>NC_092634.1:21878281-22484739 GCF_039555335.1 Amphiura filiformis | reverse complement strand
TGACCAGCAAAAGAGACCGCAAATCCAATCAGAAACGTCGTTATATCGTGAGTATGTATGAACAATATTTATTACAGGTGGTGAAAGTGCTTCCCAAAGATTGAAATTATGGTAATGTTTTGTGATGCGTTTATTAAAAATAGATAAGCATGCTCTTTTTTGATTGATTATCCACACGCTGTTTGGCAATAAGTGAAATGATATCATTGCATGAATTGATATTGAGAAATGCTTATCACATTTTATTTGCTAAATGAAACAACATCAGAATTACAAAATTCAGCTGTCCATCTAAGATTCCGTCTGAAATTCCTCTCAGTTTTTGTTTTTAATATTCCCATGTGGATATGCTAACTTGTTTAACATGTTATGAAGGCAAACTAAAAGATCCGATAATATTTTGTTTTATTTCTGAAATTATTACTGCTACTCCCGTTGATATCAAGAGCACAAATTCAACATGCATCATGAATTGGGCTAGTCCATTTAAAATCCACACTACCCCTGTGGAAGATTTTGGAAACATCTCCCACAGAGGGAGTATGAATTTCAAATGGAATGAACGCATAAAGGCAGCTCCATTTGAAACTCACCCTCCCTCTCTGGAAGATTCAGGTTGAATCTTTCTTAGAAGGTGTATGAAATTCTAATGGAACTGCCTAATGTGTTCATTGCATTTGAAATTCATACTCCCCATTTGGAAGATATTTCCAAAATCTTCCACATGGGTAGTGTGGATTTTAAATGGAATAGCCCAATTATTTATCATATTTGGCATGTATTTTGCATATTGCACCTGTTACAAAGTGTTTGCTATTTGCTTATTTCATGGTTATAAGTATTAAATATCTAATGAAATGTTTTCCTCCTTTACTTTGTTTTCTAGGAATCTGTCTAGAGCTATGAATCAAGAGTTGAAACCAGCCCTTATGGCATTCTTTGATCCAACAACAGAAGCTGATGTAGAGAAAGAAGGTATGTTGGGGTGGTCATTGGATTGAAATCAAATTAGTTATGCTAGTACTTGCAGACTACACTTGTATCGCTCCATAATCATCACAAAATGATGTAGGATAGCACAACCACAACTTTTGTCAAAATGATAGTACCTTTATTTCATACATGCAACTTTTGTGATATTTAAGAAATAAAGGGAATGCATTATCCTTTACACCCAAATAATGTGTCTGAGGCAGTAAAAACATAAATAATTGGCAAGGTGCATCACACTTTGTTGTGCACTGTCAAGAAGAACATAAAGTTGGTTGCCCTGGCCACTTTATTGTTATTAAAGATCTTTCATGTGACGTGTTTCAACAAATCATATTGCACGATTTTGAATAATGGGTCATGGAGGTAATAGAAATTACAATAAAAGTTGATGAAGTTTTTGAAAGATAAATCACAATGCAGAACTTTCCAGCGACAAATTCTTTAAGTTACTGAGTTTGAAGTTAATGAGCGCATTCATCTTCTGGCCTGGGATGACAGTTTCACTTGTTGACTGTTTCTATCATTCTGTTTGTCTGTATCATGATAAATGTGATCAGGTTGTTTAGGTTGAATATGAGTTCACATTTTGTTGCGTTCTCAGATCATTGAATAAGTACTAAAGACAGCTGTCTGCAGTAAGGTGACATTGTCCGGTTCAACTTTTAGTGAAAAGTTACTTTTAATATGGGAAAGAAAATTAAAATTTTGAAATAAAACCAGTATCTGAAAATATAAAGAAATTTTGAAATTACACATTTATAATCTAAAAAATTTGAAGAATGCCATGAAATTGCAATACTGTTTATTGTATTTCAGTAGTTTTGGCATATTTGTTATACCTTGAAATCATACTTATGGCTGCAGTAATTAAGGTACATTAAATCAAATCTGTTCTTGACTTCTTGGCAATGTAATGTTCCCCTAAATGTATTATGAATTATAAGAATATATTGTGACCAAATTAATATATTAGTCTACATTACCTTAAACCTGTCGGTGACTTGCGTGTTGCTTAACACGTATGTTACAATTTATGTGTCTTGTTGAAAGCAGTGACATTACATTTATCTTTTCATGTCTTCATATATCTTCTTAACCTTGTAGTAAGATTTCAGATTTATACAGTGTGTTAATGGTTGTTTGAAATATGTGAGAGATATATTGTTAGCCCTTCATAAACAAAAATTGAAGTACCATTAGATTTATGTGTTGTATTCTAGGAAATCAAGTTAATTTGTATCCAGTGAGTATTTTTTATGTGAAGGGGGGGGGGGGGTTCAAATATAACTTTAGGAGTATATATTAATTGCAAAATAAAATGTCAAATTGCATTCATCTGACCTGAAACTGTTCTTTGATTATATGCATTGATAGGAATAAATCTAGCATAATTACCGCATTGAAACTGGTAAAATTCTGCATACTTAGTAATTAATTATACACTACACATATTGTCAATGCTATAATATTTTATGGTAGTGGTGTAGCTCATGTACATGCCGTGTATGTAAATTGTTATATTTGGTGTTCAATTGTTCACGAAACAAGAGTAGTTTAGAACATTAAATGCACAGTATGTTTTTAGAAAGCATGACATACAAGAATAGTTAAGAACATCATACTGAAGAGGGTGAATCTTGTTTTGTTAGTACTTTAATAAGTGCCTAAATGCATACTATAATACTGTACAAGTCAGTATATTACCTGGAATAAAGACTGACAAATAACATTGCTTTATGTGAGGGAAGTTGATAATGCATTCATGCATATTATTATCAAAGCAAACAATACAGTGATTGTTAAACCACCTGTACTATGCATTGGAAAATGTGCATTGTCAAAAGCTAAAATGACTCATGGGTCTGTCCTCCATAATATACATAATGAGGAGTGAGTGCAAGAAAGGCCTATCTGCAATAGTTGCCCTATAGATAATGTGACCATTTCTGCATTCTATATTGTACACATATGACAACTGGCAGCTATTGCAGATAGGCCTTTCTTGCTAACCTAGATAATATGATTATTTTCTTTCCTTATCGGAAGAGTGTGTACTGTGTAAGGATCAAATGGAGTGTAAAAAGTGTTCGCATAAATTAACAGTTGTTACAAACTTTCAGGGTCATTCTTTTCATTCTTTCAACATAATTTTTTCACTGATATTTACAGTACCCATTGTGGTATAAACAAGCAAACATTGATTTCACATCATAAACTTGAAAAGCTCAATAATATTTTGAGAACCATTTGTGATACATGCAATCACATGTTGACAGTATGTGTATTTTAAGAATTATTATGCTGTAACCAATCCAATTTACAGTTCCTTAGTTACAAACATATTTCCATTTCAGCTTTCAGACCTGAAACCTTTCAGCTTTTAGCGGATTTCAGCTTTTTATGTTGATCAAATTTACGTGTTTTATTTTACCCCAATTTTACACTGTTTTTCAGCTTTTTTTTGAGCATTTTCAACTTTTTTTTAATAAAGACCTTGTTTCAGGTCTGAGCTTTAAAAAACAAATATAAAATAACACAATGATAACAACATGGAGTGTAAATATGTACAAACTATTATAACTATGTGAACCAATCTCATAATAAATCTGTTTTCTTTACAATATTTATTCATATTCGGGGTTTCACCTTGAAATTCATATCCTTTTCCATGTCCATTTCCAAGAAATGCTTGGTAAAGAGCAGGTTGTATTTTCCAACTTGTCCATTTCTATGCCTACCGGTACTTCTTTCTTTACTTACCTTTTGTTTGTTTGTTTGTTTTGTAGAAGATAATGTAAGCTTGGATAGTTGGCAGAGTGGTTTCAGTCAGAGGTGGTTAAACCCACAAGGTGGTGGTCGCAGGGGCAAGCCTACAATATGTAAGTACCCATAGGCTTGCTTAAGACTGGAATAAAAACCTACTTATACTAGGAATTTCAATTAAATGAACACAGCTTTCAACATCTGTACTCGATCCAACCACGATCGTATATCGCATATTTCAAACTACAATATGAATGCATGACCTTGGATACAATACTAACCAATCACAAGTGCGTTGGCATGGTTGGATTCACTTCCACTTTGCTCAAGCACAGTCGCACACGCTGGTGTACATCGCGCAGTTTATGCAAAAAATCATCACGCTATGTCAGGCTGTGTTCATTCAATTGAAAATAAGGTTATTAACTTGAAATAAGCCAATGATGTTCTGGCTTGTTATCAATTGAAGTTAAAAATAGTATTCACACTCAAATGTCCTATTTCTGTGAAGTAGTTCATACATTTCCTTGGTGAATTTTTCAGAAGTCACTAGAACTTCACAAATCATCTATTGTATAGGCACAGACATTTTTTTTAGATATGAAAATATTTTGGAGAATCTTTTCAAAAATAAAATTCCCAGAATCTTGATAATTTCTTAACCCTGAATCACAGCAGCAAAGTGCATTCAATATTGCTACTCAAATTTCCAAGCATAATGATATACTAATGTTGGCTTCTGAAAACCCATGCTAAGTAAATAGAACACTTAATTTACCTCACTGTAGGGAGCAACGAAACATCAAGATAAAACAAAGTCAAGTCATTTTAAAATATGTGTAGTTTAATCATGGTATTCATTCTAACATTTTTTCGCTTTTTGTTTATAGCTGATGTGTGTCACATATTCCTGTCTGCTATGACACTCCTGCGTCGTTGTCGTGTCAATGCCGCCCTCACCATCCAAATCTTCTCGCAGCTCTTCCACTACATCAACGCATTCATCTTCAATAAGTTCATTAATCCACAGAATGCTCAGAACTGTACGCGCCAGTGGGCATCGCGCATCTACAAACGGTTGGGTCGTCTTGGAGCATGGGCAGAGAAGCAAGGCTTGGAGCATGCTGCTGAGACCCACTTAGCTCAGATTAACCAGGTCAGTAAAAAGAAGGTGTTTCTAATGGGCTATTCCAGTTGAAATCCATACACCCCCTATGGAAGACATGACCTTAATCTTCCACACAGGGGGTATAGATTTCAAATTGGAGCTACTCTGTAATAGCCCAGTGTATTTTATTTGCCTCTCTGTTATGTAAACCAAATTGATTGTGATTTAATCACCTAGCACTACTTTGACATTGGCATCTGCTATTCTCTGTCTTTGGTAATTAATTAGCTGGAATTATTTTGCAAAACAGTGATTTTAGTTAGTAACTTTTAACTTTATTCTTAGATAATTTTTCCCTATGGTTATGAATTTATCATTGAAATATTATTTTGCCATGCTTTGTTCTATTGACAGACTTTCTTATTGATGCTTTCATCCAAGAAGAGCAAAGATGAAGTCCTATCAGCAAGTAATCAATGTTTTAAACTCAACTCAAGACAAATTGGTCAGGTCTTAAGGAATACACAGCCTGACAAAACTGATAGACCAGTTCCACCAGCTTGGATTGAAAAGGTAAGAAAGCCTAAACTCATTGCATTATTGAATGCAGGTCTGTGCTTTGATTATTAAGTTTTGTTGATGATTGCATTTGGGGTTGTCTCACCATATACCCTGTAAACATGCTTGTGTGAAACCTATTAACCATAACTCAACCAGGTCTCACTAAAACCACTGCTCATGCATGCATTCCATGTGATGCGATGACGCAATCAGCCTAAGTCATATATACCCAGGGAATCACTGGCCGTGCCAGCGTAACACGCATGGCTACAGGTCGGGGATCTTTTGCGTGGCATGCGAGGGGTTTGAGGTTCGAAACCCGGGGGTACCAAGTAACTTCTTTGTTCATCTTCTCTCCTTTTTCCTTTCTAGTTTCCCTTCCGATAGCAAAAAAACCATGGGTTCGGTTACGGTTAAGTTACAGACTATTGTCCATGTGGTGTAGTTCCGCTACAGTTACGTTTATATATCATTGGAAATGAAGGAATTGTTTAACATGTCATTGATCTCTTTTCGTGCTAGGCTGTGAACCAGGCAGCTGCCACCAATGATCCCAGCTTTGGCCCAACTCATAGTCTTCCTTTAGAGGAGGAACTGGAGCTGAGACTAGCATTTGTGATTCCTGAAGATGGCTACTCATGTGATAACACCAAAGGCTTACCAAATGGTTTCCAGGAATTCTTAGATCCTCTTGCAAGAGCTGGTAAGTGCAAACAATTCGTCGGGTGCATTACATAGTGACTTTAAGGTCAAATCCATAGTGAGTTGAGTTCTCAAAAAAATTGCACAAGACATAGTGACGGGTAACTTTGGCAATCTATTACATGTATGATATGTACGATTTTACTACATTTTAACATTTTGAAAATATATTTGTCTACTTTTAAAAGACACATGAATTGCTGAACATTGATGGCAAATTTATAATCTATGCCCAATACAGTTTACCTACTCCATGTTTTCCCGATGCCCATTTTTTGATACATTTGCGAGCAACATCCGTCAATATGTAATACACCCTGGGTTTGATATCCATAAGTATGTAATGTACCCTGTGAATTGATGAGATACTTTATTGAATGATTGTCTTTTTTTTGACATTTGTTTTTTGGACATATTGTACAAAAAAAATGGTAAACAATTGATATGTCTGGCTAATGCTAGCAACATTTGTGTTTCTTTTTTTAATTTTTTTTTATTGTAATCATAATGATTTCTTCTGTATAATTTGCATCCAAGTAATTCAGGTGTTGTTGTTTTTTCTTCAATTTTTAAAGACTGGTAAAATTGAACCAAAACAGTTTTACAATTACAATTTGGGCATCAGGAGTAGAATTTTATCTCGCATTGAAATTGTTTCTGGCAAAAACTTTGCGCGAGTCATTTAATTCTCACAAATTGTCTGCTGTGTAGACTGAAAATTTACAAAACTCAAATTTGATTCCCACAAATTGTTTTAAAACAATTTATGCTAGAATGGATTTGGGCTTTACAACAAAATCTGTAAGAGAACAATAAATATTAACAGCATTTTTTTAA
Source organism: Amphiura filiformis (assembly GCF_039555335.1). Classification (NCBI taxonomy): domain Eukaryota; kingdom Metazoa; phylum Echinodermata; class Ophiuroidea; order Amphilepidida; family Amphiuridae; genus Amphiura; species Amphiura filiformis. The sequence continues at coordinate 22,477,775 of NC_092634.1, read as the reverse complement.
AATTTTGTAGGAATGGTTAGATTGACACCCCAGCCTATGGCATCTGGAGTATGGACTGTACACATGTATGGACAGAGACCTAAGAGTCCTGAATCAAGTCCTACATCAACAGAGGTGAGTTTAGCTTGTGTGTTACCTTGGGCTCAGGGGTTTGTAGGTATGGTTAGATTGACACCCCAGCCTATGGCATCTGGAGTATGGACTGTACACATGTATGGACAGAGACCTAAGAGTCCTGAATCAAGTCCTACATCAACAGAGGTGAGTTTAGCTTGTGTGTTACCTTGGGCTCAGGGGTTTGTAGGCATGGTTAGATTAACACCCCAGCCTATGGCATCTGGAGTATGGACTGTACACATGTATGGACAGAGACCTAAGAGTCCTGAATCAAGTCCTACGTCAACAGAGGTGAGTTTAGCTTGTGTGTTACCTTGGGCTCAGGGGTTTGTAGGCATGGTTAGATTGACACCCCAGCCTATGGCATCTGGAGTATGGACTGTACATATGTATGGACAGAGACCTAAGAGTCCTGAATCAAGTCCTACATCAACAGAGGTGAGTTTAGCTTGTGTGTTACCTTGGGCTCAGGGGTTTGGTGAGGATTTCAAAAGTTGCTCATTTGAGGTATCCTGGTGCGCCACAAAAGGATCAGCAATTGTCGCAGCTATATTGCTGAAGCAGTTGATGAGGACTGTCATATTGACATTATAATACTGCGAGATTATTGTTTCTTTGTTATGTAATTTGTTTGGTTATTGTCCTTGATGATGATGGTTTAATTGGCTTGGTTATTAAATGGTTTTATGGTGTTGTATGCTGCATGTGTGGAATTATCCCAATAATATCTTTCTTTCATTTCTTCACACAACAGCCTCCCGCACCTAAACAAGATGAACCATTAGAAACCTTCACAATGACACTCAATAAGAATGGTGCTAGAGGGATGGGTCTTAGTATCATTGCTGCCAAGGTAAGTTATTATCTATTCACACTCACCTATGGTTATCAAAAGTAGTTAAGGTTAGCAACTATTTTAAACTGTTGCGATTTGGTAGTTTACAGCATCTTGTGAATGGTACATGTAGTGAGCTTTGGAAAAATTGCATTGATCATTTCATATTGAGTGTGTAGACGAATTGAAATATCATAGATATAGTTTTGTAGGTCCGGTGGTTCTTGAGTTATGTTGTAAAGAGAGCTGAAACAACAACACTTTTGTAAAACATACATAACTCATGAGCAACAATAAATATAGCAAGTTTTCAAAGTATATGATTTGTAGAATGAACTATTGTAAAACATCAGTGTTATTTTTGAGCAAGCATGCAAACATGTTAACCTCCCTTTTTGACCCTTTTATTTCAGGGTGTTGGACAAGAGAAGGTTGGTGTATACGTCAAGCAGGTAGTACCAGGAGGAGCAGCTGAGAAGGTCAGTAATAAGTCGGTGGGAATTGACCATGTCCCAACAAAATATAGTTGCCAAATTATTTACAGGATATTCATTGCTTCGTAATATTAAAATTTTGAATTCTATATAATGGTACGATTTAATCACAATGTTATTTCCACCTTGGATGAATAACATAGATCCCCCGGGAGATCCCCCTTTAATCTATGAAGTTTAATATCGGTTTTTAAACCCCTTTTGGAATGAGAGCCAGAGTTGTAGCAATTTAAGTGCCAGTTTATTTCAGGCTTCTCTATTCATTTTAGTTCCATATATTTTGTGCATTTGAATGTCCCGTTTGATGTGGTTAACCCCCTTACGCACATTTTGGCTTACAAATCCAAACAATTCATCTTTCGACCTGAAATTTCACAGGGTCAATGAGAAGAATAAGATAGAGAAAAAGTGTGTCCTACTAACATGTTAATTTTTGTGTTACAGGATGGCAGACTTATGGCTGGTGATCAGTTGCTGGAAGTAGATGCAAACTTCTTAGTAGGAATAACACAAGAAGGGTAAGTAACCATGGAGAAGAGTAGCCATATAAGTGCTAAATAATTGCCTCCTTTTGCTCAGGGTTGCCAAACCTGTGATTTGGTAGCTCAATTGGGTGACTTTTGAAAATTTTCCCTGCAACTTATGACAATTTCCTGTCCCATAGAAACCAATGGTTAAGAAAAAAAAATTGGACGACTTTTCAACATTGGCTCCTGCGACTACCGATAATTTCCTGCCCCATAGAAACCAATAGTAAAGTGAAACATTTGGCAACTTTTCGATTATTTGACCCCGAATCGGGCTGAAATTTTTTGGCAACCCTGCTTGTGGTATTTTCAAACCAGTGACCAGTAACAGCACCACATGTGTGTGTGGTGGTTTATGTCTCAAAAAATTCAAAATGATTGCATATGGGTAAAGAATTCTTAATATATCATGAATTTCAAGCACCTTGGATTATTTTCCCGCTAAGACATCAAAAACAAATGACAAAACCAAAATTTTGGCCAAGCTGTTATTTGTCTACTTTTCACTTTGTTATATTGTATATATTTTTTACACTTGAATTCCACAGAGCTGCAGAGGCTTTGATGAACACAGGTCAAATTGTACATCTAAAAGTTGCCAAGAAGGGAGCCATTAAACATGGATTAGCAGAACTGTTGGTACAGACTGAGATGCCACAAGGTGAGTTATTATCAGGTCTAAAAAAGATTTGTATTGCCCTTTTTGACCGACCCTAAAATCTGAAAAAATAGGATCATATTTTTTTTCTTTCCATACTTGAATTGTTATAAATTGGTATAAAAATTCACAAAATGTTTTGTCTATTTGTAATTTGTACCACATATTTTTTAATGAGTCTGATAAATCTGATATATCATTGTTTACAATTGTATTTTGTGGAGAGATGATATTGATATTTTTTTTAATTAATGACCGACCGACCCTGACATAATGGAGCTTTAAGGGCAATAAAATTTCTGTAGGCCTCATCTCTTTACATAAGTTTCATGGCTGATTTGATCAGAAATATTATGTCATAACTTCAGGGTTAGGATTGATTAGGATTATAAAGATTAGTGGATGTATTAAAGATCAGGATTAAAATATTTTTGCCTTGAAATTAGGGAACAACCCAAAAGATTGATGATGTCTTATCAATGAAACAAGTTTCATTTGGGAGGTATGCTATTTTAACCCACTTTTGATTTTGTTACAGACAGAGAGGGCAGGGGTCAGCTATGAATTGAAACCAGTTAATCTATAGGATGTCTTGCCGATTGAGAGTTATATCTGTAGATGAATTTGTATTGACTCAAATATGTTTCCATTGAAGTTGTGTTTATATATTATCATGTTGCAGACGACATAGACATACAAAAAATTACTCACGCCCCTACCCTATCTGTTGCATCAGATATGAGCCAATAGATATCTCAATACAGTTGAAAAATAAATTAAAAATTTTACATCTTAATGTCTTTATTATTATTACAGTAAACAAAGTTGCAGAGTTGGAACAAAACCAAACCAATCACCAGTCCAAGACTGATTCCATGGAACGCCCAGTACCTGCACCAAGGAATCTTAGAGCTGGTATGCCAGGATATCAAGGTCTACAGAATGCTGACAAAGCACGGTCATCACCAAACCTGGGTAAGACACGTGGTATTGGTTCTAATTGAAAATATCATTTGAATCAAGTTTTTTTCATTGCAGTTAAATATCACTAAGGTGGCAGGGTTACAATTTCATCACCAAAATGATTCTTGATTCTTGTAAATAAATATTTCAGGAATCATTTGCTTCTTACAAATGATCTACAGTGTGCAATTGGAAACTTTGGCAGATCAACTTTGATTCATGCAAATCTATATTCAAGAATCCATGTGAAAATTGATTGTTACACTTGTCAAAATTTTAATGCTGCTGTAGTTGGATGTTTCAATAACCAGTTCTTCTGAAATTCCCATTGTTTATTTCAATGATAGTTCTTTTTTTAATATCTTTAGTGTGTGGGTGTGTTTAAGTGAAGGCATTAATTTCAATATGCAACTTGCTGTTTCACCATTTATCCACAGCTGAAGAACCTCCTTCTGGTATGCCTGACCATTATAGTACGCTACCAAGAGAAAGAACATCCTCCACTTCAGATATGAAACCACAACAACATAACCATAGGTAGGTGTATCTGTCTGTCTGACTGCCTGAATATAAACAAGCATCAATCAGATCATCTTACATGTGTCCAGATATTCAAATATTGCCGCTGAAATCTGTTTGTTTCGACGGTCACTCCTGCACACTTGGGTCCTGATGGGACCAGGCTCAAAACACTTATGTCACATATTTGACATTTCTTCAGTAAGAACCACAAGACCTGTCAAGCTGAGATTAAACAAAAAATTTAAAATGTACCAATATATGATCTACACTATAGAATTAAATTGAAATCAATAGTCAAAATGGATAACCAGCTGTGTATTGATGCTTTTATATCGAGTAAAAATATGACTAGTAAAATATTAATTGAATATGTTTTTTCTTCTTCTTTTTCATTTTAGGGGAATGGGAGTGAGAGTCCTTCCGAACAACATACCAATGTCTCAACGTTCCAAATCCACTTCTAATCTTGAGCCCAATATGGATGATAGGCAGATGGCACCATCTAGATCTATTGGTAATTTACCAGCCAACAGACAAGGTCCTCCACCAGGTGACTACCGATCAGCGAACTACGGTGACCCCTACCGCCGAGATCAGAGACCACCTCCTCAAAGACATGAATGGTCTGATGGATCGGACAGAGGCTCCATTGGTCAAGGGAAAGATGCTCCTGATTTGGAGAACTTTGAAAGAGAGCCCTACCAAAGGAGGGTACCAAAACCTAGTGATTCGTATGGACCAGGTCCACAGCAAAGAGGACCACCAAATCAACGGGCATCACCCATAGATCCTAGAGGTACTCCTCCAGATCGAAGAGGGCCACCTCCAGACCATAGAGGGCCACCTCATGATCACAGAGGGCCACCACCAGATCACAGAGGGCCACCACCAGATCACAGAGGGCCACCACCAGATCACAGAGGGCCACCTCCGGATCACAGAGGGCCACCTCCGGATCACAGGGGGCCACCACCAGATCACAGAGGGCCGCCTCCGGATCACAGAGGGCCACCTCCGGATCACAGAGGGCCACCACCAGATCACAGAGGGCCACCTCCAGACCATAGAGGACCACCACCTGGTCACAGGGGTATGCCCCCAGATCAAAGAGGACCAGATCCCCGAGGTATGCCGCCAGATCATAGAGGCTTAGACCCACGTGGTATGCCTGTGGATCAGCGTGGAATTCCCTATGACCCAAGAGATCCAAGAGCTCAACCTCCCAATAGATATTTTGATCAACCACCACCAAGGTCGCAACCTCAGTCGCAACAAATGAGAGATCATCCTCCTATGTACAGCCCTCAAGATCCACACATGCAGAGGTATCCAGGTGGACCACCTCAAGGGTCTCCCTATGGACCACCTCAAGGTTCTCCATATGGCACTCCACCACCAGGATCCCCATATGGTGCTCCTCCAGGTCAGAGACCTCCAGTGTCAACTTATGATGAACCTGGAATTATTCCATCACAGCAACAGCATGCGTATGCAAGTGCTCCTGCACCTCAACAGCAACCTCCGCTTGAAACCAGCTTCCATGAAGATCCAGATGACTTGCCTCCTCCACCAACCGAGCTGCCTCCTGAGCCTCCAAGAGAGGCAAGAGGCTACCCTGAGGAGCTGCCACCACCTCCGGCTCAGAATGACCCCAGAACTGGTTCTCTTCCACGCAGATCTGAAGCAATGGAGCAATACCAAAATTGGCATGAACAAGAAAAGGCTCGCTTGCAGCAAGAACATCAACAGCGTCTGCTAGAGAAGCAGAAGCTAGAGGAGCAGCAAATTCAACCACAGATGGATAGACCGCAATATGCATCCTTACCACGCCAAAGTCGTATCAGCAAACCAAGTGGTGAATCGCCACATCCTACATTGCAGAGACAGAATTCTGTTCCAAAAGCGGTGCCTGCACCAAAAGCACCTGAGAGAACAGCTGCCTCTCAGGAACTGACAGGGCCACGTCAAGATGCATATAATCAGCAGCCACCACGTCAAGATGGCTATAATCAGCAGCCACCAAGACAAAGTTTTGAAGCACCTCAAAGAAGCATGCCACAAGGTCCACAATACTCGGGTCCAGATGGTATGATTCAGGAGCTCAGAAGTCAACTAAAACCGCCAATGGAAACAGATATTGATGATGCTTCCCCAACTTCACCATCTCCTTGGGAAAGAGATCTGGCAGATAAGAAAGAACAGTTAGAAGAAGAGCGTTTGAAACGCATACGAGATCTAGAGATAGCAGAGCTTTCACAACAGCCGTATCTCAACCCACAACAACAAGACAGAATGCGGAAGTTGCGAATGGAGCAGGAATTCCAACGGCGTCTGGAAGAATCCCAGATGTATGGAGATGAAGATGACGATGATGATGTAAACCCTGCAGCAACTGAGAAGATTCTCAGAAACTTGCAAGAAGAGGAGGAAGCCAAACGCATCCGAGAGCAAAACGAGAAGGATTATCAACGTCAGCTTGCGATGCAACAGCAAAGACAAGAAATGGCAATGAAAGAGCGTCAAGAAGAACGTCTCCAGCGGTTGCAGACTGAATTGGCATCGCAGAGGGCCAGAGAGCAAGATGATCACATGAGGTATCCACCACCACCTGCTACATGGCAGGATGAGCATAATAATTACAATAGGCAGCTTGATAATGATATGGCCCTGAGGCACCAGGAGGAAGAGATGGCAAGGAGGCATGAGCAGCAGAGACTGGAGTACATGAGACGCGAGGCTGAGCTTGAGCAGGAGAGAAGACGACTTGAGGAGCAACTGTCACTGAGAGGCTCACAACAACCTGCACCACAACCCAGTAATGTGGTTCACACACGAGTCAATGCTGGTTACGTTCCTGCACCAGAGAAAACATACATCACTGAACCACCTATGCCAGTAGAACAAGCTCCGGTTAATCATGGTGTACAACGACCGAAGGAACAGCCACCTCCTCCTCCTATCAGCTCAGCGCCACCACAGAATAGATCAAACAACTTGCCGCGACCTAAACCGGAACTCAAGCCCAAACCTAAGCCCCCGCCGGTGGCTCCTAAGAAAGTAACACTGAACAATCGTAATAATAACGCAAGGAGTGCTACATTGCCACAAGGCTACAAACCTCCTACCTCGCAGTATTCCAACACAAATTATGCAAATTCACATCAAACCCCTAATTCCCATGCACCAAATTCATATAACCAGACCCCTACATCACAATCCACAACCAACTCAAATATGTACGGCACACCTGACAATAGTCAGGGACTGAACTCGTATCGCACAGGCGACACACCCGGAGTGATCGGTGCTCAAGAGGTTTACCGTGACCCTCGTGATAGGATTCTGGCCAATAAGCATCACGATGAACCCACATCTCCACCACAGCAACTGCTATCATTTAAGGATAAAATGAAAAAGTTTTCAGGAGTTACTCCTGAACAAAAAGTGAGGACTTCAAAATGGGAACGTGAATTCTTAGCACATAATCCAGAATTGGCTGACTGATGAACTGGCAACCAATAATAATTACGTTAATGAATTTGTGATACTGTGCTTGGATTGAAATTCCCAATTGCTGTGAAATTCGCTATGGAGTGTGAAGTTGTGTACATTCTTAGTCACAAATTGCTGCTAGTGGAAGTTTTATCAGCTTATAATACAGAAAAGTAAATTGTATAGCCGTCAAGAGTTGCACCGTATTCCGTTTTACCTTTGGAATTGCCATAATTGGTTCAGTGTGTAGGTGATGTGCGGTATTCATTCTTGATGCTCAACTTGCTGCATTTTATACCTGATGTCTCTGCTGTCATGGTGTGTTACACAATATGGCGCGTTCATTATTGCTACAGTGACTAATTGATGTGGTGTCAGAATTAACTTCGACCTGGACGGAGTACAATTTAGTGTTGATGCTGGACTGTATCTTTAAAATTGTGAATTTGCAACATTTTTTGTAAGATTCGTAAATAAATACCAAAATATTAAGTTAAACGAAGGGACAATAGCAAAAGTAATGTGACTGTAAATTGATGTCTTAACTGAAATCAAAGTTTCTGATTCATCTCATATCTCATAAGTAGAAATTGTATTTGAATGAACACAGCTAACAACAGTGTGACGATTGTCCGCATACACTGTGTGATGAATGCCTACGTGTGTGCAAAGCAGAAGTGAATCCAACCATGCCAAATCTCTTGTGATTGGTTAATATTTTCATTATTGTATCTAAGGTTGTGCATTCGCATTGTATTTTGAAATACGCAGCATATGAAAGAGGCTGTATTGAGTACAGCTGTTGGCAGCTGTGTTCATTCAAATGAAATTTGTACTATGTGGATTAGCTTTAAGGATATTCTATTTACTATTGTTACTGAATTCTGATGTTTTCGTACAGCTATGTAATGTAGTGTGTTTGTCTGCTTATTGTAAGCCACATTTTAATTCTGGGGATGATTTTAATCAAGCTATGAGTATTATAATAGATACTATATGGTTTAGAACAATTGAATGAAAAGAGCACTTTTTAAATGTACTGTAACACAGTGCTTCAATTGCAAATTATTGTGTTAGGGTTTCTCTACTAGAAGACAATTTAGGCTGAAATTTCTGTCCACAATGCAATTTGCATTATAACAACGGAGAAAAGGATTTTCGGTACAAATTGACTTTCGGTAGAGAAATCCTAAGAGCATAAAATTAGTTTATTGCAAGGACTTCTTTGAGGGATCATAGTATAGTGTTGAGTTGAAGTTCATAATTCCACAATGAAAGTCTTGACACTAAGCTAATTGGGCTATCCACACTGCCCCTGTGGAAGATTTTGGAAATATCTGCCACAGGGGGAGTATGAATTTCAAATGGGATGAACACATTAGGCAGCTCCATTTGAATTTCATACACCCTCTAAGAAAGATTCAACCTTAATCGTCCATAGGGAGGATGAGTTTCTATTAGAGTTGGTTAATGTGCTAATTCCATTTGAAATTTGTATTTCCTGTAGAGGATATTTCCAAAATCTTCCATGGTGGTAGTGTGCATTTAAAATGGAATAGCCCAATTATGTCTGTACTTCTTTACAAGGATACACCCCCAAAAAAGCTCTGTTGTTATATTGTAGCAAAGTTTTTAACAATATTTTGATATCGATCAGTCATAGCTTGAAATGTAGTTTCCCAGAGAGAAATCTGAAGCTCTGCAGTGGCGTGTTGTTAAGTGCCTGTACAAACAAAAACCTTGATGTATATCAACATTCAAATGGCTTGGTCTCATAACAACAGGGGTTGTGTGCACAATCTGATGGAGAAAAAAAAGGCAAATTTACCAAATTTGGTTGTAATATGATTTTGAAACTACCATTCTTACAAATGCATAAAGTCAAAATACACATGTTAAAGAAAGTAGGAAAAATATGGAATTGTGTGTGTGTGTAGAGATCACAGATTATCATTCACCCCCTAGTTATGAGATTGCAACCATTTGCCATGTTTTCCATGTTTCACCTTGTTAGTCAGCGAGATTGTTCTATTTTGCACATTGCACACAAATATTGTATTTGTTTACATTTTTTGTATAGTCAATATGGATGTAGCTAAATTCCAATGTGTATCAATGGTGTCTTGTTATGCGTGCCTTACAATTTTGATTTCATGATATCGAGGGTTTAGAGCGAAAACTGGTTGTGTTCACTTGTGTGTTAATCATGTATTTTAGTATGATATTTGATGTAGCTTTTTTATCCACAGTCTTATGACGTAGATTTCGAAACTGGAGGACCAGATTTTTTTTCCAGAAATATTCAAAGTTTAAAATGAATAACAACAATTTGGGAAATCATGACCAGTTCTTGCTCTATCCCTCGATTTGTTATAAATGCCAGCTGTTTTCCTGCAAAAAATATGACTAAGTATAGCTAAATGAGGATGGTGTGATTTTAGATTTACATCTTGAAAGAGTACATTTGTGACCACAAAAGCAAAAGCTCTGCCTTACAAAGTGAAAGTATGTTGTGCATTTGCAGACAATGTATTTTTACTCTGGAAAGCAGAGTTGATTCGACAGCAAGCTCTGAGCAACAAACACATTTTTGGAATTACAAATGGTGACTTTGGTCATCTGTATTCCTTCGTAAAGTGATTAATTAACTCAAAATTCATTAAAAAACAAAATGACAAACATTGGTTTCATTTAGAGAACTACTGTATAGCGGAATATTTTTCTGATATTAATTTTTCACAATTTAACTGTTCTAAACAGTTTGCGTATTCTTATTCTTGTATTCACAGTTACAAACAGCTACACAATGAAGCCTATTGGTTAAAAAATCTCTCCAAAGTGTCCTGTTATACAGTACGTTTTTGCTGCTAAGTTGCATGTACATTTTAATCACAAAATCCTCATTTTGCTATTATCAAATTGGTTTTTAAAAAGAGCTATATTTAATTTTTTATCAGAGATGAAGTGGAATCTTGTATTTCATGATTCAACTTTAATGAATACAAACCAAAGTCTGAAGGAAAAGAAACCAAATCATATTTTTAATGCATATATTGTCGGAAATGGAAATGACCAAAAAGCTACCTGTCTTAGTTATGATATTGCGTCCGACAAATCACAAAGAGGAAACCTTTCTTTTTTTCATACATACTTTTTTAAAGATTTTTGAAAAACTTTTAAATAGACTTTATTTGCTGCTTGTTGCCTTAATGAAAGGTTTCCTCTTTCAGCACCTTGAAGTTTTAAAACGTCATCAAATTATGCTCTATTGTTACATACAGCTAAATACAAATGTTAGACAGTGATGAAGACATGATTTTCACATACCTTAAAAATTCGCCTAATGGTGCTTTGGGCTCACTTGAAATACGGAGAATTAGAAGCACAACCTAAAAGTACCCTCCCTTAAAGATTCGCCTAATGGTGCTTTGGGCTCCCTTGACATACGAAGAATTTAAAGCACAACCTAAAAGTACCCTCCCGTAAAATTTCCACCAGCAAATACGGGCACAGAACCTTAATTCTTGTTGGGATTTCAGAGGAGGGAGCTCTCTATTTGCTCATGAAATATTTACTCAAAGGCAAAGGAGCCCAAGTGTGCCATTAGGGGAGTCTTTGCGGTAGTTTCTAATTGATATTATGGTAGATTGTAGTCAAATGTATCATCTGGCCCACTCAAATCACAAAGGGCCATTTGTATACAGACAACCAAAGGTCAGATGTAAAACTTGTTATAGAGAATGGGCATACTTTTGGTATGATAAAGTTCTTGGTTTATTAAATTACCTGCTAACTTTGTCCTAAATGGACAACTATTCAAGTTGAAACCCATACACACCTTAATCCTCCACACAGGGAATGTGAATTGCATATGGGGTTACCTGAATGGGCGACACCATTTTGAGATCTATACCCTATTACCCATGTGTGGAAGATTAAGGTCATGTCTTCCATAGGGGGTGTGTGGATTTCAAATGGAATAGCCCATTGTTTCTATATATAGATTACTCTTGGATTATGTAATGCAGCAAAAGAACCAAACAATTGTGGACCCTCTTATATTTTTCAAGATAATTCCTGTTATATATGTAGTAAGAACAGAATGTTATGTTGAATATATTATCGATTGCCAGGAGTGTGATCTTATGAATGAAAATGTACAGATAATACGCATACAGGCTGTATCAAAATGATTGGTACCCATCAGTTTTCAGTGGTTATAGACAAGACTGCCACATCAAAGTGCAACATAAGATTCACCTAATTTGTAGATAAATGTTGTGAAAGGATGTCTAAATTGTTGCAATTTCAATATGGTCCAATATTACATTTGGAAGCAGCAGGCTTGTCAATAAACATGAAAACTAATGGGTACCAATCACTTTGATACAGCCTGTATCTCATTAACAGTGATCGGATTATACTCTATTTATGTAGCCATACCCCTCCTTTTATATAATCATTCAGTGTTAGGTGCACATTTCTTTACTATTTCCCCACTAATTTATTGACCAAGTGTCATGTATTTATGATGTGAGATCTTCAAGTTTTTTAAATAGTCAAAAATGTATGAAATAAATAAACGTTTTTAGTTATCAAAAATGAAACATCATCATTTATATCTGGGCCAGTTCCACAAATATGTTATATATTTTAAGTGTTTATGACCATGAACCCAAATAAGTTTGAATACTTGTTGCAGCTCTTTCAAGTACTAGTTTCTGATGCACTCTAACTATACTTTGATCAGCTCGTAATCAGCGGGCCTTTTAACATCACAGATTAATATGAAAATAATTTTGAGAGTTTTCTTGTCACATCTCTCCAGAAGCATCACAAATTATTAATGCAAGTCCTATACTTTGTCTACTTTCTTTAACACACACATAAAGACCGGACAGGTCAACTAATAGCACTCTTAACATGGGTCTACTTTTCCGCATAGTGGTAAAAGCCTAACATTTCCCGCCTATTACGAGCTGATCAAAGTATAATTTTGTGTTTGGATGATCAAACATGTTGCTTTTACTTGTCTTTTATAAGCAGAATAACTGAAACTAGCAGTATAGAGTGTCTTGTTAGCTTCCAATAATATACATTCATAGTGTTGCCACTCCTAAGAAGAATACCGATTCTCAAATGTCTGCAAGATATTGTAAATGCACAAATCCACTTTTAAATCCCTGGACCATACATGTGTTGGATCCAGAGACTTAGTTAGATTTGAGCAGTTACAATCCATTGCAGGTTTTTGAGCAATCAAGTCTTGTCCAGCAGTTCCTTAATGTGTATAATAAAAGATTTGTATAGTATGTTGTATATATTTTGTACATAACAATATCGCTGCTGGGCATTTTTTCTTGTGAATGCAGGCTGGCCAGCATCACAGTTCACAGGACAATGTTCAATAAGTTGCTATTCAAGTTAGTTTGTGTAGTGACTTTGTTCCTTTGGGATCCTGTGTTTGTGTGGAAATGATTTTAAGAGTTACTTGAAGAATTACTTTTTTCAACGGCAATTGCCAATTGTTTTAGTGTTTCAAAGCTATTAAGTTGCATACAGAAAATTGGTGATTTTAGCTATTTAAGATCGGAAAACAATGTTTTTAAATTGGTGATTTTACCTATTTAAGATCGGTAACAATGTGTATAAATTCAAATGAGGCTCTGGTTCATGCGATTGGTTGCACTTTGTTTGGAATAATGTAGTATACTGTAATTTTAAATTGTATTTAGAAATCATTTTAATAAGTAAATCTGTTTTCTTATCCAGTTCATTCCTCTAGATATTTTCCCATTACAATTAATAGGTTCTCATTTAACAAGAAGTTGACATATTTTTAATGTGAAATTGAAATATTATGCAAGTTAGTTTTATAATCATTATATGAACTTGAATACTGTGAAGCCATATATGTATGTTCAACATGTATATACGTCATATCCGACTTAATTTTATTACTGTTACCGACATTATGATTGCCAGATAGTGGGTTTCACATGTTTTTTTTTATAATAATTATATATAATTGAAATACAGTAAATTTGGTAAGATAATTTATGACAGTTTTGAAAATTGTGTTAGCTTAAAATTATGGGGAAAAAGCAAACTTTACAGGCATGCACAATAAATTATTATCTTTATATTTCATGATTGTTATTGGGGCTGTAAAATTTTTTATTGGATTTTAGTGTCAAATTTGCAAGATGAGTCTTTGTCAGTTCTAATAGAGCGAAAATAATATTTTAGTGTCCAAAAGTTTGCTGTTGAGTGTATTTTTAGCACTTACAACATGGATCATTGTTTCAGTTGGTGAAATAACAAGTGTCTAGTATCTATTGAGAAATAATGATTAGCAATTTAATTACAGATCATATTCATGGAAATTATTGTCATTTAGGGTTGTATTCATGCAAATTATTGTCATTTGAAAATGAAAAACTGCATTTTTGTTTGTCTGGGGGGAATATTTCTTCAAATTATGCGAATTAATTTAAATATTTGTGGATTTGATGATGTTTTTATGCAGTGTTTTATTGCAGTCAAGATGGTAATTTTTAACCCCATGAGAACTACCTGCCTATTGGTCAAAAAGGAGTTTTCATTATTAATTAGACCAATCAGCAACATTGTTATAATAAAAAAAAAAAAAAAAAAAAAAATGGGGTGAATTATTTGCAAAACTCCATTCTGATTGGTGATTAAAAGGAAGATATCATGTAATTGACCAATCAGGGGCAATGTTAGATTGGCAGGTAGTGCTCATGAGGTTAATGTTTTGTGCAGCAATTTCAACATGCAGTTTGGTGATTATACATAATGTAAACATTAATTTGTTACAACTTGCATTTTTTTACCAATGAATATAAAATCATACAAACTTGGCAAAATTTAATTGTTTTAATGTGCATTTTATCTGCCCGAGTGGGATTTGAAGCCAAATTTATTTTAAGTGATAAAAAAGGTAGGATTTTGCCAAATTGTCATTCAAAACTGTATGCAATGGAAAAACTGAGCTTTTTATACAAAAAATTGCTTATCCTTTGTAAGTCTACACCCAAATGATTCCTGCATACAGCCGAATAAGAAATGTGCTATTTGTTGGTTGAGAATTAATATCTTAGCAACTTGAAATTAACCAAATGGACCACAATTCATCTTTATGGAAGGGGGTGGGCAATCTATTTTTAAATTTAACAAAATTTTAAATCAAGTAAAGCCTATTAAGCTGGATGCAGAAACCATAAATGAATGTGTAGCTCATAATATTACATAACCATGCTACATAGTGTACATTTATCAGGGTTATGGGGTCATTAAGCAACACATTTTGTAAATAAATGTTATTGTAGCCAATATTTTGATTATGGTTACCATGGTGGTTTATAATTTTTTGACCATGCACCAGCAAATAAAAGGCAATTTCATAAAATATAATAATGTTGTCGAGATATTTTATTTTGTTGATGTTTTCTTTGTATAGTCAAGTAGAAAGGCCAAAAACAGGGATGTAAATCTTCAGGATATTTCCTGATTTCAGGGAATTTTGCTTGGATCTTCCCTGTACAAAGTATAGGGAAATACACATTTTCAGGAAATGTTAAAGCAGTTTCAGGAAATTATGTCAGTGCTTGTTTTCATCCCTGTCAAAAAGAAGGAGAATGTAAATGTGCTCAAATGACACCCTAGGACAATCCCAGAAATCCATAGTTGAAATTGTATACATTTTAACTGAAAATTGTTCAAATTTGTAAAGCAAAGAAAGTATAATTTCCTCTGATTTAGAAAATATATAGTAAAATTGGGTAAAAGGGATATGCAAGGGTAACGTTTTCAGCAATTAGCAGGTCACTTTTTGCAAGTTAACCTATAGGCCTGTAATCTCGCAGAAAGTAATTGCCTTTGAAAAAAATGATTTCCTTCCAAAAAAATTAATTCCCGGTAGATTTATATAAAATTGAACTGGTAACAAGTGACTTGCAAAAAGCTGCCAAAGTGACCCCTGCATGCCAAAGTTGCCCCCTTTTTGCGGTACAGTTTGACCGGCAAATATCGACAGACTGGTAAGGTCAAAAACCTATGTTTAACAATCAAACTTAGTGATAATTTACCAAGAAAATTTCCCTGAATGGGTATTTCCGTAGCTTTCGACGTTTTCACGTATTTTTGTGCGACCTGAGAGCACATCAGATATATTGAATTGCATTTTGAATACGAGGAATGTCCTGATGATATCAAATAATTTTGACTTTTTTTAAGTCGCGATATAATACAAAATGTATGGCAAATTATTAAAACTTGACATTTTTTACATTTAATAGTGCTCCTAGTAAATTGTATAAATCTAATGATATGTACTTAAAGTGTATGTAGCTGGCATGATAAGCCGTCCATCATATGAATATTTTGACAGTTCGTATTAAAGATAAACATTTTTCCCCAAAACACCTAAAAATGTGGGTCTTTTGGGGGAAAATATTCAATACGAACGGTCAAACTTTTATTGATGGTCGGCTTTTCATCCCAGCTACATATATATATCGCGAATTCCAACAACAACAAATCAAAATTATTTGATATCAGAAGGACATTTCCCGTACCAGAATGCAATTCGATATGTCTGATGTGCTCTACTGTCCCACAAAAATACTATGCAAACGTTACTATCCTATTCCTTAACGTAGCCATGTATATCAATAATATAAAGTATAATAGGCCTACACATTTGTCATAACATCTCAAAAAAAGCAATTATCCCCCCCCCCCTTAAATAATGGCCATTATTCAAAAACGGGCCATTGTATTACAAATCTGTAAAATGCGTTGGAAGCAAAATTTATTTAGGCGCATTATGATACCTCATTTGATACGATAGCTCAGAAAGCAATAACACACCGGACAAATTAATGTAGTGATGAGGTCCAGATTTGAAAGTTACACTTACAACAATACAAAAACACTCAAATATCATTACATAGATTTCCTTCCATTATCCTGAATACAAATCAATAAAATTTACTGCAAGTTTCAAATCTTGGGTTTTTGATTTTAAATGTACGCTGTGAGGCTGTGACGTCAATATTTAGTCAATTGCTACAAATGAGGTGTCAAAATGTGCAGAAATAAGTTCTACTTCCTACTCATTTTACAGATTTGTAATACAATATCCCGTTTTTGAATAATGACAATTATTTAAAGGGGGTAATTTCTTTTTTTGAGATGTTTACAATAAATTGCTAAAAGCGTTCAAAAGGGGTAAATGTTTGGCCAAATCATTAAAAACGTATATTTTATGCCCACTTGTGAATTTTAGTTTTAGTTTTGACAAAAATTTTATTTTTTATATGGGATTTTTTTTTAAATGATTAATGCATTGCATCATGAAAAGTATTAGGGCGAATGTTAGGGCTCACTAAAAGCTAATCACCGACAAGAGCAGCGTGGCACACTGGTTGAGGTATTTGCCTTTGGTGCAAGAGGTCCCGGGTTCAATTCCCCGCAGGACCCAAAAAAAATAATTCCGCTCTCCCCGTGGCTCATCAGGTAATGGCGGGGCAGATGACCCATGACAAAAGACCTCGTTACAGTCGGTTCCGATCAGGGTGATAAGCCCGATTGTTGGATACACTTGACTGTCCTGCAAAAATTCTCCGACCAGTTATCTACGGCGACCCCCTTCGTTCACCAGGTCACTTGTGCCTGGCCGAAGTTTCGTCAGCGTTTTCTCCTAGATTTCTGTAGAAATTAACCCCACTTGAAATGAAAATAATAATCGGCGTGCGTTCGAGTCGGGTTTGAACGTTTTGTAATCCCCATAATTTTGGACCTGTATCAACCGATGATGACCGTTTGTCACTAAACAAAAAATGAAAGTTTCACCCATAAATTGCCATAATTATATTGAATGATGTTCATAGATATTTATACCCATGTGACGTTATAATTCTACATTCAAACTGTGAAGTTTCTAGCCCAAGAAATACCGTAGTTAGTTAAAATGTGACATTTTTGGCGTGCGAAACATCCTTTTTTTAATTGTTGCAATGAAACGGTAAAGAATACTTGCGATCAACTGCAAAAATATCAGATATGTGTTTAAGGGTACTGGGTCGATATAATATGAAAACAACTTGAACTTGAAGAAATGCAATCGGGAGAAATCGGTATGGCCATTGTGCGTCTATCCCCTCTGCATATACCTGTTTCCAAACTTTTTATTGTCACTCCCTTACAGGCTTTTTAGCCTGGCGTGGGTGTTTCGTATGAGCCTGGTCCCATCAGGACCTACGTGTGTCTCCACACGGAGCTGAGCGACTTTTTAAACAAACCAAAGAGGATGCTTCATTTCATGTTCTCTGCACAAACAAACCATTATTAATCATTGATCAAACTTTTTAAATTCTCCCTAGCGTGTGTTTGAAAATCTAAAACCAGTGAACGTAAAAAAATTGTAGACAATTTGCTATCTACAAAATAATATTATGCAAAATATATTATAGGATTGGAAAAAAAAGAAAAGCTGTTTATTGGAGTGCCGTGGTTAAACCAGACATGCCAGAGAAGATGAGAATCATCATTATGATGGTGGTAATGGCGCTGTGATAAGCATAAGCTGCCTTAATTGTCTATGGTTAAAACACTTCTTCAGAAAAGGTACACTTTTCTTTTCTGAATCTACTTATTTTTAAGGCACAAAAGAGTTTTGGTCAAACAATTACAGCATATTGAGCATAATACGATAATGATTTAAATTTTTCTTATCACAGCTCTGGATACACGAGCTTATCCTATAGAAATGATCGATTAACTTATGTATTCAATACAATTGCATATTTTGTGTTTGTCTGTTCATTGTCATTGAAAAAAAAATTCAATATGATTTTTTTGACAATCAATTTCTGTTCTCTGTTGAATATGTTATGATATTGATCATGTTGCCTCGAAAAAGCAACTAGGGAACCACGCAGTGGTACTGGCGACCTTTCGATTGGCATACTATTAAGTCTATTATGTTTATTACCCGCACCTACAACATGGATACCATTAACAAAAATGGATTTGGATAAAATCAAACCAAATTCCCACCAAATTTGTTTTAATTATATTACTTAAATGAGTATATTAGCCAGAATGAATGAGATCAACAAACGGAGGCCATCTGGGACAAGGAGTTTGACGAAGCCTGGTTTCAAACGATCTTTTCCAGAGGCACCGACTCATGCCAAGAAGAAAGTTGGTGGATATCTGATCGGTGATACGGTTGGAGAAGGCTCGTTTGCTAAAGTTCGTAGTGCTACGCATATATTGACGCAGGAACGGGTAAGATGACCTTACTATCATTAATATTTGAAATGTTATATTTATTGCCTTAATAAAGTTAGGGCCTACTATAATTGGCAGGTCCCTGCTATATACTATAAGCATGCATGAGAATATTTGATTTCCCGATTGTATATCGTACATCGTATAATTATGATTCTGAAATGTTGGAGAGACTGAGCTTCATCAGGATGTGCTAAGATCTGTTACATGTATAGGCACTAGGCCTATTGCAGTTTAGATAACATCTACATTTTATGTGATATTGTTACGCAAGAGTTCTTTGAGTCTTTCATTCCTGATTTTACTCCCGATTACAGAAAAATACTGTACTAATGGGGAATAAAAAATATCTGGATTTGCTAAATAGAGCATTATACTTGCTTCGATGCATAGTGCACTCATGCTTCTTTAGTTGAACCTAACAGGGAAGAAAGTTCAATTTAATATTTGCCAAAAGGGCCAAAACATGCATGCGTGCTCTAGAAAAGGTTGAACACAAGACGACATGCAAGATGCTCTCAATTTAAAGGTGCTGAGTTCGAATCTGCTGCATGTAAAATTCTCATTTTAAAGGGACACTACCAGGTACAGGGGTGGAATTTCAAAATTGCTCAAATCTTGTTGATAAGAGCTAGGGGTGTGAAACAGTCCAACTTTCGATCCCAGATTAACTTTCTCATAAACTAATGTAATGCACAAGAAGCGAAAATATGCCATTTTGAAGCTAAACTGGTCAAATTTGACGGGTTAAATCGGAACAAATATTTTAAGTATTATGTTCAAATATGAAGTCGCTTAGTTTGATCAAAAACACTCGTATTTTGGTCGATCCTTCGTGTAATTATTTCGTGTAAGCTAATCCTACCCCTAACCCTAAGCCTAATCCTAACCCTATAACCCTAATCCTGACCCTAAACTAACCATAACCCCCGGGGGCACTTCAATTTGAAATGGATATAGGTGTAGGGCTGGCGCTTTCGCACTAAGGGGCATTCGGTGAGAGCAACATGTAAAAATATGGGGTCATTGGGTGAGAGCATGATTTTTGGCATTCGGTGAGAGCAAAATGTAAAAATATGGGGTCATTGGTGAGAACATGACCTTTTTTTTAAATGGAATCTTTGGGTGAGAACCAAAACAGCGCCACAAAAACCTCGAAAATTGAATTTCTAGTTCTAAATGGCTTCAAATTTCTTTATTTTTTCAAAATAAGTAACAAAATCAGTGATAAATGAAAGTTGCTGTTCAAATTGAACTTGTAAGGGTCTTTGGGTGACAGATCAAATGGAAAAATAGGGGTCTTCGGGTGACAGAGCGCGGAGCGAGCATGTGTTCGTAAAAAAATATGGGGTCTTTGGGTGACAGCGATGCTGAAAAAGGGGGTCTTAACAGCCCTACATACGCGTCACCTCCAAAGTTGGAGTGCCCCCCCGGGCCATAACCTTAACCCTAATTTTGTGTAAAATTACATGAAATTGTGCGTAACAACGGGAGGTGATTAATTGGACCATCCCCCATTCAACATGTTCAATATCATAGCTTTGAATAATGGGTATTTCCCGCCGTCCCCTTGATTTACCCATATGGAATTCATTTAGAAAACACATTAAGAAAACGCAATTATAGACTTCTTTAGTCAAAATATGTCTTTTTGTGTTTTTTCCAATCAGGTTGCAATCAAAATCATCGACAAGAAACTGATAGCAAAGCGTGATTATGTGCGTCGTAATTTACGTCGTGAGGCCGCCATGCTGCAAAAACTCAGGCATCCATACATATCTCAACTATATGAAGGTATTATTATAACTTATTGTAACTGTTTATTATGTTGTTGTTTGTTTGGATTTTTGTTTTGGGGGAATCGAAGTCTTGTAATTGGCAAAACATCTTTTGAATTTCTAAAATCACCTTCAGACATTATACACTATTAAACTGTCATGTCATTTTGTTGAAGGAAACACACCATCTTTAGTAGCAAAGTTGGTTCAGAGGTTAAAAATCAAAATATACACCATCTTTAGTAGACTTTAGTGGCATGCAAAGTTGGTATTTTCAAAATAATAATGAAAAAAAACCAGATCATCTTTAGCAGCAATGTTGGTATTTTCAGAGGTAACAAAATCATAACTTAAAATGCTTTAAGTTATTCAATGTTGATCTTTAACTACTGTAACTGCAGACGGTTTTCAAAGTTAACTAGAGCGGTTCTCGGCTTTCGCGGTTCTCGGCATTCGCGGTTCTTGGTAGTGTGGGTTGGTCCGTATGTGACGTTTCTGTTCAGAACCTTGTGTGACCCTTCCCCCCCCCAGAAAAAAATCATCCGCCACCACTGGTTATAACAAGGGCCTTGTAAATGCAACTGGTGAGACAGAGCCTCGAATGACGTTTGTGTTTTCAGTCTGATTTCAGTTCCCTAACAGGTACAAAGTTTACGCATTATCATAAGGCCTACCAAGTATTGTATGTCCTATAATCTCTTATGTATGACATGGATCTTTACCATGATTGTGCAAGCCAAAAAAATATCATTTCAATACCCCAAACATGCGTTAAAAAAAGACCATGTTTTACACATGCAACCTGAAGTTTAGACATATAATTTAATTTTCCCTAAACCCTCACGCACGGGAAAAATCATGCCGCCACCATTGGTTATGACAAGGGCCTTTTAGGGTGCACACCAGTAAATAACCCCACTGACTTTCTGTACAGACAGGGGCCGGGAAAACAACTCAGTTCTTCAAAACTTCCCTTTCTGCAAGCAGAAGGTCAGATGACGACATCCATTGTAAAAATTAATATATGGATTTCAGGTTTTTTTCCAGAAATATTGTAAAAAGTTCAACCTATAACCCATACAGCTAACGCCACCTCACAAACAGCTTGGTGTTTCTGAAATGTAACACATTTTGAAAAAAAAAAAAAAAAGTCGGATCCTGCTAAATTTACACAGACAATCTAATTTACAGGCCTAAATGATGATTAAATATGAATCAGGGCCTAATAGTTGTCTTTTAAGCCTTTTCTAATGTATTACATTAAGTCATATTGCACATTTCCTCGTTTCAAATACTGTTTTTTTCCCTTCCAGGGTGTAGCTAGACTTCTCCGTACTCCACTTGCCAATTGTGCTTCTGGCTATTGCATTTAAGCATTTCTTCCCTGATTTAAGCTTAAAACTCTGATTATTATTTGTGCACAATTGATAGATTTTCACATCTAATCTTTTCAGTCACCGTACACCCTCTGTTTGTTAGCTTCCCAAGTGGACTACTGACTTTGGATTGCGGATAACTTTTTAACACGGGATTTCTGGCCTAACTAAAATTGGTCATGATGTAATGCATCTTTAAATGAATCTGGCTTGTGATTGGTCCCCCAGATATCGTTATTGATTGAACAAATTCATCAGGATCGGTAGAGTAAACTAGTAAACCAGAGTTCGTAGTATCTGATCCAAGAAAATGCACTTACTGTGTACGTTTCAACAACCACTGTTGTCTTTGTCAACACTTGATGAGGAGTGACTGCAATCTACTGACAACCAACGCTAGAGGGATATGTAAAATCAGGCGGTTTTTGGCGATTTTAGCCATTAAGCCCCCACCGCATAAATCTGAAAGCCCCTCTGAGCCCCCCTCCTGGAGACGCTATTGCAAAATCAATGGAGAAACTATACTACCTTGTTTCTTAATAAAATGTAACGGGTACATCAGGCAACTATGAGAGCCAAAAAGGCCTCAAATTGAGCAAAGAAAGACATTAATTTTCACGTGCATTTCAACCAAGACGCTTCATTAGCGGTGTTCGCCCTTAATGTCATATTATCATGACCGTTTTATTTTGTTTTATGTTAAGGGCTGGGGTATGAACGTTTGGACAGTATTTATTGTGGGACATTAGAGCACATCAGACATATCGAATTGCATTCTGAATACTAAGAATGTCCTGATATCAAATAATTTTGATTTTTTGAAATTCGCAATGTAATACACATTTTATGACAAATCATTAAAAATTGATATTTTTGATATATAACAGTCCTCGAAGTAAATTTTATAAATTTAATGATACATTCTTTAAGTATATGTAGCTGGGAGGAAAGGCCGACGATCAATTGAAAATTTTGACCTTTCGTATTGAAGATATGGATTCCCCCAAAAATAGGTCTTTTTGGGAAATAAAATCCATATCTTCAATATGAAAGGTCAAAATTTTCAATTGATCGTCGGCTTTTCCTCCCAGCTACATACACTTTAAGAATATGTCATTAGATTTATAAAATTTACTTCGAGGACTGTTATATATCAAAATTTGAAAAAATATCAAATTTTAATAATTTGTCATAAAATTTGCATTATATCGTGAATTTCAAAAAATGAAAATTATTTGATATGAGAAAGACATTCTTCGTATTCAGAATGCAATTCGATATGTCTGATGTGCTCTCATTTCCCACAAAAATACTGTCGAAACGCTCAAAACGCTCATTCCAGATCCCTTAAGTATATGTCATATTACATGTTTCACATTTGTACGATTTTAAATAATTCTTTATCATGTTTATAGGACATGCTCTGTTATATTTTTATATCCTCTTTTCATTCTTGAAAAGATAGATCATGCTTTTATTTCACCCATTGGGTATTTCTTTATTAATTTGTGTTTATAATATGGCGATTTCAAGTGGGATAATAACTCCTGGATGACGTAAGCATAATGTTGATAGATTTAAATATCATTATAAATAGGCACTTAATAATAATGATATTGAAATAAATTGATAAATAGATAAATTAATAGATAAATAAATAAAAGATATATAAGCCTAGATAAATAATAAATAAATGATAAACTAGGAGTAAATTGCAAACATTAAATATCTTAGAGCAAATGAGCATTTAATAAGTTTTTGCGACAAATATTTTGCCCCTTCTTGTACGTTTTATCATTATTTTATCTTTTACTAATTTTTTTGGGACATGCTCGCTTATTTATTTTTTATGTGTTCCTCTTATCATTTGTGAAGTATTTCTTTATTTTTGTTTTAGTACAAGTGATCACTGAGTATGTTTAACTGTGGAAATATCGGTAGATAAGATGTTTTTTATTTCACCCTTGAGTATTATTTATAAATGTATCAACATACATTTCACATGTCATGATTTTTCATTGTTTTATTTTAAAGCAATTCTTTATTGGGGTGCATGCTCTCATATATTAGGTGTTTTTTTTCATGTTCCTCTTGTCATTCTTGATAGATGGCTGTTTATTTATGTCGCGTGTTAAGTATTTTTTTAAATTTTTGGTCGAAGTGTATAATTATCATCACATGCTGTACGCTGTTTATTTATTTCGCCCTCATTTTCTTTACTTTTGTTTTTAGATCTTTAGTTCTTTATTTTTGTTTCTGTGAATATCATCCGAAAAGTAGGCCTTCTGCACATTATGATTTTTCCTTGCTTTATTTAACTCTTTACTGGGGTGCATGCTCTCTGCTGGTTTTTTTTCATGTTCCTCTTATCATTATTGACAAGATAGCACCTGCTGTACGCTGTTTATTTATTTCGCCCTAAATTATTTCTTTACTTTTGTTACTTTTACTTTATATCATGATATCACACGCTATGTTTTATACCAACCGCATTGTCTGGTTAAAGACAGTTCTTGTTTTAAATCCTGAATACAATGTCAACATTCAGTTCGTTCACCTCACAATGCGGTGCGATGTTATATAACTGTATATATTGCAGGGTTGCCAAACCCGCGATGTAATAGGCCTAGGTCAATAGGATGAGTTTTGAAGATTTTCCTCGCGACAATTTCCTGTCCTATAGACACCAATTGATGGTTAAGAAAAATATTGCATGACTTCTCAACATTGGCTTACGCGACTTCTGGTAGTTTTTTATCTCATAGAAACCAACGGTTGATAAAAAAAATATTGGGCGACTTTTCAATGATTTGACCCGCGGTTTGCCCTCATTTGTTTGGCAACCGTGGTCTGTGTTAAGTGAATATATTTCGGTAAGAAAATAATTATCATAGACCATGTAGACAGAACGGACAATAGTCATAGGCGCTCTCCTCCATTTTGAGAAATATACTTTTACACACACACTACATTTATAATTAAAATGATCAGCCTTAAAGTTTTACCTTTTAGTGGGTTAAGCCAAACCTAAGTGGATGAAATATAAATCAACACTTCTGGCACTGATTGGTTTCCGTAGTTGTTATATGGAATACGAGCTGTCTGTAGCTACAAAATTGTCTGCAAATTGGCTTTTGCCGGGCCTCTCTTTTTCGGCGTTTTTCTCATTAAATTAGGGTCCCGTTCAAATAAAAAATAAACTGGTGTCTAGATGTAATCACAGTTAACACACCAGGAAAATTATAGAATATACAACAACCTAGTTACACCTGTAGACTGCGAACAAACATGCACCTGGCCAGACCTGGCCGTAAAACAAAGTGTTCTCCCTACGGATACCCTTAAGGGTCACACAAAAAGTTATCAAAATTAATGTTTATTAAGTCAAACCCTTTAACACTCTTGCTTCTATTTCTCCTAATTAGTCATGGAAACCAGCAACAATTACTACCTCGTTTTGGAGTTCGCTGATGGAGGGGAATTCATGAAGTATCTATGTGAAAAACGTAGACTGAGTGAGAGGGAATGTCGTAAATATATCAGGCAACTGGTGTCTGCAGTAGATCATATGCATCGGGTTGATATCATTCATAGGTAAGGACCCCCCCCAATACACACACACCCCATCTGACAAGCTACCACACTGATGTTATGCACAATAATGCATACTATTTGCTAGCACCTATAGCAACACAAATACTGACAGAATACATAGCATGTAATATTAATTATAATATGGTTACTAAAACTTTCCATGCTCCGGATTTTCTAGCAAATTGATATAAAGAGTAGGCCCTGCGGTACTATAGCCACCACTGAAATAATACTTAATTAAGACCCACGGCAACGCCCGCAACTGACTTAGGCCTATACACTTGACACTAAGGTAGACTTTCCATGCCCTGGATTTCCTTGCAAAATGCTTCATGTAAATTTAGATAGAGTGCACAATTCTATTTACGCATAAAACATTCCGAATATAATTTGTATTACAAATATCCATGCGGCTTCATGTAGATTTTCCGTGTGCCGGATTTCATTGCAAAAAGTTTGTTTGTTTGTTTGTTTATTTCTTCTTTATACTGGGTCCATATTCAGGGGAAAATTATGCATATTACAGTTAAGTATTCCCCTGTTCTTCCATATGGCCCAGTATATGCATATTACAGTTAAATGTTATTGGAGTATTAATTATTGTTTAACAAATATGTAATAGGCCTACTATTGGACCCACCCCACCCCACCCCACAAACCATATACCGCATCCAAACATAACCACCATATGAACCCCATACATAATGATGTTCACACGTGTAAACCAAAATAATTTTATAAAATTGCATGTAGAATCTGTCTCAAATCATTCAACTTGTAAGAGTATAAAAGATTTCTTTTAACTGGATTTAATAATGCAATTATACCAACATGAATTATATCTTATGAAGATACCCATCTACTCAACTATACTAAATTAAAATAGATAATCAATTAATTTATGCACAAATAGAAAGCTGTTGAAATAATCGGCACTGAATTCGAAAAATAGTACTGTAGTCAATTTGAATGTACGTTTTATGTTATTTATTTATACAGGGATATCAAGGTAGAGAATTTTCTTCTTGATGAGGACATGAATTTGAAAGTTATCGGTAAGTTGAAACGAATGAAAACAACTCTCCCTTGAAAATATTAATGGCAAACTGAGACTGCGAGCGTATAAAGAAATTGTTTTCAGATACTTAAAAAGGCATTTCGTGATCCACATCATCACCACCACACCCCCATTTGTCTCCAAAAAAAGCTGAGATTTGTATACCACTGGAAACCTCTGGCTACATCATGTTTATGTACAAAAAATTCTTGCAGATAAATTCGTTTTTCAAATATATCGTGGAATTTGAATTAAGTTCTGGTACACCAGAACGAAATTACAACACATTGTCCATGGAGCAGCGTAATGCACATAATCATACATAACTTGTAAACGCAAAATCGAAATCAACTGAAATTTGTGGGAATAAGCTTTTTTCGTGAACACCTACAGAAAAATGTCATAAAAAGAGGATGCTAGGATCACAAAATACTTGGAGTTATAGGAAACTTTTATGTAAAATTGACATAAATATCATGCGTGGTAGGGACTACTGATGGATTCAACTATCTTATATCATGTACACCATTTAAATTCTTACAGACTTTGGATTGAGCAATATACTAGGCCCAGATGGTCTTCTAAGCACACAATGTGGGTCTCCCGCCTATGCTGCACCAGAAATATTCTGCAACTCAAGTTATGGACCAGCGGTAGATGTATGGAGCATGTAAGTAGGCATAATATCTAAAAGATGTTAGACGGTACCTCATTTCAAGAGCAAAAGTCAAATAAACAAGTTGAGCGAGTTTGAGAGCTATATCTATAGCAACTGTGAAGGGGGGTAGTCCGGAGATAGAAGAGCTGAAAAGAACAACCACACACACCGTCCGCGGAACACTAGAACAACATGAAACAACAACGACAACAATGCAAATAGACACACAACAAGATTCTGAACAACAAACCGCAACGACTAGGCCTACAAACCGTTCGTCAGGGAAGTGGTTACATAACTCCCTGGTAACTGCATTGGTAATTTTTGGAATGCCATAGACTTTGTCAGGGATATAAAGGGATAGGCATCGTAGCTATTACGTAACACACCGAATGATGTAGTTTAACTCTAGACAATAGGCGCCATATTGCAGGAGGGTTAGAGTTCATAGAGGAAACGTTAAAGGTTAGTAGATTAGGTCACCCAGGCACATCACTAATGTGTTTCACGAGTTGTAATACCGACAGGTAAAAACATTGATTTTGTAAAATTCTCCCGATTTTTTTTTTTTTTTAAATAAGGTTAGTACTTCAAACCATTCTTTGATGAATCTATGCAATATGACGGTAATTTTTGAAACATCTAAGAATCAATCTTAAACATCTTCATGATATTCATTTTTTGCGCATGGTCAAAGCATGCTCTTGCGCTATCCACAGACTATCCGGTGGAAACTTCAAAGCAACGATCATGCGTTAATATTTACAAAATGGCGAATGATGTAGTTTAACTCGAACAATAGCGTGACCGGCGTGACGTAGTTTTTGGCATTGTTCCTATATGCACTTTCACCCTCCTGACTTTGTGTTGCGATCATTTCGATCGTGGTGCAGAATTCAAAAGCGTGACCCAGTTGACATGGTGATAATCGGATTACACGTAACACTTCGCTGGCGAATATTACTGTTTTGTCTAAGAAATGATTCATTGCAGTAGCGTAGCCAGGATTTTGGTGTATAGAGAGTTCCCGTGTTTTCAAGCGGAACGGACTACAATAGTGTTTATAACGTGATTCGCACCGCCGTATTCCTCATTCCTTTGATTTGGTCAATGACCCTATTGGTGCTACATTCTACAAAATAACATTTGCTAATTATTGCGCGAGTGTTGGTATTCTGAAAATTGTAAACGGAGTTTAGGTTTCCCTCCAAGATGGCGGGTAACCCAAAACACGGGAACTCTCTATTGGGGCAAAGCCAAATTTTCTTTCCCATTTGTTAATTTTTGTCCCATATTTAGTAATATTAAGGCACTTACTCTTTGCCGTCCCTATTTTATCCCTGAAAATCTGCCCTTCCCCTTGCTACGCCCCTGATTCTTTGTTCCATGGACTAGAATGATGATATCAATGTGTTCTTTTGTTTCAGTGGTGTAAATATGTATGCAATGCTGACAGGTGAGCTGCCGTTTGTCGTTGATCCTCCTAATAACATGACCAAACTACACGCCCGAATCTTGCAAGGATGCAACATTCCCGTACATCTCACCAAAGGTAAATAATAATTTAGTCCTATAAATGTACTTCGTATATAGGCATTAGTGTATAATGTACATTTTGAAATTACTTGGTACTCTATAGGTCGGTAAACAGGAGTAAGATTTAATCTTTCCTATAGAGAAGTCCTTTTCAAAGGGCTGAGCTTTCGGAACTCTATAGCAAGTGCCATCCATCTTCAAAGCAAAGAAATGTTATTGCTCTGACGATGGCACTCGCTAGAGTTACGATGGCACTCGCTAGAGTTCCGAAAGCTCAGCTCTTTGAAAAGGACTTCTCTGGGAAAGATTTTAATCTTACTCATAATGTACATTTTTAAACAAGTATTGAATTTTGTACATCCATAAATTTTCCAATGACTTAATTAATATCCCCATCTTTGATCCGACTCGACCCGGCTTTCAAATCCAAAGACTGGACTGGACTTGATACTCGAGACTCGACAGCTCATTGACACCACTCGACTCGACTGGAGATTCGAGACTTCAGTGACTCGACTCGGCTCAACTCACGACTTCACACAAAACTGATCATTCCATTTTAAATCGTCACATCGTTTCAATGTTTCACACGAATTTTATTTGAAATCTCTTGATCGTTTTTTCCAGATTGTCAAGATTTACTCGGTAAACTCATGACGATCGGTGAGAGAGAACGAATTACAATCCACGGAATCATGAAACATCCATGGATCAACCGCGGCTATTCCCATCACCTGAAACCTTCCACCAATACAGGGAAATTACAGGACACCATCAACGTTGACGAACACATTCTGTCTTCAATGAAAGATTGCGGGTACAATGAAGACGATGTAAAAGAGACTGTTCTTGCCAATAAACCATTATCCGAGAATGCGTCGTATTATCTGATGATAAAAAGACTCAACAAAGGTTGGGGCTATCCCGAAGGTCGTGCTCCAGCCCCTTCCTACACCGAATCCACATTTGAGCATTCTCCTCGACCACATTCTCCTGCAGAATCTCTGTCTCCATCAATGTCTCCAGTTGCGAAGGTCGTGAGGCCACTTAGTGGAAAGACGAGACCGCAACACACCAACGGTAACATACAAGTATCTGAGGTGAATCGCAGAAATGAACAAGCGAGGCGACTTAAGAGTCCTATTGTAGGAGAAGATTATGGCGAATGCAATATTGTACCTTCTAGATTATTAGCCACGATCAACATCGTGAGATCACCTTCTAAAGAGTCCATATTTGAAGATATGAAAAGAACGCTTGAAAGGAGCATGACGAATTTAGATATCAACAACAATAGGATTTCTGATGATGACAGCATCTATCAAGATGCTGATGACGCCACTACGGTGCAGCTGAACACACCCGAACCACTTAGAGATTTGGAGAGTAGATTGTCGACTCATTCGCACCACAAGAAAGTAGCCTCAATTGTGTGTGATAAGAACGGCAGGACGGGAACTCTTTCATCTGCCTACCTTCAAGGCAAACCTGTTACCGAAAAGCAAGATATGAAAGATACTGATGTTGACAATAGAAGTACCTCAAAAAGAACTAGACTGTTCCATAAAAGGTCAGACAAAGAACGAAGGCACAGTAACCATGGTAACAAATCTGGTGGTTGCATTGTTATAGTTAACGGCAGGTTAACTGACACTGGGGAAAGTGACTCAAAACCGAGGACGATATCTAGGGCAGAGGGTGCTAGGTCGATCTCAAGAGCCGATGTTCCTGATAGAGTTGGAAGTGCTCTGAAGACCGGACAACAGAAAAGACCATTGCCGCTAAGAAATACGCCAAGATCTGAGATGCAGAGACCACATACAGAAGGGAGTGTGGACATAGGAAGAAGTGGCGACTTGTCCATGGATTTTGACAAGTCACCTTTTGCTGGTCGAGGTAAGCTCGAAAAGGTTATACATAATTATAGTATTTATTGTCCCTCGTCGACGACCCGGTTCGACGACTCAATAATCCGGGGAAATGGTTTTGAAGGAAATGTACAAAAAGAAATGATAAAGAATGTAAAGGGGTGTTAATGAAAGTGATGTTAATGAAAACATTGCGCTTTAACGAGAATGGTACAAAAAAGATCGGGGAACGGGAAAAGAAAGGGGAGATACATAAGAAGGCACACCTTATATACCGTAAACGTTCGCCTAATGGTGGTATGGAGTTCATGGAAATGAGAGAGCGCCATCCCTGTAAAAGCCGACAATTATCACTGATCATTAAGGGTACGTGTAGTTAAAGGATGAAACCTATCGACACATACAATTATGAGCAAGATCGAACAAACTTGTTCATGATAATGCGGTAATCATTCACCTGATACGTTGTGGCCCAGTGAGCAGAGCATTAGACTATAGTGCGAGGATAAAGAGAACTTGTGGAGAAGATTGATGGTTCGAATCACAGATTATGATGTCTGTCAATGTTTTTTTTCTGATTTGAGGAAATTTTATTCTCTATTTTCTTGATTTTATCTTTAACATTGTTTATATAATTTTATTATTTTATCTTGTATGTGTCTTTTTTCGTTTCATTGTAGAGTAACTCAGTCCATTCAATCAAATGTTGTAATGAACCTATTTGATTGTATAGGCATTTGTTATGTGTGTGACACGAACTGTCGCGTGCGCCAAGTCTTTCAATTCGCGCCAGTGTCCTTGCCTATGCATCAGTGGTCATAAGAGGTATATCATTTTATTCGAAAGGGGGGGTCCCAAATATACGGGGGTCATAAAGTCTTGGAAAGAATAATAACAGGGGGTCATAAAATGTTTTATGACCAAAATGTAGGGAGTCACACGATGACCACAGAAAGTGTGTTATTTTATTCAAAAAGACTGATTTCAATACAATTTAGGGGTTTGGGATCATAAAATTTTTGTTGCCGAAATAAGGGGTGCGCAAGTTTATTGACGCAGACTTTTTGTAAATTTGGGACCCCCCTTCCTCTGCCCCAATAATCCCTAGCTATATTTGTTTGAAACTGTTCCACGGAGGATGTATCATAATAGGCTCAGTCTTCAAATGATATAAATAAAATTTGAATGAGTGAACGAACAAAATCATACAACGACCAACTGAATAGAGGCTGTGCATATGAGGTATCATCCCGTAAATCTAGTGGCGGACTACTCAAATGCATTCAATAAAAGCATAATTGCATCTACCGCGACAGTTCGTCTCACACACATAACAAAATGCACTACGATCAAATAGGTTGATGACAATATTTGATTGAATGGACTGCACTGCGCCATGATTACGGGGAAGAAACCGGTTCAATTCTTTTGTTTGGAGCCAATCGATAAACACAAGGCCTCTATAGCTATCAATCATTGAATACTGGCTAGGATTCCACAACACAATGAGAACATGTTATAAGGCGCTTTGGAAGGCACACAATACCCCCAATGGCTTTCCATATTATGTGCACTCAACAACTATTCAGTATCGAAGCCCGGTATCGAAGTTACGTAATGTTACTATGTCAACGGGATCACGCGCTTAAGTAATGAACCACGATCGAAACAATCAGTACACAAAAAAGGCATATCAAAATAGCGTGATCGTAATGAACGCCATATAAACAGTGCTTGGTTCCGATACCATCGCGGAGTTACGTATAACTACTTCGTGGTCTGATAGTTATATGATCAATGGTCTGATCTTCTTGGGTTCGATCCTTTTAAGAAAAGAAAAAATAGCTGATCATTTATAATGCATAAATGAATAAAGTAGTTACACAATTTGAAACATTCCCTCATTTCAAATATATAGTTTTGGTTTCTCTATTGTTCAGAAACCAAAAATCAAGGGATTAAAATGTGGAGATGAACTGGTATGCAATCATAACACTATTGTGGTGGGAGGACACAAGAGGGTATATATAATCAAAAGTATAATGGCCTATAACCATACGTATATAATAGCCTATTGTGCTAACATTTTCATTATCGATATCTATCAACGCGGGCGTACTTTTGCCGTAGGTGGCACACTTCCATGACACCATAAAATTACACCCGAGTTCCGAGATTCGTTTGATAAGTTATGCATAGACATCGTTGAGACATAAAGTATGGATATATACGAGACCTAGGCCTACATGTAGAAACCATGGGCATATATTGAGGGGTGGGGGGGGTTTTGTTTATTTGTCTGAAATATAAACGATGCATGATGATGTAGATGATTTGATTATGAATTAGATTATTCCCCGGAAAGCACAACCCATACCTCTTACCTATGTTCCCTCCGCCACCTATATATAACCTCCTCCCTCCCCCTCCCCACACTCGATATCGACTCTTCCCTATTATTCCACTCCACTCTTGAGCCCCCTCTCTCCCTCCTTCCCTTCCCACTTCCAATGCTCTCTCCCCTCTGTTTCTCTTTCTCCCTTACCCTTACCCCCCCCCCTCTCCCCACCTCCCACACACACACACACACACCCTCTTTCCCTGGCGATCTCTTCTATCTCTATCTCTCTATTCTCCAATAAATAAATTGAATAAAAGTTAGTTTAAACCAGCTTTCTATGATATTGATCTTCCGTCATGCGACATGCACATAAATAGAGTTGTGCATAATAGTGTTTATATCAATGAAGTCATAATCTGTCAAGTGGCTATTGTAATGTCTGTGGAAATATTTCGATGGTCTATATATTTTCACAGTGAAATCAACTTAGGCTAATTCGTAGTCTCAAGTCAATGCTTTCAAACTAAATCAATGCTTTCAAATGTAGACTGCTTTGTTCGACTTCTCTGCTCGTGAATATTGCACTGCGAAATTTAAACATTTCTTTTGTATAGTTAGAGTAGGTAACTTCAAATCAAATAATTTTACGATCCACACCACTTATAAGAAACTGAAACCAAAACCGAAACTGACTGACACAACTGTTCGGATTTAAACAAAAGGTAGAAACAATGAGTTCGATATCTTATGATTCAAGTGGTTAGGCAGGACAATAGGAAACCACGTGACCAAAACCAAAACCAAAACTAAAACTATATATTTGAAATGAGGCATTGAGGCCGTTCTATTTTTCAAAGGTCATTTAACTGTTAAATGTAGTGGAATATATCACGCATTGATAGGTAGCAGGTGGAGCAAATTTTGTCAGCGGTTTTTGTTGCCGTTTGTTCGCAGTGCCTATTTATCTAAAAAATAAGAAAATTAAAATTAAATTAAAAAAATTCACAATATTCTTTCGTAAAATGGGGACAAAATCCAAAAACATTTCTTGACCCTTCTTCACATAAAAGTGGGGCAGAAATCAAGATTCGAACAAGTACCATTCACCATTCAAGGCGCACCCTCTACCGACTGAGCTAACGGGTCAGACAATAGAAGGGTGTAATTTTGAACTGAAGAATATTACAAAAATATGAAGAAATTACAATGTTATAAAAAGATTTACCAAAATGAGCTAGGTATAACGTATGAATCGATTTACAAATTAAGTCCAATGACACTTTGAGAAAGAATACCTGAAGAAACCCCAAAACATTTGCTGCTCTAGCAACTAACCTAGTGACCTAAAGTATTGGGTCATGTCACGATATTTTTTATGAGGCATTATGTCCAGGTTGCTCAATTTAACATACACGTATCCTTAATGCTGTTAAGATTTTACAAGGATGGCGCTCTCACATTTCTAAGAATCCAAAAGCGCCATTAGGCGAACGTTTACGGTATTATCCGTTGCTCTACAATCTATTTTTGTTGTCGCTTTGAGAACTTTGAGTTTTAATAATGATAAGTTTTAACGGTGAAAAATAATGACGATATATCTTTTGCAGACAAAACATGATGCACTTTGATGCGGTATGGTCAGATGGTAGGCCTATATTACCGCATATCCAACATGTCTATTACAACAGCTAGATTAAGGGTGATATTCCGTGGTACATTATTGAGATAGCGATTTTTGCGATCGTGACTTCTCTCTAGTCCGAAGGGTCGCTAGTCCGAAAGTTCTCTAGTCCGAATATTCTCTAGTCCTAACGGTTAGGGTTAGGGCTTATGGTTATGATTAGGGTTAGGGTTAGGGTTAGATTTAGGGTTTAGGGTTAGGGTTAGGGTTAATGTTTAGGGTTAGGGTTAGCGAGTCTTATTCTATATTCGGACTAGAGAACCCGATATTCGGACTAGCGAACCTTTTTCAGAATTCGGACTAGCGAATGGTAAGTTACGTGTTTGGACTAGCGAACATTTGGACTAAGGAGTCTTCGGACCAGAGAACCTTCGGACTATAGAGAGTTGTCACCTTTTGCGATTTCGTTAGTATAGGAGACTGAAATAACTAAATAGATAATAATAGTCTTACATAGTTTTGGTTCTCTGTAATACTTATTTGCAGGTTTTCCACAACATAAATTAGGTCTCTACTACTCAACATCAGGACGGCATACCAGGTCCGTAACTTACGCAACGTCGCCACTCAAAACGTCACCGTCGGCCCCCGGGCGTCCCAATAACGGACGTCCCAGACACGCCGGACAACGTCACCAACGGTCTTTCACGGCACCAAACCCAGTTAGATATTATAATGGTACGTTACCAACACCAAAACGACATCTGGCAACGGCACCTAGCAGTGGAAACTATGGCAACATCAGATCGACCAATCAAAAGCCTTTTACAAAGGGAGGTTTACCAAGTATTTTTATAAGTTCTTTTAAAAACATGTAATTTAATAAGAAAATATGTTTGAAATGACTTTTAGGGTTCAACAAGAACTTTCCCGTTGACAATCGTGGCCTCTCGAAATGTGTTAAAGAGGAAGCCCCGCCAGAGCAGTTCTTCTGGGGTGAACTAAACCTGCCTGGTTTTCAAATTAATCAGTGACAAGGTTAT
The DNA here is from genome assembly GCF_039555335.1 of Amphiura filiformis. Lineage (NCBI taxonomy): Eukaryota > Metazoa > Echinodermata > Ophiuroidea > Amphilepidida > Amphiuridae > Amphiura > Amphiura filiformis. Next base: position 22,441,973 of record NC_092634.1, on the reverse strand, counting down.
CTCTGAATTTGACAGGTGCTAATTGATGCAATCACATTAAAACATCAATTAGCACCTGTCAAATTCAGAGAAAACAGTGTCACTGATTAATTTGATAAACAGGCAGGTTTGGTTCACCCCAGAAGAACTGCTCTGGCGGGGCTTCATTTTTAATCTATTTAACAATCTGATCTCAGGGTACTATGATAATAAAAATAAATAATATGTATCGTCCCCTCCCTCACCGGGTTTCATATATTTTTCTTATTTGCTCCCTTATTTTCTCTCTAAAATTGTTGTGATGAAAAGACTAGCCTAATACATAGCCTATAGTAAGAAACGACAAAAACATAATTGGAACTTTCTCGAAAACTTGTGTTTGCTTCGCTGGAAACATGCACGGACCGGGAATCAAACCGGACCTCCCGAGTGGTACTGTGGCAGGCGAGAATTCTACCACGGAACCATCCGTGCTTCCTGATGTACGAATGCAAAATATTGTTCATCGATCAAGCCTCTTGTGAGAGAGAGAGCGGGGGGATTTAAGATATATGAGAATTTAATTGAGAACTTAAATTGACTTACATGCTTGGAGAGAGATGAAGAGAAAAATTAACAGTATTTTAAGAGAGAGATGGAGGAGAGAGAGAGAGAGAGAGAGAGAGACAGGGGAATTAAGAGAGGAAGGGGAGAGAGGGGAAAAGGAAAAAGGCGAGTGAGAGTGAGAAATTAACAGTATTTTAAGAGAGAGAGGGAGGGGAGAGAAGTTAAGAGAGGAAGGGGAGAGAGAGGGGAAAGGAAGAAGGCGAGTGAGAGGGAAGTGCATTTAACAGGCAAGATATAAATAGAATGGAGATCATTTATATGATTGAAGAAAGATCATGAAGAGAAAATGGTTATTGAAGAGAGAGTGGAACAAGCTAGAGAGGGAGCAGTGAGCAGTGGTGACTGAGATACAGAGAAAAAATAGGACATAGAATTATTTTTATAAGCTTTTATAGGCCTACGTTATAATACGTGTATAGGCTTTAGCTTCGTAATGTATATAGCATTAGAGATAAAAACAAACAAAACAACAGTATAGCAAAAACGCCAATATATTATTATTGAATTAAAATAAAAGGAAGCGGCTTAATTGCTACTTTACATACCCAGCTAGCTGAAGATGTTCATGTCTTATTTAATTTAATGTGTCAATAATTCAGTATAAATTTTTAATCAACTTAGATAAAGGGTATTGTTTTTCAACAATAAACAGTTATTATAGTGATTATCGATTGAAAAACTTAGTTTCCAATTATGCCAAATGCTAAGTATTGATTTATAGATAAACTTGATCTATAAACAAGGTTTCTTGCCCGATAAACGTTTATCTGTTGCATATACTGATGCGAGTTCCAACGGAATACGGTATTCCGTTCTTGAGATATTTCAATTTTAATATTCACCATGTAAATCAATACAGGCGCTAAATAGACACAGGGTACCAGAAATTATTACGGCATGTCTTGCGACGTTTTCTTTGATATAAAGATAGCAAAACCAGTATGAGAAACAAATTAATCATGAACTGACTTTTTCCCAGTCTGAATATTATAAGTAAAAGTTGTGTTTGACGGTATTTTGTTATTTCAATCAAAACATTCATGCTTATGAAACGTGTTTTGCAATGTTTCCCCCGTTATAATGAATCCATGCGCACTTTGCTATCTACCGAAGATAACTTAGATTTCATGTATTTTGTTATTTTTATCTCATGAACGAAACAGATTGATGTTTTTACAATTGTGATAGTGGTGCTATCTTTTCAAGATCAAATTACAATTACTAAGTGTTGCGACATTTTCTTTTGGTAGGCCTATAATTATGCTGAATCCACATATTTTTCCTATCTACTGAAGATAACTCAAATTAAAAGCATGTTGCCATTTTGTCTCAACGAGATAGCTTATTATTTTAGAACCGTGTTAGTGGTGCTGTGTATCTACTGAAAACAAAGAAATAATATGGCGGTCAAAAATAAACATTTTAAAAGCAAGCAGTAAATAAAAGTGTTTAAAGCAAGTGTTCACTGCTTGAAATTTTATTTGGATCTTCCGTAGATATATATAGCATCAGCAGGCCTCATTTGATTCTAAAATATCAATCTATCTCGTCCAGGAGACAAAAATGTCAACATAGGCCGGCATTTTATTTCAGTTTTATTCAGTAGATTGAAAAAGAAAACCGCAGGAATTTAAAATTAAACCAAAACAAAATGTCGCAATACATTAAACATTAATTTGATTCTCAGTAGATTAGCACCGGTAGGCCTAATTCGATTCGAAGATATCACTCTATCTCGCTCAAGAGACAAAAGTATCAACATAGGCCTGCATTTATTTCAGCTATATCCAGAAGATTGAAAAAGAATACCACAGGAATTTAAAATTAAAAATTAAACAAAAACAAAATGTCGCAACACTTGAAATTTTAATTTGATCTTCAGAAGATAGCACACCAGTAACATGATTTGATAAAATATCGCTTTAACTCGTTTCAGCAGACAAAAACGACAACCAACGGGCATTTAAATTTGAGCTATTTGCGGTTGATAGCAAAACCATACGAATTCAGCAAACACAAAATGACATCAACCAGATAGAGAAATGTAAAGGCTTTATTTCAAAGTTTGTTCCAGCATCATACGGTATTCCGTTCTTGAGATATTTCAATTTTAATATGTACCATGTAAATCAATGCAGGAGCTTTATAGACACCGGTACCAGAATCGAGCAAATTACGGCATGTCTCGACACATTTTCTGTTAATGGTATAAAGTTATGGTAAGTTCGTGTTTTTTACTAGCTACTGAAGATAGCTTAAATTAAATCGATGATGTAATTTTGGTCTCCAGTAGTGCTATCTACTGAAGATCGAATTAAAATATCGATGCAGTTAGGTCTGCAAAATGGTGTGACATTATTTTTGAAACAGAGTACGTGAACGTCATAACCGCAACGGATGCGAGCATAACGCGTGCAGCATCAATTAGCGCGTTGTTTTTACGCAATCACGTGCGATATTCGAACTAACATCTTCAGTAAGCTGAATTTATACTCAATCGCTTTTGCAGAAAAGCGATTTTCACGCATGCTCAATGTTTACTTACATTTCCAGAGCGTCATGCCGATCAATCGATTCAAATCGCGGAGGCAAAAACGACGTCGCTTTTGCAAGTTGAAGAAATCTCAACTTCCCAGCGATATCGCTTGACACGTGAATGCGTCAACCAATCATATACAACCAACTGGATCTATTATTTTGCTAATTAATTTACCTTTCTCGATTTTTAACTTTTAATGATGAATTTATTCAAAGCAATAATTATTGACAGCAACTGATGTTTTAAAAATGTATTTTGTGGCATTTAGAATATTTCAATTGTCGTCTGCAATCGCTATCGCCGTGATAAGCATAAATGCAAAAGCGACGGGCGATGCATCGCAAAATTCGGCGATTGCAAATCGCTTTTTCAAAAGCGATTAATCGCATCGCTCGGCGATCGAGTATAAATTCAGCTGTACATAGCAAACCACGGGTGAATAATACGTGCGTTGCGTGAGTTAGGGATTCAATCATGTTTCACCGTTGTTCATCACCGAGACGCGCCGGACGCGAGTTGTTAAACGGTGATGAACAACGGTGAAACATGATTGAATCCCTTTCAACAACGAAAAGAAGCTAAAGATCGTATAATTCACGATTATTTCACGAGGAAATGTCAGTTAATCATTGTCACTAAGCCTTACAAAAACTTCGATGATTTCTCTCTTAATATCATCAATAAAACTACAGAATAAAACGGCATAATTTAGCCGCTATCTGAAAATACTGAATTCAACTTGTAAGCTTGCATACGCACAAAGGTTCCAAGCATGACGAATTTTACGCGCTCTCGCGTAACGCGTAGTCTCGCTCGCGTTCGCGTATACGCTACAGTAAAAGTGTGGATTCATCACGGATTAACAACGGTTGGCTCCTGTACAAAGGTATATAGGAGGAGTTGTTGAAAAACAAGTTAATACTGAAAAGCTTTTGTTCACAAACGGACTTTTTCCCAGTCAGAATATTATTAATTAAAAGTGTGTTAGACAGTATTTTGTTTATTTCAATCAAAGCATATCTGCTCATGAAACGTGTTTTGCAATGAGTTTCCCCGTTATATAATGAATCCATGCGCACTTTGCTATCTACCGAAGATAACTTAGATTTCATGTATTTTGTTATTTTTATCTCATGAACGAAACAGATTGATGTTTTTAGAATTGTGATAGTGGTGCTATCTTTTCAAGATCAAATTACAATTACTAAGTGTTGCGACATTTTCTTTTGGTAGTATAATTATGCTGAATCCACATATTTTTCCTATCTACTGAAGATAACTCAAATTAAAAGCATGTTGCCATTTTGTCTCAACGAGATAGCTTATTATTTTAGAACCGTGTTGGTGGTACTGTGTATCTACTGAAAACAAAGAAATAATATGGCGGTCAAAAATAAACATTTTAAAAGCAAGCAGTAAATAAAAGTGTTTAAAGCAAGTCTTCACCGCTTGAAATTTTATTTGGATCTTCAGTAGATATATATAGCACCAGCAGGCCTCATTCGATTCTAAAATATCAATCTATCTCGTTCAGGAGACAAAATTGTCAACATAGGCCGGCTTTTTTTTCAGTTTTATTCAGTAGATTGAAAAAGAAAACCACAGGAATTTAAAATTAAACCAAAACAAAATGTCGCAATACATGAAACATTAATTTGATTCTCAGTAGATATAGCACCGGTAGGCCTAATTCGATTCGAAGATATATCACTCTATCTCGCTCAGGAGACAAAAATGTTAACATAGGCCTGCATTTATTTCAGTATATCCAGTAGATTGAAAAAGAATACCACAGGAATTTAAAATTAAAGAAAAACAAAATGTGGCAACACTTGAAATTTTAATTTGATCTTCAGAAGATAGCACACCAGTAACATGATTTGATAAAATATCGCTTTAACTAGTTTCCGCAGACAAAAACGACAACCAACGGGCATTTAAATTTGAGCTATTTGCGGTTGATAGCAAAACCATACGAATTCAGCAAACACAAAATGACATCAACCAGATAGAGAAATGTAAAGGCTTTATTTCAAAGTTTGTTCCAGCATCATACGGTATTCCGTTCTTGAGATATTTCAATTTAATATGTACCATGTAAATCAATGCAGGAGCTTTATAGACACCGGTACCAGAATCGATCAAATTACGGCATGTCTCGACACATTTTCTGTTAATGGTATAAAGTTATGGTAAGTTCGTGTTTTTTACTAGCTACTGAAGATAGCTTAAATTAAATCGATGATGTAATTTCTGCAAAATGGTGTGACATTATTTTTGAAACAGAGTACGTGAACGTCATAACCGCAACGGATGCGCGCATAACGCGTGCAGCATCAATTAGCGCGTTGTTTTTAGGCAATCACGCGCGATATTCGAACTAACATCTTCAGTACATAGCAAAACCACGGGTGAATATTAAATACGTGCGTTGCGTTAGAAACAAGTTAATACTGAAAAGCTTTTGTTCACAAACGGACTTTTTCCCAGTCAGAATATTATTAATTAAAAGTGTGTTAGACAGTATTTTGTTTATTTCAATCAAAGCATATCTGCTCATGAAACGTGTTTTGCAATGAGTTTCCCCCGTTATAATGAATCCATGCGCATTTTGCTATCTACCGAAGATAACTTAGATTTCATGTATTTTGTTATTTTTATCTCATGGACGAAACAGATTGATGTTTTTAGAATTGTGATAGTGGTGCTATCTTTTCAAGATCAAATTACAATTTCTAAATGTTGCGAAATTTTATTTTGGTAGGCCTATAATTATGCTGAATCGACATATTTTTCCTATCTACTGAAGATAACTCAAATTAAAAGCATGTTGCCATTTTGTCTCAACGAGATAGCTTATTATTTTAGAACCGTGTTAGTGGTGCTGTGTATCTACTGAAAACAAAGCAATAATATGGCGGTCAAAAATAAACATTTTAAAAGCAAGCAGTAAATAAAAGTGTTTAAAGCAAGTGTTCACTGCTTGAAATTTTATTTGGATCTTCCGTAGATATATATAGCACCAGCAGGCCTCATTTGATTCTAAAATATCAATCTATCTCGTTCAGGAGACAAAAATGTCAACATAGGCCGGCATTTTATTTCAGTTTTATTCAGTAGATTGAAAAAGAAAACCGCAGGAATTTAAAATTAAACCAAAACAAAATGTCGCAATACATTAAACATTAATTTGATTCTCAGTAGATATAGCACCGGTAGGCCTAATTCGATTCGAAGATATCACTCTATCTCGCTCAAGAGACAAAAGTATCAACATAGGCCTGCATTTATTTCAGCTATATCCAGTAGATTGAAAAATAAAAACCAAAGGAATTTAAAATTAAGGAAAAACAAAATGTCGCAACACTTGAAATTTTAATTTGATCTTCAGAAGATAGCATACCAGTAACATGATTTGATAAAATATCGCTTTAACTCGTTTCAGCAGACAAAAACGACAACCAACGGGCATTTAAATTTGAGCTATTTGCGGTTGATAGCAAAACCACACGAATTCAGCAAACACAAAATGACATCAACCAGATAGAGAAATGTAAAGGCTTTATTTCAAAGTTTGTTCCAGCATCATACGGTATTCCGTTCTTGAGATATTTCAATTTTAATATTTACCATGTAAATCAATGCAGGAGCTTTATAGACACCGGTACCAGAATCGAGCAAATTACGGCATGTCTCGACACATTTTCTGTTAATGGTATAAAGTTATGGTAAGTTCGTGTTTTTACTAGCTACTGAAGATAGCTTAAATTAAATCGATGATGTAATTTTGGTCTCCAGTAGTGCTATCTACTGAAGATCGAGTTAAAATATCCATGCAGTTAGGTCTGCAAAATGGTGTGACATTATTTTTGAAACAAAGTACGTGAACGTCATAACCGCAACGGATGCGCGCATAACGCGTGCAGCATCAATTAGCGCGTTGTTTTTACGCAATCGCGCGCGATATTCGAACTAACATCTTCAGTACATAGCAAAACCACGGCCACGGGTGAATAATACGTGCGTTGCGTGAGAAACAAGTTAATACTGAAAAGCTTTTGTTCACAAACGGACTTTTTTCCCAGTCAGAATATTATTAATTAAAAGTGTGTTAGACAGTATTTTGTTTATTTCAATCAAAGCATATCTGCTCATGAAACGTGTTTTGCAATGAGTTTCCCCGTTATAATGAATCCATGCGCATTTTGCTATCTACCGAAGATAACTTAGATTTCATGTATTTTGTTATTTTTATCTCATGGACGAAACAGGTTGATGTTTTTAGAATTGTGATAGTGGTGCTATCTTTTCAAGATCAAATTACAATTTCTAAATGTTGCGACATTTTCTTTTGGTAGGCCTATAATTATGCTGAATCCACATATTTTTCCTATCTACTGAAGATAACTCAAATTAAAAGCATGTTGCCATTTTGTCTCAACGAGATAGCTTATTATTTTAGAACCGTGTTAGTGGTGCTGTGTATCTACTAAAAACAAAGAAATAATATGGCGGTCAAAAATAAACATTTTAAAAGCAAGCAGTAAATAAAAGTGTTTAAAGCAAGTGTTCACTGCTTGAAATTTTATTTGGATCTTCCGTAGATATATATAGCACCAGCAGGCCTCATTTGATTCTAAAATATCAATCTATCTCGTCCAGGAGACAAAAATGTCAACATAGGCCGGCATTTTATTTCAGTTTTATTCAGTAGATTGAAAAAGAAAACCGCAGGAATTTAAAATTAAACCAAAACAAAATGTCGCAATACATTAAACATTAATTTGATTCTCAGTAGATATAGCACCGGTAGGCCTAGCCTAATTCGATTCGAAGATATCACTCTATCTCGTTCAAGAGACAAAAGTATCAACATAGGCCTGCATTTATTTCAGCTATATCCAGTAGATTGAAAAAGAATACCACAGGAATTTAAAATTAAAGAAAAACAAAATGTGGCAACACTTGAAATTTTAATTTGATCTTCAGAAGATAGCACACCAGTAACATGATTTGATAAAATATCGCTTTAACTCGTTTCAGCAGACAAAACGACAACCAACGAACATTTAAATTTGAGCTATTTGCGGTTGATAGCAAAACCATACGAATTCAGCAAACACAAAATGACATCAACCAGATAGAGAAATGTAAAGGCTTTATTTCAAAGTTTGTTCCAGCATCATACGGTATTCCGTTCTTGAGATATTTCAATTTAATATGTACCATGTAAATCAATGCAGGAGCTTTATAGACACCGGTACCAGAATCGATCAAATTACGGCATGTCTCGACACATTTTCTGTTAATGGTATAAAGTTATGGTAAGTTCGTGTTTTTTACTAGCTACTGAAGATAGCTTAAATTAAATCGATGATGTAATTTTGGTCTCCAGTAGTGCTATCTATTGAAGATCGAGTTAAAATATCCATGCAGTTAGGTCTGCAAAATGGTGTGACATTATTTTTGAAACAGAGTACGTGAACGTCATAACCGCAACGGATGCGCGCATAACGCGTGCAGCATCAATTAGCGCGTTGTTTTTAGGCAATCACGCGCGATATTCGAACTAACATCTTCAGTACATAGCAAAACCACGGGTGAATATTAAATACGTGCGTTGCGTTAGAAACAAGTTAATACTGAAAAGCTTTTGTTCACAAACGGACTTTTTCCCAGTCAGAATATTATTAATTAAAAGTGTGTTAGACAGTATTTTGTTTATTTCAATCAAAGCATATCTGCTCATGAAACGTGTTTTGCAATGAGTTTCCCCCGTTATATAATGAATCCATGCGCATTTTGCTATCTACCGAAGATAACTTAGATTTCATGTATTTTGTTATTTTTATCTCATGGACGAAACAGATTGATGTTTTTAGAATTGTGATAGTGGTGCTATCTTTTCAAGATCAAATTACAATTTCTAAATGTTGCGACATTTTCTTTTGGTAGGCCTATAATTATGCTGAATCCACATATTTTTCCTATCTACTGAAGATAACTCAAATTAAAAGCATGTTGCCATTTTGTCTCAACGAGATAGCTTATTATTTTAGAACCGTGTTAGTGGTGCTGTGTATCTACTAAAAACAAAGAAATAATATGGCGGTCAAAAATAAACATTTTAAAAGCAAGCAGTAAATAAAAGTGTTTAAAGCAAGTGTTCACTGCTTGAAATTTTATTTGGATCTTCCGTAGATATATATAGCACCAGCAGGCCTCATTTGATTCTAAAATATCAATCTATCTCGTCCAGGAGACAAAAATGTCAACATAGGCCGGCATTTTATTTCAGTTTTATTCAGTAGATTGAAAAAGAAAACCGCAGGAATTTAAAATTAAACCAAAACAAAATGTCGCAATACATTAAACATTAATTTGATTCTCAGTAGATATAGCACCGGTAGGCCTAGCCTAATTCGATTCGAAGATATCACTCTATCTCGCTCAAGAGACAAAAGTATCAACATAGGCCTGCATTTATTTCAGCTATATCCAGTAGATTGAAAAAGAATACCACAGGAATTTAAAATTAAAGAAAAACAAAATGTGGCAACACTTGAAATTTTAATTTGATCTTCAGAAGATAGCACACCAGTAACATGATTTGATCAAATATCGCTTTAACTCGTTTCAGCAGACAAAAACGACAACCAACGAACATTTAAATTTGAGCTATTTGCGGTTGATAGCAAAACCATACGAATTCAGCAAACACAAAATGACATCAACCAGATAGAGAAATGTAAAGGCTTTATTTCAAAGTTTGTTCCAGCATCATACGGTATTCCGTTCTTGAGATATTTCAATTTAATATGTACCATGTAAATCAATGCAGGAGCTTTATAGACACCGGTACCAGAATCGAGCAAATTACGGCATGTCTCGACACATTTTCTGTTAATGGTATAAAGTTATGGTAAGTTCGTGTTTTTTACTAGCTACTGAAGATAGCTTAAATTAAATCGATGATGTAATTTTGGTCTCCAGTAGTGCTATCTATTGAAGATCGAGTTAAAATATCCATGCAGTTAGGTCTGCAAAATGGTGTGACATTATTTTTGAAACAGAGTACGTGAACGTCATAACCGCAACGGATGCGCGCATAACGCGTGCAGCATCAATTAGCGCGTTGTTTTTACGCAATCACGCGCGATATTCGAACTAACATCTTCAGTACATAGCAAAACCACGGGTGAATATTAAATACGTGCGTTGCGTTAGAAACAAGTTAATACTGAAAAGCTTTTGTTCACAAACGGACTTTTTCCCAGTCAGAATATTATTAATTAAAAGTGTGTTAGACAGTATTTTGTTTATTTCAATCAAAGCATATCTGCTCATGAAACGTGTTTTGCAATGAGTTTCCCCCGTTATAATGAATCCATGCGCATTTTGCTATCTACCGAAGATAACTTAGATTTCATGTATTTTGTTATTTTTATCTCATGGACGAAACAGATTGATGTTTTTAGAATTGTGATAGTGGTGCTATCTTTTCAAGATCAAATTACAATTTCTAAATGTTGCGAAATTTTATTTTGGTAGGCCTATAATTATGCTGAATCGACATATTTTTCCTATCTACTGAAGATAACTCAAATTAAAAGCATGTTGCCATTTTGTCTCAACGAGATAGCTTATTATTTTAGAACCGTGTTAGTGGTGCTGTGTATCTACTGAAAACAAAGCAATAATATGGCGGTCAAAAATAAACATTTTAAAAGCAAGCAGTAAATAAAAGTGTTTAAAGCAAGTGTTCACTGCTTGAAATTTTATTTGGATCTTCCGTAGATATATATAGCACCAGCAGGCCTCATTTGATTCTAAAATATCAATCTATCTCGTTCAGGAGACAAAAATGTCAACATAGGCCGGCATTTTATTTCAGTTTTATTCAGTAGATTGAAAAAGAAAACCGCAGGAATTTAAAATTAAACCAAAACAAAATGTCGCAATACATTAAACATTAATTTGATTCTCAGTAGATATAGCACCGGTAGGCCTAATTCGATTCGAAGATATCACTCTATCTCGCTCAAGAGACAAAAGTATCAACATAGGCCTGCATTTATTTCAGCTATATCCAGTAGATTGAAAAATAAAAACCAAAGGAATTTAAAATTAAGGAAAAACAAAATGTCGCAACACTTGAAATTTTAATTTGATCTTCAGAAGATAGCATACCAGTAACATGATTTGATAAAATATCGCTTTAACTCGTTTCAGCAGACAAAAACGACAACCAACGGGCATTTAAATTTGAGCTATTTGCGGTTGATAGCAAAACCACACGAATTCAGCAAACACAAAATGACATCAACCAGATAGAGAAATGTAAAGGCTTTATTTCAAAGTTTGTTCCAGCATCATACGGTATTCCGTTCTTGAGATATTTCAATTTTAATATTTACCATGTAAATCAATGCAGGAGCTTTATAGACACCGGTACCAGAATCGAGCAAATTACGGCATGTCTCGACACATTTTCTGTTAATGGTATAAAGTTATGGTAAGTTCGTGTTTTTACTAGCTACTGAAGATAGCTTAAATTAAATCGATGATGTAATTTTGGTCTCCAGTAGTGCTATCTACTGAAGATCGAGTTAAAATATCCATGCAGTTAGGTCTGCAAAATGGTGTGACATTATTTTTGAAACAAAGTACGTGAACGTCATAACCGCAACGGATGCGCGCATAACGCGTGCAGCATCAATTAGCGCGTTGTTTTTACGCAATCGCGCGCGATATTCGAACTAACATCTTCAGTACATAGCAAAACCACGGCCACGGGTGAATAATACGTGCGTTGCGTGAGAAACAAGTTAATACTGAAAAGCTTTTGTTCACAAACGGACTTTTTCCCAGTCAGAATATTATTAATTAAAAGTGTGTTAGACAGTATTTTGTTTATTTCAATCAAAGCATATCTGCTCATGAAACGTGTTTTGCAATGAGTTTCCCCCGTTATAATGAATCCATGCGCATTTTGCTATCTACCGAAGATAACTTAGATTTCATGTATTTTGTTATTTTTATCTCATGGACGAAACAGGTTGATGTTTTTAGAATTGTGATAGTGGTGCTATCTTTTCAAGATCAAATTACAATTTCTAAATGTTGCGAAATTTTCTTTTGGTAGGCCTATAATTATGCTGAATCCACATATTTTTCCTATCTACTGAAGATAACTCAAATCAAAAGCATGTTGCTATTTTGTCTCAACGAGATAGCTTATTATTTTAGAACCGTGTTAGTGGTGCTGTGTATCTACTAAAAACAAAGAAATAATATGGCGGTCAAAAATAAACATTTTAAAAGCAAGCAGTAAATAAAAGTGTTTAAAGCAAGTGTTCACTGCTTGAAATTTTATTTGGATCTTCCGTAGATATATATAGCATCAGCAGGCCTCATTTGATTCTAAAATATCAATCTATCTCGTCCAGGAGACAAAAATGTCAACATAGGCCGGCATTTTATTTCAGTTTTATTCAGTAGATTGAAAAAGAAAACCGCAGGAATTTAAAATTAAACCAAAACAAAATGTCGCAATACATTAAACATTAATTTGATTCTCAGTAGATATAGCACCGGTAGGCCTAGCCTAATTCGATTCGAAGATATCACTCTATCTCGCTCAAGAGACAAAAGTATCAACATAGGCCTGCATTTATTTCAGCTATATCCAGTAGATTGAAAAAGAATACCACAGGAATTTAAAATTAAAGAAAAACAAAATGTGGCAACACTTGAAATTTTAATTTGATCTTCAGAAGATAGCACACCAGTAACATGATTTGATAAAATATCGCTTTAACTCGTTTCAGCAGACAAAAACGACAACCAACGAACATTTAAATTTGAGCTATTTGCGGTTGATAGCAAAACCATACGAATTCAGCAAACACAAAATGACATCAACCAGATAGAGAAATGTAAAGGCTTTATTTCAAAGTTTGTTCCAGCATCATACGGTATTCCGTTCTTGAGATATTTCAATTTAATATGTACCATGTAAATCAATGCAGGAGCTTTATAGACACCGGTACCAGAATCGAGCAAATTACGGCATGTCTCGACACATTTTCTGTTAATGGTATAAAGTTATGGTAAGTTCGTGTTTTTTACTAGCTACTGAAGATAGCTTAAATTAAATCGATGATGTAATTTTGGTCTCCAGTAGTGCTATCTATTGAAGATCGAGTTAAAATATCCATGCAGTTAGGTCTGCAAAATGGTGTGACATTATTTTTGAAACAGAGTACGTGAACGTCATAACCGCAACGGATGCGCGCATAACGCGTGCAGCATCAATTAGCGCGTTGTTTTTACGCAATCACGCGCGATATTCGAACTAACATCTTCAGTACATAGCAAAACCACGGGTGAATATTAAATACGTGCGTTGCGTTAGAAACAAGTTAATACTGAAAAGCTTTTGTTCACAAACGGACTTTTTCCCAGTCAGAATATTATTAATTAAAAGTGTGTTAGACAGTATTTTGTTTATTTCAATCAAAGCATATCTGCTCATGAAACGTGTTTTGCAATGAGTTCCCCCCGTGATAATGAATCCATGCGCATTTTGCTATCTACCGAAGATAACTTAGATTTCATGTATTTTGTTATTTTTATCTCATGGACGAAACAGATTGATGTTTTTAGAATTGTGATAGTGGTGCTATCTTTTCAAGATCAAATTACAATTTCTAAATGTTGCGAAATTTTATTTTGGTAGGCCTATAATTATGCTGAATCGACATATTTTTCCTATCTACTGAAGATAACTCAAATTAAAAGCATGTTGCCATTTTGTCTCAACGAGATAGCTTATTATTTTAGAACCGTGTTAGTGGTGCTGTGTATCTACTGAAAACAAAGCAATAATATGGCGGTCAAAAATAAACATTTTAAAAGCAAGCAGTAAATAAAAGTGTTTAAAGCAAGTGTTCACTGCTTGAAATTTTATTTGGATCTTCCGTAGATATATATAGCACCAGCAGGCCTCATTTGATTCTAAAATATCAATCTATCTCGTTCAGGAGACAAAAATGTCAACATAGGCCGGCATTTTATTTCAGTTTTATTCAGTAGATTGAAAAAGAAAACCGCAGGAATTTAAAATTAAACCAAAACAAAATGTCGCAATACATTAAACATTAATTTGATTCTCAGTAGATATAGCACCGGTAGGCCTAATTCGATTCGAAGATATCACTCTATCTCGCTCAAGAGACAAAAGTATCAACATAGGCCTGCATTTATTTCAGCTATATCCAGTAGATTGAAAAATAAAAACCAAAGGAATTTAAAATTAAGGAAAAACAAAATGTCGCAACACTTGAAATTTTAATTTGATCTTCAGAAGATAGCATACCAGTAACATGATTTGATAAAATATCGCTTTAACTCGTTTCAGCAGACAAAACGACAACCAACGGGCATTTAAATTTGAGCTATTTGCGGTTGATAGCAAAACCACACGAATTCAGCAAACACAAAATGACATCAACCAGATAGAGAAATGTAAAGGCTTTATTTCAAAGTTTGTTCCAGCATCATACGGTATTCCGTTCTTGAGATATTTCAATTTTAATATTTACCATGTAAATCAATGCAGGAGCTTTATAGACACCGGTACCAGAATCGAGCAAATTACGGCATGTCTCGACACATTTTCTGTTAATGGTATAAAGTTATGGTAAGTTCGTGTTTTTACTAGCTACTGAAGATAGCTTAAATTAAATCGATGATGTAATTTTGGTCTCCAGTAGTGCTATCTACTGAAGATCGAGTTAAAATATCCATGCAGTTAGGTCTGCAAAATGGTGTGACATTATTTTTGAAACAAAGTACGTGAACGTCATAACCGCAACGGATGCGCGCATAACGCGTGCAGCATCAATTAGCGCGTTGTTTTTACGCAATCGCGCGCGATATTCGAACTAACATCTTCAGTACATAGCAAAACCACGGCCACGGGTGAATAATACGTGCGTTGCGTGAGAAACAAGTTAATACTGAAAAGCTTTTGTTCACAAACGGACTTTTTCCCAGTCAGAATATTATTAATTAAAAGTGTGTTAGACAGTATTTTGTTTATTTCAATCAAAGCATATCTGCTCATGAAACGTGTTTTGCAATGAGTTTCCCCCGTTATAATGAATCCATGCGCATTTTGCTATCTACCGAAGATAACTTAGATTTCATGTATTTTGTTATTTTTATCTCATGGACGAAACAGGTTGATGTTTTAGAATTGTGATAGTGGTGCTATCTTTTCAAGATCAAATTACAATTTCTAAATGTTGCGAAATTTTCTTTTGGTAGGCCTATAATTATGCTGAATCCACATATTTTTCCTATCTACTGAAGATAACTCAAATCAAAAGCATGTTGCTATTTTGTCTCAACGAGATAGCTTATTATTTTAGAACCGTGTTAGTGGTGCTGTGTATCTACTAAAAACAAAGAAATAATATGGCGGTCAAAAATAAACATTTTAAAAGCAAGCAGTAAATAAAAGTGTTTAAAGCAAGTGTTCACTGCTTGAAATTTTATTTGGATCTTCCGTAGATATATATAGCATCAGCAGGCCTCATTTGATTCTAAATATCAATCTATCTCGTCCAGGAGACAAAAATGTCAACATAGGCCGGCATTTTATTTCAGTTTTATTCAGTAGATTGAAAAAGAAAACCGCAGGAATTTAAAATTAAACCAAAACAAAATGTCGCAATACATTAAACATTAATTTGATTCTCAGTAGATATAGCACCGGTAGGCCTAGCCTAATTCGATTCGAAGATATCACTCTATCTCGCTCAAGAGACAAAAGTATCAACATAGGCCTGCATTTATTTCAGCTATATCCAGTAGATTGAAAAAGAATACCACAGGAATTTAAAATTAAAGAAAAACAAAATGTGGCAACACTTGAAATTTTAATTTGATCTTCAGAAGATAGCACACCAGTAACATGATTTGATAAAATATCGCTTTAACTCGTTTCAGCAGACAAAAACGACAACCAACGAACATTTAAATTTGAGCTATTTGCGGTTGATAGCAAAACCATACGAATTCAGCAAACACAAAATGACATCAACCAGATAGAGAAATGTAAAGGCTTTATTTCAAAGTTTGTTCCAGCATCATACGGTATTCCGTTCTTGAGATATTTCAATTTAATATGTACCATGTAAATCAATGCAGGAGCTTTATAGACACCGGTACCAGAATCGAGCAAATTACGGCATGTCTCGACACATTTTCTGTTAATGGTATAAAGTTATGGTAAGTTCGCGTTTTTACTAGCTACTGAAGATAGCTTAAATTAAATCGATGATGTAATTTTGGTCTCCAGTAGTGCTATCTATTGAAGATCGAGTTAAAATATCCATGCAGTTAGGTCTGCAAAATGGTGTGACATTATTTTTGAAACAGAGTACGTGAACGTCATAACCGCAACGGATGCGCGCATAACGCGTGCAGCATCAATTAGCGCGTTGTTTTTACGCAATCACGCGCGATATTCGAACTAACATCTTCAGTACATAGCAAAACCACGGGTGAATATTAAATACGTGCGTTGCGTTAGAAACAAGTTAATACTGAAAAGCTTTTGTTCACAAACGGACTTTTTCCCAGTCAGAATATTATTAATTAAAAGTGTGTTAGACAGTATTTTGTTTATTTCAATCAAAGCATATCTGCTCATGAAACGTGTTTTGCAATGAGTTTCCCCGTTATAATGAATCCATGCGCATTTTGCTATCTACCGAAGATAACTTAGATTTCATGTATTTTGTTATTTTTATCTCATGGACGAAACAGATTGATGTTTTTAGAATTGTGATAGTGGTGCTATCTTTTCAAGATCAAATTACAATTTCTAAATGTTGCGAAATTTTATTTTGGTAGGCCTATAATTATGCTGAATCGACATATTTTTCCTATCTACTGAAGATAACTCAAATTAAAAGCATGTTGCCATTTTGTCTCAACGAGATAGCTTATTATTTTAGAACCGTGTTAGTGGTGCTGTGTATCTACTGAAAACAAAGCAATAATATGGCGGTCAAAAATAAACATTTTAAAAGCAAGCAGTAAATAAAAGTGTTTAAAGCAAGTGTTCACTGCTTGAAATTTTATTTGGATCTTCCGTAGATATATATAGCACCAGCAGGCCTCATTTGATTCTAAAATATCAATCTATCTCGTTCAGGAGACAAAAATGTCAACATAGGCCGGCATTTTATTTCAGTTTTATTCAGTAGATTGAAAAAGAAAACCGCAGGAATTTAAAATTAAACCAAAACAAAATGTCGCAATACATTAAACATTAATTTGATTCTCAGTAGATATAGCACCGGTAGGCCTAATTCGATTCGAAGATATCACTCTATCTCGCTCAAGAGACAAAAGTATCAACATAGGCCTGCATTTATTTCAGCTATATCCAGTAGATTGAAAAATAAAAACCAAAGGAATTTAAAATTAAGGAAAAACAAAATGTCGCAACACTTGAAATTTTAATTTGATCTTCAGAAGATAGCATACCAGTAACATGATTTGATAAAATATCGCTTTAACTCGTTTCAGCAGACAAAAAACGACAACCAACGGGCATTTAAATTTGAGCTATTTGCGGTTGATAGCAAAACCACACGAATTCAGCAAACACAAAATGACATCAACCAGATAGAGAAATGTAAAGGCTTTATTTCAAAGTTTGTTCCAGCATCATACGGTATTCCGTTCTTGAGATATTTCAATTTTAATATTTACCATGTAAATCAATGCAGGAGCTTTATAGACACCGGTACCAGAATCGAGCAAATTACGGCATGTCTCGACACATTTTCTGTTAATGGTATAAAGTTATGGTAAGTTCGTGTTTTTTACTAGCTACTGAAGATAGCTTAAATTAAATCGATGATGTAATTTTGGTCTCCAGTAGTGCTATCTACTGAAGATCGAGTTAAAATATCCATGCAGTTAGGTCTGCAAAATGGTGTGACATTATTTTTGAAACAAAGTACGTGAACGTCATAACCGCAACGGATGCGCGCATAACGCGTGCAGCATCAATTAGCGCGTTGTTTTTACGCAATCGCGCGCGATATTCGAACTAACATCTTCAGTACATAGCAAAACCACGGCCACGGGTGAATAATACGTGCGTTGCGTGAGAAACAAGTTAATACTGAAAAGCTTTTGTTCACAAACGGACTTTTTCCCAGTCAGAATATTATTAATTAAAAGTGTGTTAGACAGTATTTTGTTTATTTCAATCAAAGCATATCTGCTCATGAAACGTGTTTTGCAATGAGTTTCCCCCGTTATAATGAATCCATGCGCATTTTGCTATCTACCGAAGATAACTTAGATTTCATGTATTTTGTTATTTTTATCTCATGGACGAAACAGGTTGATGTTTTTAGAATTGTGATAGTGGTGCTATCTTTTCAAGATCAAATTACAATTTCTAAATGTTGCGAAATTTTCTTTTGGTAGGCCTATAATTATGCTGAATCCACATATTTTTCCTATCTACTGAAGATAACTCAAATCAAAAGCATGTTGCTATTTTGTCTCAACGAGATAGCTTATTATTTTAGAACCGTGTTAGTGGTGCTGTGTATCTACTAAAAACAAAGAAATAATATGGCGGTCAAAAATAAACATTTTAAAAGCAAGCAGTAAATAAAAGTGTTTAAAGCAAGTGTTCACTGCTTGAAATTTTATTTGGATCTTCCGTAGATATATATAGCATCAGCAGGCCTCATTTGATTCTAAAATATCAATCTATCTCGTCCAGGAGACAAAAATGTCAACATAGGCCGGCATTTTATTTCAGTTTTATTCAGTAGATTGAAAAAGAAAACCGCAGGAATTTAAAATTAAACCAAAACAAAATGTCGCAATACATTAAACATTAATTTGATTCTCAGTAGATATAGCACCGGTACGCCTAATTCGATTCGAAGATATCACTCTATCTCGCTCAAGAGACAAAAGTATCAACATAGGCCTGCATTTATTTCAGCTATATCCAGTAGATTGAAAAAGAATACCACATGAATTTAAAATTAAAGAAAAACAAAATGTCGCAACACTTGACATTTTAATTTGATCTTCAGAAGATAGCACACCAGAGAAATGTAAAGGCTTTATTTCAAAGTTTGTCCCAGCATCATACGGTATTCCGTTCTTGAGATATTTCAATTTTAATATGTACCATGTAAATCAATGCAGGAGCTTTATAGACACCGGTACCAGAATCGAGCAAATTACGGCATGTCTCGACACATTTTCTGGTAATGGTATAAAGTTATGGTAAGTTCGTGTTTTTTACTAGCTACTGAAGATAGCTTAACGCGGCTGTGTACTATAGACATTGTTTCTTTTGTTAAATTGAGTTTTTTTGATATTTTTGTACTTTGTTATGTTTTTTTATAAATACAAAGAATGAAAATCCAGATTTGTAAACACCAACTGCAATATTTTAAGGATTTTATTTCACTATTCCACTCGTGTTTGAAATTGAAAAGGAAAGAAAATCTTTGTTGTACCAGCCAGGGTACACGCGCGCAACAACGCATCGCTTTGCGTATCGCGCAATTTATTAACGCACAAATACGCTACGCATACGCGACGCTTATCTGCATGTGCGGCGCATCTTATAGAAACAACACGGAAGCACTAATTTCACAAAACCTAGTGGTCAAATGGCTCCGTTTTAGCTGATAAAATGTGGGATTTTTCAAGTTCTTTCCCCCGATTTAAATAACAAGTTATGAATGGATTTCGCTCAAACTTCTCAAGGGGCCGTGGAATTACCCGATGTTCATGTAATGTAAGGTAGAAAAACGAAAACTGCCGCATTCTCATGTGAGATTCGATGAAAGTGCAAAATGTGACCACTTTAAACTTCAACGGCCATTATTTCAATGTTCATTTTCTCGGTAAAATGACGATTTAGGTACACGATAACTCAATAAATACAGCATCTATAGGTAAGCAATTATGCTCATCATAAAAAGCATGATCGACTTAAGAAACGGTTTTCTCATTTTTTTTATATTTTGGTCTATTTCCGATTTTAGGCATCATTTTGTGGAAATATGCGTTTGCGAATTTTAAAAAGTTCATTTTGATGCTTTATATGGTCAATATCTCAAAAAATAAGGCCAATATCAAAAAACTAAAAAAACCGTTTTTGGAATGGAGCCTCAAGATTGAGATAAACACAAAATAAAATATTTTGGAAAGAGTGCTTTTTTGTTATGATGTACCGAACATATATTGCCAAAAACTCACTTTTTTGGGATTTTCTTCATAACTGTTGTTTTTACACCAAATCTATATTTATATTAAGATTCATTGATGTCTTGCCTTTATAAAAATGTATACTTTTATATGTCTCGCGCGAATAATTACAAAGTTATTGTACTTTTACTACATGCATGTCTGAGAGTACACAGCTGCCTTAAATTAAATCGATGATGTAATTTTGGTCTCCAGTAGTGCTATCTACTGAAGATCGAGTTAAAACAAACGGTAGGCCTAATTCGATTCGAAGATATCACTCTATCTCGCTCAAGAGACAAAAGTATCAACATAGGCCTGCATTTATTTCAGCTATATCCAGTAGATTGAAAAATAACCACAGGAATTTAAAATTAAACCAAAACAAAATGTCGCAACATGATTTGATAAAATATCGCTTTAACTCGTTTCAGCAGACAAAAACGATAACCAACGGGCATTTAAATTTGAGCTATTTGCGGTTGATAACAAAACCACACGAAATCAGCAAACACAAAATGACATCAACCAGATAGAGAAATGTAAAGGCTTTATTTCAAGGTTTGTTCCAGCATCATACGGTATTCCGTTCTTGAGATATTTCAATTTTAATATTTACCATGTAAATCAATGCAGGAGCTTTATAGACACCGGTACCAGAATCGAGCAAATTACGGCATGTCTCGACACATTTTCTGTTAATGGTATAAAGTTATGGTAAGTTCGTGTTTTTACTAGCTACTGAAGATAGCTTAAATTAAATCGATGATGTAATTTTGGTCTCCAGTAGTGCTATCTACTGAAGATCGAGTTAAAATATCCATGCAGTTAGGTCTGCAAAATGGTGTGACATTATTTTTGAAACAGAGTACGTGAACGTCATAGCCGCAACGGATGCGCGCATAACGCGTGCAGCATCAATTAGCGCGTTGTTTTACGCAATCACGCGCGATATTCGAACTAACATCTTCAGTACATAGCAAAACCACGGGTGAATAATTAATACGTGCGTTGCGTGAGAAACAAGTTAATACTGAAAAGCTTTTGTTCACAAACGGACTTTTTCCCCAGTCAGAATATTATTAATTAAAAGTGTGTTAGACAGTATTTTGTTTATTTCAATCAAAGCATATCTGCTCATGAAACGTGTTTTGCAATGAGTTTCCCCGTTATAATGAATCCATGCGCATTTTGCTATCTACCGAAGATAACTTAGATTTCATGTATTTTGTTATTTTTATCTCATGGACGAAACAGATTGATGTTTTTAGAATTGTGATAGTGGTGCTATCTTTTCAAGATCAAATTACAATTTCTAAATGTTGCGAAATTTTCTTTTGGTTGGCCTATAATTATGCTGAATCCACATATTTTTCCTATCTACTGAAGATAACTCAAATTAAAAGCATGTTGCCATTTTGTCTCAACGAGATAGCTTATTATTTTAGAACCGTGTTAGTGGTGCTGTGTATCTACTAAAAACAAAGAAATAATATGGCGGTCAAAAATAAACATTTTAAAAGCAAGCAGTAAATAAAAGTGTTTAAAGCAAGTGTTCACTGCTTGAAATTTTATTTGGATCTTCCGTAGATATATATAGCATCAGCAGGCCTCATTTGATTCTAAAATATCAATCTATCTCGTCCAGGAGACAAAAATGTCAACATAGGCCGGCATTTTATTTCAGTTTTATTCAGTAGATTGAAAAAAAGAAAACCGCAGGAATTTAAAATTAAACCAAAACAAAATGTCGCAATACATTAAACATTAATTTGATTCTCAGTAGATATAGCACCGGTACGCCTAATTCGATTCGAAGATATCACTCTATCTCGCTCAAGAGACAAAAGTATCAACATAGGCCTGCATTTATTTCAGCTATATCCAGTAGATTGAAAAAGAATACCACAGGAATTTAAAATTAAAGAAAAACAAAATGTCGCAACACTTGAAATTTTAATTTGATCTTCAGAAGATAGCACACCAGAGAAATGTAAAGGCTTTATTTCAAAGTTTGTCTCAGCATCATACGGTATTCCGTTCTTGAGATATTTCAATTTTAATATGTACCATGTAAATCAATGCATGAGCTTTATAGACACCGGTACCAGAATCGAGCAAATTACTGCATGTCTCGACACATTTTCTGTTAATGGTATAAAGTTATGGTAAGTTCGTGTTTTTTACTAGCTACTGAAGATAGCTTAACGCGGCTGTGTACTATAGACATTGTTTCTTTTGTTAAATTGAGTTTTTTTGATATTTTTGTACTTTGTTATGTTTTTTATAAATACAAAGAATGAAAATCCAGATTTGTAAACTCCAACTGCAATATTTTAAGGATTTTATTTCACTATTCCACTCGTGTTTGAAATTGAAAAGGAAAGAAAATCTTTGTTGTACCAGCCAGGGTACACGCGCGCAACAACGCATCGCTTTGCGTATCGCGCAATTTATTAACGCACAAATACGCTACGCATACGCGACGCTTATCTGCATGTGCGGCGCATCTTATAGAAACAACACGGAAGCACTAATTTCACAAAAACCTAGTGGTCAAATGGCTCCGTTTTAGCTGATAAAATGTGGGATTTTTCAAGTTCTTTCCCCCGATTTAAATATCAAGTTATGAATGGATTTCGCTCAAACTTCTCAAGGGGCCGTGGAATTACCCGATGTTCATGTAATGTAAGGTAGAAAAACGAAAACTGCCGCATTCTCATGTGAGATTCGATGAAAGTGCAAAATGTGACCACTTTAAACTTCAACGGCCATTATTTCAATGTTCATTTTCTCGGTAAAATGACGATTTAGGTACACGATAACTCAATAAATACACTACAGCATCTATAGGTAAGCAATTATGCTCATCATAAAAAGCATGATCGACTTAAGAAACGGTTTTCTCTTCTTTTTTTATATATTTTGGTCTATTTCCGATTTTAGGCATCATTTTGTGGAAATATGCGTTTGTGAATTTTAAAAAGTTCATTTTGATGCTTTATATGGTCAATATCTCAAAAAATAAGGCCAATATCAAAAAACTAAAAAAACGAGCCTCAAGATTGAGATAAAAACAAAATAAAATATTTTGGAAAGAGTGCTTTTTGTTATGATGTACCGAACATATATTGCCAAAAACTCACTTTTTTGGGATTTTCTTCATAACTGTTGTTTTTACACCAAATCTATATTTATATTAAGATTCATTGATGTCTTGCCTTTATAAAAATGTATACTTTTATATGTCTCGCGCGAATAATTACAAAGTTATTGTACTTTTACTACATGCATGTCTGAGAGTACACAGCTGCCTTAAATTAAATCGATGATGTAATTTTGGTCTCCAGTAGTGCTATCTACTGAAGATCGAGTTAAAACAAATGGAGTTAAAATATCCATGCAGTTAGGTCTGCAAAATGGTGTGACATTATTTTTGAAACAGAGTACGTGAACGTCATAACCGCAACGGATGCGCGCATAACGCGTGCAGCATCAATTAGCGCGTTGTTTTTACGCAATCACGCGCGATATTCGAACTAACATCTTCAGTACATAGCAAAACCACGGGTGAATAATTAATACGTGCGTTGCGTGAGAAACAAGTTAATACTGAAAAGCTTTTGTTCACAAACGGACTTTTTCCCCAGTTAGAAAAAAATAAATAAAAAGTGTGTTAGACAGTATTTTGTTTATTTCAATCAAAGCATATCTGCTCATGAAACGTGTTTTGCAATGAGTTTCCCCGTTATAATGAATCCATGCGCATTTTGCTATCTACCGAAGATAACTTAGATTTCATGTATTTTGTTATTTTTATCTCATGGACGAAACAGATTGATGTTTTTAGAATTGTGATAGTGGTGCTATCTTTTCAAGATCAAATTACAATTTCTAAATGTTGCGAAATTTTCTTTTGGTAGGCCTATAATTATGCTGAATCCACATATTTTTCCTATCTACTGAAGATAACTCAAATTAAAAGCATGTTGCCATTTTGTCTCAACGAGATAGCTTATTATTTTAGAACCGTGTTAGTGGTGCTGTGTATCTACTAAAAACAAAGAAATAATATGGCGGTCAAAAATAAACATTTTAAAAGCAAGCAGTAAATAAAAGTGTTTAAAGCAAGTGTTCACTGCTTGAAATTTTATTTGGATCTTCCGTAGATATATATAGCACCAGCAGGCCTCATTTGATTCTAAAATATCAATCTATCTCGTCCAGGAGACAAAATGTCAACATAGG
This sequence comes from Amphiura filiformis, assembly GCF_039555335.1. NCBI lineage: Eukaryota > Metazoa > Echinodermata > Ophiuroidea > Amphilepidida > Amphiuridae > Amphiura > Amphiura filiformis. The sequence goes on along the minus strand of NC_092634.1, from coordinate 22,417,285 downwards.
CCGGCATTTTATTTCAGTTTTATTCAGTAGATTGAAAAAGAAAACCGCAGGAATTTAAAATTAAACCAAAACAAAATGTCGCAATACATTAAACATTAATTTGATTCTCAGTAGATATAGCACCGGTAGGCCTAATTCGATTCGAAGATATCACTCTATCTCGCTCAAGAGACAAAAGTATCAACATAAGCCTGCATTTATTTCAGCTATATCCAGTAGATTGAAAAATAACCACAGGAATTTAAAATTAAACCAAAACAAAATGTCGCAACATGATTTGATAAAATATCGCTTTAACTCGTTTCAGCAGACAAAAACGATAACCAACGGGCATTTAAATTTGAGCTATTTGTGGTTGATAACAAAACCACACGAAATCAGCAAACACAAAATGACATCAACCAGATAGAGAAATGTAAAGGCTTTATTTCAAGGTTTGTTCCAGCATCATACGGTATTCCGTTCTTGAGATATTTCAATTTTAATATTTACCATGTAAATCAATGCAGGAGCTTTATAGACACCGGTACCAGAATCGAGCAAATTACGGCATGTCTCGACACATTTTCTGTTAACGCGGCTGTGTACTCTAGACATTGTTTCTTTCGCAAAATTGAGTTTTTTTGATATGTTTGTACTTTGTTATGTTTTTTATAAATACAAGGAATAAAAATCCAGATTTGTAAACTCCAACTGCAATATTTTAAGGATTTTATTTCACTATTCCACTCGTGCTTGAAATTGAAAAGGAAAGAAAATCTTTGTTGAACCAGCAGGATACACGCGCGCAACAACGCACCGCGTTGCGTATCGCGCAATTTGTTAACGCACAAATACGCTACGCATACGCGACGCTTATCTGCATGCGCGGCGCATCTTATGGAAACTCCACGGAAGCACTGATTTCACAAAAACCTAGTGGTCAAATGGCTCCGTTTTACCTGATAAAATGTGGGTTTTTTCAAGTTCTTTCCCCCGATTTAAATATCAAGTTATGAATGGATTTCGCTCAAACTTCTCAAGGGGCTGTGGATTTACCCGATGTTCACGTAATATAAGGTACAAAAACGAAAACTGCCGCATTCTCCTGTGAGATTCGATGAAAGTGCAAATTGTGACCACTTTAAACTTCAACGGCCATTATTTCAATGTTCATTTTCTCGGTAAAATGACGATTTAGGTACACGATAACTCAATAAATACAGCATCTATAGGTAAGCAAATATGATCATTGTAAAAAGCATGATCGACTCAAGAAACGGTTTTCTCATTTTTTTATATTTTGGTCTATTTCCGATTTTAGGCATCACTTTGTGCAAATAAGCGTTTGAGAATTTTAAAAAGTTCAATTTGATGCCTTATATGGTCAATATCTCAAAAAATAAGGCCAATATCCAAAAAATAAAAAAACCGTTTTTGGAATGGAGCCTCAAAATTGAGCTAAAAACAAAATAAAATATTTTGGGGAAGAGTGTTTTTTGTTATGATGTACCTAACAAATATTGCCAAAAACTCACTTTTTGTGATTTTCTTCAGAATTGTTGTTTTAACCCCAAATCTGTATTTATATTAAGATTTATTGATGTCTTGCCTTCATAAAAATGTATACTTTTATATGTCTTGCGCGAATAATTACAAAGTTATTGCACTTTTACTACATGCATGTCTGAGAGTACACAGCTACCTTAATGGTATAAAGTTATGGTAAGTTCGTGTTTTTTACTAGCTACTGAAGATAGCTTAAATTAAATCGATGATGTAATTTTGGTCTCCAGTAGTGCTATCTACTGAAGATCGAGTTAAAATATCCATGCAGTTAGGTCTGCAAAATGGTGTGACATTATTTTTGAAACAGAGTACGTGAACGTCATAACCGCAACGGATTCGCGCATAACGCGTGCAGCATCAATTAGCGCATTGTTTTTACGCAATCACGCGCGATATTCGAACTAACATCTTCAGTACATAGCAAAACCACGGGTGAATAAATAATACGTGCGTTGCGTGAGAAACAAGTTAATACTGAAAAGCTTTTGTTCACAAACGGACTTTTTCCCAGTCAGAATATTATTAATTAAAAGTGTGTTAGACAGTATTTTGTTTATTTCAATCAAAGCATATCTGCTCATGAAACGTGTTTTGCAATGAGTTTCCCCCGTTATAATGAATCCAGGCGCATTTTGCTATCTACCGAAGATAACTTAGATTTCATGTATTTTGTTATTTTTATCTCATGGACGAAACAGATTGATGTTTTTAGAATTGTGATAGTGGTGCTATCTTTTCAAGATCAAATTACAATTTCTAAATGTTGCGAAATTTTCTTTTGGTAGGCCTATAATTATGCTGAATCCACATATTTTTTCTATCTACTGAAGATAACTCAAATTAAAAGCATGTTGCCATTTTGTCTCAACGAGATAGCTTATTATTTTAGAACCGTGTTAGTGGTGCTGTGTATCTACTAAAAACAAAGAAATAATATGGCGGTCAAAAATAAACATTTTAAAAGCAAGCAGTAAATAAAAGTGTTTAAAGCAAGTGTTCACTGCTTGAAATTTTATTTGGATCTTCCGTAGATATATACAGCATCAGCAGGCCTCATTTGATTCTAAAATATCAATCTATCTCGTCCAGGAGACAAAATGTCAACATAGGCCGGCATTTTATTTCAGTTTTATTCAGTAGATTGAAAAAGAAAACCGCAGGAATTTAAAATTAAACCAAAACAAACTTGTCGCAATACATTAAACATTAATTTGATTCTCAGTAGATATAGCACCGGTAGGCCTAATTCGATTCGAAGATATCACTCTATCTCGCTCAAGAGACAAAAGTATCAACATAGGCCTGCATTTATTTCAGCTATATCCAGTAGATTGAAAAAAAGAAAACCACAGGAATTTAAAATTAAACCAAAACAAAATGTCGCAACATGATTTGATAAAATATCGCTTTAACTCGTTTCAGCAGACAAAAACGACAACCAACGGGCATTTAAATTTGAGCTATTTGCGGTTGATAACAAAACCACACGAAATCAGCAAACACAAAATGACATCAACCAGATAGAGAAATGTAAAGGCTTTATTTCAAGTTTTGTTCCAGCATCATACGGTATTCCGTTCTTGAGATATTTCAATTTTAATATTTACCATGTAAATCAATGCAGGAGCTTTATAGACACCGGTACCAGAATCGAGCAAATTACGGCATGTCTCGACACATTTTCTGTTAATGGTATAAAGTTATGGTAAGTTCGTGTTTTTACTAGCTACTGAAGATAGCTTAAATTAAATCGATGATGTAATTTTGGTCTCCAGTAGTGCTATCTACTGAAGATCGAGTTAAAATATCCATGCAGTTAGGTCTGCAAAATGGTGTGACATTATTTTTGAAACAGAGTACGCGAACGTCATAACCGCAACTGATGCGAGCATAACGCGTGCAGCATCACTTAGCGCGTTGTTTTTTCGCAATCACGCGCGATATTCGAACTAACATCTTCAGTACATAGCAAAACCACGGGTGAATAATACGTGCGTTGCGTGAGAAACAAGTTAATACTGAAAATCTTTTGTTCACAAACGGACTTTTTCCCAGTCATAATATTATTAATTAAAAGTGTGTGTGACAGTATTTTGTTTATTTCAATCAAAGCATTTCTGCTCATGAAACGTGTTTTGCAATGAGTTTCCCCCGTTATAATGAATCCATGCGCATTTGCTATCTACCGAAGATAACTTAGATTTCACGTATTTTGTTATTTTTATCTCATGAACGAAACAGATTGATGTTTTTAGAATTGTGATAGTGGTGCTATCTTTTCAAGATCAAATTACAATTACTAAGTGTTGCGACATTTTCTTTTGGTAGGCCTATAATTATGCTGAATCCACATCTTTTTCCTATCTACTGAAGATAACTCAAATTAAAAGCATGTCGCCATTTTGTCTCAACGAGATAGCTTATTATTTTAGAACCGTGTTAGTGGTGCTGTGTATCTACTGAAGACAAAGAAAAAATATGGCGGTCAAAAATAAACATTTTAAAAGCAAGCAGTAAATAAAAGTGTTTAAAGCAAGTCTTCACCGCTTGAAATTTTATTTGGATCTTCAGTAGATATATATAGCACCAGCAGGCCTCATTCGATTCTAAAATATCAATCTATCTCGTTCAGGAGACAAAAATGTCAACATAGGCCGGGCTTTTATTTCAGTTTTATTCAGTAGATTGAAAAAGAAAACCACAGGAATTTAAAATTAAACCAAAACAAAATATCGCAATACATGAAACATTAAATTGATTCTTAGTAGATATAGCACCGCTAGGCCTAATTCGATTCGAAGATATCCAGTTCTATCTCGCTCAGGAGACAAAAAGGTCAACATAGGCCTGCATTTATTTCAGTTTTATTCAGTAGATTGAAAAAGAAAACCGCAGGAATTTAAAATTAAACCAAAACAAAATGTCGCAATACATTAAACATTAATTTGATCTTCAGAAGATCGCACACCAGTAACATGATTTGATAAAATATCGCTAACTCGTTTCAGCAGACAAAAACGACAACCAACGGGCATTTAAATTTGAGCTATTTGCGGTTGATAGCAAAACCACACGAATTCAGCAAACACAAAATGACATCAACCAGATAGAGAAATGTAAAGGCTTTATTTCAAAGTTTGTTCCAGCATCATACGGTATTCCGTTCTTGAGATATTTCAATTTTAATATTTACCATGTAGGCCCTAAATCAAATGCATGGGCTTTTATAGACACCAGTACCAGAATCGAGTTTCCTTCTATTTTTGTATAAAGATATGGTAGTTTTGGTAAGTTCGTGTTTTTACTATAATGAAGATACTGCTTAGAAAAATTGATGGTTTAAAAATTATTGTTTTTTGTTATTTTCATGATTGTGTAATAAACACAAATTTGAGAGTGTTAATGTGAATATAATAATGACAATAAAAACCACATGAATTTAAAATTAAACCAAAACAAAATTAACGCAACACTTGAAATTTTAATTTGCACACCAGTAACATGATTCTATATAGTCTGTGTTTTACATCCTTGCATGATTAACAACATAAATCAAACTTTTTCATATGTTAGGCTAAAAAAAAGTTGTTTGCTTGTATTCCACCGACCGACCCAATGTTTGAGGACTACCCATTTTTTAAATGTTTAATTTTTTTACAAAAATTTAAATTAGTATGCAACGCTAGCTGATTTTTTTTAACGTTTAAACAGCCGATTGTTTAACTGTTTAACCGTAAACGGAAATCAATATGCATTCATGTTGCTGTACAACCTAAACACCTTGTAACAACCTTAAACATTAAACGTTGTCTTTAACTTACTTTGCCTCTCAGTTTTACTTCCACAAGGCCATATAAATAGTAGGCCTAATAATAATAATAATAATAAAAAATTCGACCGACCGACCTTACCTTTTTGGATCAGTTGTAGTACAACACTCATAAAAAAACAAGTTATTTTATTATGTTTTATGTTTTTCTAAAGTGTTTTCTGATATTTTGCATTTTCCCCTTTTGAACAGAAATTGCCTGAAATTTTGCGTTATTTTTGAAAATGTTCTGAATTTTTGTGTTATTTTACAATATTCTGATTATTCTCTTTTTTCAGCATATAGAGTGTAAAAATGTGAGTGCCTATATAAATTTGGAAACTTGACCATCAGGGCAGAGAAGCCTACAGTTTTATAATAGTCTATAGGCCAAGTAAAATAAAAATGTTTCACGTCCGGATTTTTGAAAAAAAGGAGGAGGAGGGGGCTTTTTATTTTTTATTTTTTATCTCAAAATCGGTGTAAATACCCATAATTAGAGCTGTTTTAGCGTATACAATAAACGCCTGGAAAAAGGAGGAGGCCCTTTTTTATTTGTTGTTCTGAGAGTTACACCCCCTCTAATGATCACAAAACCTTCCTAAAGTGTTTCTTGTATCTTAACAAGACTAGGCCTATAGGCCTATATAGAAAGCATCCCAGCTTCCTAGACATATTTTTTGAAAAGTTATAGGCCCAACTGAATTAAAAAAAAAAACATATTTGAGGAAACCTCTAAAAAGGAAGCGGGAGGGGGCGTGAAAAAAGCTATAGGCCTACTGCAAAAACTCGGTTGTTGCAATACCTTCCTGGCGGCTTTTGTCAAAAATGACACCATTAAAGAGTGTACAAATAACACCCAAAAGTGTTAAAAAAAATTAAAGGTGGCAGTGAACAATTGCCCATGAGGCGAGACAAAGGTGACTAGCATTCGTGTTGGGAAAAATAGAAAAGAGAGAAAAAAAAGGTAAAGAAACGAAAACTGTGCTCACTGGAGCAATTTGTAAAGTAATTAACTTTATTTGAATTCATCATTTACAGCAGCAAAATATTTAGTACGGATGGGGTTCGAACCCATGCGGACATACGTCCATTGGAACTTAAGTCCAACGCCTTAACCACTCGGCCACCGTACTCCAGGATAACTGGCAGGCTCTCAAGCCATTTTATAACTAGCAATAATTCTGATAAAAAATACTGATTTAAAACCAATATTTAGCTTATTCATGCCCCATAACTCGGCATACATATATAGTACCAGCAGTATAAGTACCTAAACTATATTTCAATATCACGTATTTCATACAACGTGAAAAACCGGTAATTACCTTACAGTCGCATCATTTTTGCAAAGTTCAAACACTACAATCAACTTTGCGTGTCGTTGGATTTTTCTCTGCGGTAGTAGCGATGAAGCTATTATTAAGATTTTGAAAAATATTATTTTTCACAATTTTTGGTCAAATTGTGAATGATCACTGTCCATGAAAACTTCAAATAAATAAATATAATATACTTTGCAAGTTTAATTTAGATGTTTCAATCACAATTTGCTTGGAAAAATAATTTTGATAGTTGCTGCGGAAACACAACAACATCACGTGATAATCAAAACATTACCTTTGACCTCGCATGTCTGATTAATTTTTTTTCACGGAGAAACAGAACTGAAAATGCTGGCTAATGTAAACTGGATTTATCTCAACATATTGTGAGCTCGATGGCTCAAAAGTACTGCGTTAAAGTGAATGTTATTTGGGCATTTCATATGTTGTAATCGATGTTTCATTGTTATCCATTTGCCAGTAAAAATTGTTTTGTAACGGTTAAGCTTACTAACTCACACAGTCACACACACACACCGTCACTCACAGCGCCGGTGACAACGATCACTGACTTTCTGCACTGTCTGTGTAGGCCCTTCAGCTGTGGTACTGCATTGGCTTCATACAGTCTTCAAACTGATGAGCTGAGACACTGAATAGCTGCTTAAAATTTACGTTCAGAGGACAGCATATAAACAAACTTTGCATGACAGCGTAATGTAAGTAAATCATGAATTTTTTGGGTTTTTTTGTATTAAAGGGGCATTTCGTGATCCACAGCCTCATCCCCCACTTTTCTCAAAAAAAAAGTTGAGATTTTTATATCACTGGAAACCTCTGGCTACATAATGTTTATGTACAAAATATTTCTTGCAGATTAATTCGCTTTGCAAAGATATCGTGAAATTTGAATTTCGTTCTGGTGCACCAGAACGAAATTACAACGCATTGTCTATGGAGCAGTGTAATACACATAATCATGCATAACTCGCAAAAACGCAAAAATCGGAATCAACTGAAATTTTGGGAATAGGCTTTTTTCGTGGATATGTACTGAAAAATGTCATAAAAAGAGGATGCTAGGATCACGAAATACTCCTTTAAATGATCAATTCATTGTTTGGCAAATGCCATTTTACTCGAGAACTCTAGCTTTACACAGTGTCATGCTTCAGCGAATCTGACTAGATTTCGAATGCAATGGTCTCTAGCCTAGAATGTGAAGCTATCGGTGAGCAATTTCTTGGCTAGACTTATCGAGCAAATGGCATTGAATTGATCACATAATTCTTGTAAAAAAAGTCATTTCTTTAATAATCAATGACGAATGTTGACAGTGATCATTGTCAGTATCCAAAATAAGGAAAAACAGAGGTTGTTCTCACTCAAGTATAGATTCTTCATGTCATGCTTGTCCTGTGAAAATGTATAGGTCTACGTATTAACGTTGTCCTCAAAAATGTGCCATATTTTTTTTTATGTAAAAAAATCATTTAACTGAACATGCTGAACAAAATCATACGGTATGCTAGTGGTGGGTAGGTAGATCTTTCTTGATGATACAATTTAACATGACAAGTTAAACTTTAAACATTGAGTTTTATAATTTATTTATGTAGTGAAACCAATAAAATTTACAAATTGTCTGTTGGACAAACTAATAGTTCATGATTGTCCCCCAGAATTGTGCACAAGCAGACTGTACAAGAGGATGATTGCTTATTTCGAACACTGCTCTCAGAGTGAAGAAAGATATTAGATATAGTATGTAGTCAATCTAAAAAATTAAGTACACCCTAATAAACCTCTAATTTTACTCTAAGTGGCCTTCATTTGAGTTGACTTATAATTTGTTCTTACATTGATACATGTACCTTGTCTCTTCATTTGTGATATTGCAGGGGAATGTTTGGCCTGATGGCCAATTGCTTCAGATGCCTCAATAGGAGGCGACAGCCTCCCAGGTAAGATTGCTTTCATAATATATATTCAGATTTAATAAAACAAACCCACAAAATACATTAATAATATCATAATTTGAATACTGGTACTACACATACATGTACATGCACATGTTATTGGCAAGTTTTTATCCTAAGTAACAAGTTTGAGAAGCCAGGATATAAAAATCATATTCATAATTGTTTTTTTTTATTCCTGCCACCCTCCCCCCTTTTCGAGATTACTTATGTAGAATTAAGTGTGGTTGTCAAATTTTAATCTGTTGCCAACCAGTACAGCAGGGTGGGCAAAATTGAATCTAAAATCTGTTGCTATTTACTTCTCGGATGTGACAATTTACAATTTGAAAGCAAAGAGTGTGCCCACAAGCACCATTCACACATCGCATATGATGCCGTATGCTACGCCTGGGTCGGAAATAATTAAATCAATCACGCTACGTAATATTAACGTTGTTATTAGGCCATACCGGTACACCTTTTGTCCAAGAAATAAAAATAGCAACAGCAACCTACTGTAAGTTTGTGTTTCAATTAACCAAAAATGAGAGTGTGTTAATTTATAAGCATGGTAAATTTTTCCTAATTCCTGACTTTGTATAAATATGTATCTCCTGTTTTATTGTTTCAGGAAAATAACTCTTGTTTTAGTCGGCCTGGACAATGCTGGAAAAACAACGACAATCAAAGGAGTGCAGGGCGAATCTATTGAGGATGTCGCACCAACAGTGGGTTTCTCAAGCGTCAATTTTAAAATGGATCGTTGTGATGTCACGGTGTACGATCTTGGCGGTGGAAAGAAAATTCGCGACATTTGGAAGAACTATTACGCTGAAGTGTATGGTGTTATATTTGTGATTGACGCCAGTGATGAGGCGAGGATTGATGAATGTAGGGATGTATTACAGAAGGTGCTGAGACAAGAACGAGTTGTAGGAAAACGAGTTCTTGTGTAAGTAACAAATCACATCATGTGTTCATTTTATATAGACTGAATCAAAGTGCTTTCATATAATCATACTATGACATTAGTTTTTGGCAAATAAAAAATTAGGGTATTGGATGGCAACCCCTGGCATGTGTGCCAAAGTTTGCATGTACATGTAGAAACCTATTTAGTAGTACACTGGCTTTCTTTGAAATCGTTCCCGATTCGATAGCCAAGTTGCTCCAGCACACACAACACAGCAGAGACTTAAGATGAGATGGAGCACGGAGCATGACCTAGCAGTGTGCGCAATCAAATTTTTAGACAAATATAGCCGACACACAAGAGGAGTATGTTCTAAAAAGACCTGTTAAAATATAAATGCACTTATTGACTTCCGTAATCATTTCCTATAAGATCAATGTATATTAAGAAGTTCACTGCAGTTCTTTAGTGAAATGGCTAAAATTGGAAAACTATAGCTCCTGCCGCCCTACAGCCTACCCCCCCCTAAACTCGGCACTCTGCCTCAAAAGGTTGGGGTTAAGGTAAAGGATTGAATTATCATATCCTATCAGGCAAAACATGAATTGAGTTTGATAACTAAGCAGGTTTGGCTCACCCCAAAAGACTGCTCTGGTGGGGCTTCCTAAAGCTCTAGCACCCAGCACTCAAGTGTCAAAAATTGCAAAATCACATAGAATTTGGCCAAATTTAGGCAATTTTCAATAAAATTGTCAATTTCATGAAAATTCCCTCAAATACCACCCAGCACTAAAAATTCTCTAGCTACAACCCTGCGAGGAACATTTTACCTATTTAATTGATGTTCTGTATTCTGTTTGTTTTATTATAGACTTGCTAATAAACAAGACCAGGAAGGTGCTTTAGATGAAATTGATGTGTGTGATCAACTGAATCTTGAAGACATGGTCAATGAAAGCAAATGTCCATGTAAAGTGGTAAGTTCAATCTTTTGATGAGCACTATCACAACACTATCCCCCTAGGTGACTCTGTATTAGGGTCAAATTCTGCGCATAATTTGTAATTTTTTGGTAGGCTTCAAAATTGCTCCCAAAAACAATAATGAATGTACTTTACATGAAACACCTTTTTTTGTTCCAACTTGATTAATTTGGATTATAATGCTTTATCCAATATAGCAATCATGCTCTGCTGTGCAGGGTATCGGCAAGAAGATGGACAAAAGTATCAAGGAAGGAATGCAGTGGCTTTTACAGGGTATTGAGAGAGACTGGGATACATTACATGAGAGGGTGGAAGGAGAGGTAGCTGACCAGAGAGAAGCGGAGGCTGCGGCCAAGAAGGAACGGATAGCAAGGGTCAAGAAGATTCGAGAAGAAAGGTAAATTTTTATGCCTGCAAAAATGTGAATCTACTCTCAGGAAGAATTTCATTTAAATGAATATAGCATAATGAACATTTGTGCAGTAGCGTAGCGTCATAGAAGCATGAGGGGGCATTTTTCCCCCAATCAGACCTGGTGCCCCCAATCATGGTCGGTGCCCGTCCAATAGAATGACCCACGCTATGCCACTGTTCCTGTATACACTGCATAACTAACATGTGCGTACATGCCCGCGTAAGTGAATCCAATTCACTCCTGATTGTTTGGTATTTGCACACATTTGTCCTTTGAAATATGATCGCGTGCTGCTGTGTTCATTCAAATAAAATTATTACTGTAGGAAGCTCCTTCCAGGAGGGAAAATGTTAAGGAATTGGAGGGACATTTTACTTCTCCATTAAAGATAAGAAATTGTGTGAAACATTCTTGTAAAAGGTGTAGAATGTAAACATGTGTATCAAACCATGAAAATGGGGACATCAATAGAAATGTATCATATCTTCATTTTCATAAGTACACCTCCCATCCAATGGGCTATTCCAGTTGAAATCCACACTACCCCTGTGGAAGCTTTTGGAAATTTCTTCCACAGGGGAAGTATGTTTTTCAAATGTAATTGATTAGAGTTAATCATTTTGAAACCCATACTCCCTCCATACTGTGGCTTTACACCTATCTTCCACAACTGGAGTGAGTATTTCAAATGGAAGTTATCCAATTGTCTATTCTGTTCAAAATTCATACTCCCTCTGTGAAAGACTTTAGCTAAATCTTCCACAGGGGGAGTATGGATTTGAAATGGAATAGCCCAATTAGACACACCCTGTATCCTTAACCACAACTGGGTTTGTGCTAGAGTGGGAAAGCGCCAGTGTTAATGATAGTTATGTCTTCCTAAACATGGAAAAAATAATTTTCATTGTGAGCTTTGCTTTAATGATAAGGTTTATTCAGATATAATACTCAAAACAATTCCAAATAAAACAGGTACAATTACTTACCTTCACCAGGTAACTCTGGATAAATGAAAGGGCTATACAAGCTCAAACACATTGCACATGAATGTATCCACACATCCATATTGTTGTGTATTTGTTGTTACTTTTATTCATTGCACTCATATTCCAGGAATTTTGTATGTGTAGTGAGTTGCCAATCAAATCAGCCTGTGTAAATTAATATTGTGAATTGTGATAATTTTGTGTTACAGAGAGAAAAAGGAAGCAGAAGAAAAGAAAAGACTAGGCATTACAGAGGAGGAGAATCCTGAAGATGCAGATGTTATCATGGGTGATCCTTTCAAGAAGCTAGATAACAAATACTTTGACGGAAAGGTTAGTACAAGGTTGTTCTAGGGTGTTTTTTTTGCACTAAATTAGTTAAATGATGTTGTTTCCTTTGGCAGTAAGTTAAATTATTACGTAGCATTTTGAACTGTTTGAGAAAAGCTTGGTTACATAATGAGTGATCCAGTCACCACAGATATATTATTGTTCAAAACCTTGGCATAATAGTGAAAAGAGGAAGCTATTGTAGACTTGTCTATTATTGAACACACAACTCAAGCCTTTGGTCTATAATTTGGTTCATCTCAAGTTCGGTAGTGACGTAGGTGCGTAGTTCGATCACCGCACTATCGAATCGCGCGCGTAAAGTTAAATGCCCTGAGTGTACATGTACAGGGGCGGTTTGTTGGCACGCTTGTGGCTAAGCCGTGAAAGAGCATTGATGTCACTACCACACTTGAGGTGAACCAAATTATAGTGTTCTGTGGCTTTTAATGCTCTGTGTGCTCGCCATAAGCTTCAATATATAAAATCCTAAGTTTTGAGATATTTTCTCGAAATATCAAGAGATTTCTCAAGAACCACTGAACCAATACCAGGCTTGTTTGTACTCATTTTAAAGCATTTTTCATGCTGATTCCAAATGTAGTCATGGAAATGTTCAATTGTGAAATTTTTGAATTAAAAAAAACCAAAACTTGTTGTTTGCAGTCCACATCAGTGTGGAGAGAGTTGAAACAAGAGAGTAACATAGTACCTTCTCTTTCCTATACCAGAAACAAAATGAAGGTGGCAGCAAGAAGAAGAAGAAACAAAAGAAATCAAAATCAGAATCTAAGGAAAATCTTGCGGACAACGACCAATCAGAAACCGTCGCAAGCAAGTCATCCGACACCGTCCGAACAGTACCGAGTTCGGGCTCACAGGACCTTGATGAAACCAAGGGATCTGGAGATAGAGTGTCGTTAACCAAGGAGGATGAGGATACAGAGGATAAGGGTAATGGTATGGCATTAAAAGTGATGTCAGGAAGAGATGCAGATGGAGCAGAGGAAGATCCTGGTGAGTTGACTCGAGTTTACATAACATATTGTAGACTTTTTAATTGGTACAGGGTCGAGGAATAAATCCTGTAATATATTATTTTGAATTATCACAATTTGAAACTACCCCATTTTCAAACCCTTCCACAGATTCAAATATCAATCAGTGTTCTGTGTGTCCGGAGGGTCAATCACTGCGCACGTAGCGTTGTTCATTGATTGATATTTGAATATGTGGAATGGACTGAAAATGAGATACTACACCCCCTGATAAATTTTGTGACTAATTTTGCATTTTTTTCAAAAATAACTTCACACTGGTAACAAAAGTTATGTATATTATAGGGGCAAGGAATGCAATTACTTCACTGAAATTTCAGTGATTCAAGACAAGTGGTTCATTATATATGTTAAGAAATGAGGTACATTTGTACATTCTATCGGTACCTCTTTTCTTATCATAAATAACGTACCGCTTGTCTTGAGTCACTGAAATTCCAGTGTAGTAACTAGATTCTTTTGCCCCTATTATATACATAACTTTTGTTACCAGTGTGTTATTATTTTTTGTGAAAAATGCAACAATAGTCACAAATTTATCAAGGGGTGTAGTACCACCTTTAAAAGAACAGAGCGGTCAATTGTCAAAATTTAAAAATTATGTGATAGCTGATTTAATACTCAACCTCATCAACTACTTAGTTCTGTTTGGTTCAGGCACTAAATTATCCAAACATTAAAATTTCAGATTATACAGTTCTTTCAGGGACACCCTGTACCAATTCTAGGCCAGAGTCAGAAACAAAATAAACATATTGCTCTTCTCTTGTTTGAAGCTTTCCCCTTGTAAATTTAATTGGGTGAATCATTTAGTGTTCAGACATTGCTCACCATGGGAAAGTGTACAAAAACCAGGTACTACCCTGATCAGAACTAGCTGCACGGCCTTTTTCATCTACTGTGTCCTCTCCCCACAACTCAAATGTTGCAGTTTTGAGGCAGGAGCATTGTTACTTTGTTATGATCACCTAGAATGATGTTCTGATACTTTGTTGTATTAATATGCATTCTTTCATCGGAAGGAACTTGCAAGCTACTATAGGCCTACAGTTTTTGCACTCTTCGCTAAACTTTGAAGCCATGTCATTATAATTACACTATTTTCATTTTTTTTTTTCATTATTATTTTTTTCCTACAGATGAAACACCTCAACCTGAGGTGAAAAAGAAGAAGAAAAAGAAAAAATTCAAGAAAAACAACAAGACAGCACCGATGCCTTTGGACGATATGGACGATACAAACATAGCTCCACCACCAATTCCATCCTGGGCAAATCCCTCGATGCCTAATCAACATCCCTTATTGAAACAATCTCATCAACCAACATTAGAGCCTTTAATGGAGGGACCAACTCCAAGAATTAGTCCTAGACCAACTCCTAGATTACAGCCATTACAACCGTTACAACCCATTGGTGACAGTAAGTAATTTTACGCTTTTCACGGCTCTGATCACGAATTTAAAAGCAGTAAAAAATTTTTTTGACCCATAGATTTTAATGTGTAGGCTAGATGTTTGAAACTGTGAATACAAGAAACTGTAAAACTGCTCAGATGCTCAAAACAGTTCAAGTTGCAAAAAAAAAAATCATACTGCTGAAATATCCCGCTATGTACAGTATTATTTAAAACAGTTACTAGTCTCAACCAAGTCTTGAAGTTATACAGACATGTGCAACACATTAGGGGCAGATTAAATAGAATGTAATGAAGGTTGCTTATTTGAAGAAGAAAAGTAGTGACTTGCTCTGAAGTTTGTAAATTACTTTGATAATCATTTTGTATAATTATATGAAAATCTAAAGGTAAAGAAGAAAAGTGGTACCAAGTTATGTAAGCATGTTGGCTCACCTCAAGTAAGGTAGTCATGTAAGCATGTTGGCTCACCTCAAGTTAGGTAGTGATGGTACATGTTTCGTTGGTCGCA
The DNA here is from genome assembly GCF_039555335.1 of Amphiura filiformis. Taxonomy (NCBI): domain Eukaryota; kingdom Metazoa; phylum Echinodermata; class Ophiuroidea; order Amphilepidida; family Amphiuridae; genus Amphiura; species Amphiura filiformis. Next base: position 22,402,028 of record NC_092634.1, on the reverse strand, counting down.
GTATCAAATCGCACATGTAAAGTTAATCATGCAGAGTGAACACACATGCATACAAGGGTGGTTTGTTGACATGCTTGCGGCATAACTGTGAAAAAGCATTGACATCACAACCAAACTTGAGGTGAACTAAAGTAGTGTATAACAGTTTGTGGTCGTATTAAATTTCCAACACTTTTTTACTCTTTTTTCCTTTACATTACAGTAAGCAGTAGAGGAGGCAATTTACCACCATTGAGTGATCCATTTGGACCTAGACGAACAAGACCAAACAGTGAACAAGATGATGAAGTGTTGACATGACAACAGTTACCATTACTCAGCACTGTCCCTTAGCAATTATACGCGTACCCTGTTTATCGCTTGAATTGAACCAACTAGGTCACGTCTGGGTCACACGATGTTACGCAGCTTGTTCAACGAATGAGGTACTGAGATTGTATGGTGTGATTCAATCAGCCAGTCATAACTCCACTTTCGTATTTTTGCAGTATGTTCGCTCCATCGACAAAAAGTGCCAAGAAACTTGGATGAAAAGTGCAGTTTTTATTCATGGTACTGTAATAAGGGATATTTAGTAGTGTTATTTTTTGTCCATTTTTTTTAACAGTTCTTAACAGTTTTATGATTGGTTAATTCTTGATTTCAATCACGGGTTAAAATTACATTTGCAGGCTTTATAATATCTGGCTGTGAAATCAACCAAGAATAACAATAAAAAATCAAACCTTGCAAATATTCCTGCTGGAATTGTTTCAATATCAACAGTAGATTATTAAGTTGTAAAAGTATTAGTGTTAGAAAGTTGTTTGTGCAATTATATGGCTGACAAATGTTGAGTTTTTAATTGAAAATGATGCAGGGTTCAAACCTGTTTTTTTTAAATAATAATAAGAAGTGAGTGAGGAATGTGTTTAAAGTGCCATACATGCAGAAAAAATGACCAACTCCAATTTTGTGTGAGGACCGGTTTTAAATAATAAATAAATAAATGTTGGTATTTATACAGCGCCTTTCACATGTGCATATGTACCAATGGGCTTTACATTTATTCCGCTGTTGTTAGAATATGTCAGCTGCCATACAATGCCCAAGGCATGCTCATACCTTTGGGCGGTGCTCAATGGACAATATTCATAACAGCTTCCCATTTCACCCTTGGGTAGAGAGAGCCAAGTAAGGTAAAGTGCTTTGCCCAAGAGCAGAACACGGTGGCATCGCCTGGGCTCGAACTCGCAATCCACAGATTCAAAGGCAGAGCCCGTACCACAGCGCCACTGTGCCCTTATAAATTCCTTATCTTAGAAGAAAATATCTTGATTATACAAATCACAAAATCCAGTCAGTTTTATGTTTTATTTAGTAAGCTTTATGGATGTATGTTAAACTGTCTATTAACGAAAAAGAATAATAAATTTGTAGAAACATATTCCCAAATGTTATCAGTTATTGTTATGTACTTACAAATCCATAGTTTTTTGTTTTAAACCCATCGGCTGATTGTAGGTTGTATTTTTATTATTTTGTTATACACATTTTATAAGTTGGTAATGATTTTTGTATGAGTTTGTAGCCTCATGTTAGAAAAAGATAATTATATTTGTTAGTGTGACTCTTGTAATTGTTAAAATACTACAGATGTGCAGGTGCATGTATATTCACAAAATTGCAAAAGGTATATACTTAATAAATGTATACAGTGACAATGAATTTGCTGCAGTGATTTTCTTTGTCAAATATTTTTAATATCATATTTTTAGTACTTATTTTATCCAACCAAATCCATGTTTTGTACTTAAAGTTTTAAACAGGGAAAGCTAATTATTGTGCAAATACAACATGGTTTCATGCAAAGAAAGTAGTTAAAATTACTGGGCCACTGCCATGGATGGTGATGATGATGAATTCCTATTGCATATAAAGTGCAGATAGTTATTCAGCAAAGGACCAGTAATTTTTAGTACTTTAACTCAATATGAACCAGGTTGTGTTTTTTTTTTTCTATACCTCATGAATATTTTTATCTCCAGAAGTTTGAATAAATGCAGCCAAGTCTCTTTTAGCTTTATTATAGGTTTGAGTACTGATTTGACAATCAAAAGATGTGGGATCTGTATTTATTATTAATCAGGTATGAAAATGTAACATACCTTTTGCAGCTTTATGTTGTCTATAGTGGGAATTTCAATTGAATAAACACAGCTTTCAACAGCTGTACTCGATCCAACCATGATCGAATATTGCATATTTCAAACTAAAATGTGAACGCACGACCTTGGATTCAAAACCAACCAATCACAAGTGTTTGCTTCTGTGTTACTCGCGCCAGTCACACACGCTGATGTACACCGCGCAGTGTCACAAAAAGTCGTCACACTACGTCAGGCTGTGTTCATTCAATTGCAATTTCCACTATAAGTAGGGTTACGTTATGGAGGAAGATCGTTGTAGGTTAGTGTTATGATTAGGGTTAGATATATTGATAATGATTACTAGTAGATATACATTATACAGGGTGTAGTGAAAACATCACTTTTATTGTTAGGTATATAGGGTACACCGAAAGTATTTCCATTAGCTAGGGACATAGGGTGTAGCAAAGGTAGATTTCTGTAAAAGTAGTTGCAATTGTGCAATATGTAGTAAGTACTTTCCTCTTATGTACCAAATCGTTTCTTTCAAGTTCTAGTCCCACAAAATGTACTTTAGTTTTACAGAGTATGCAAGTCAAATGTATCCCTCTTGGTCATGTAAGTAATAGTGTGTGATAAAAATTGTTCTAATACATGTGACATTGGTATTACCTATTTTAATAAATATTTGATATAAAGTTCTTATTTAGAACTGCCATTGAAATTGACAAGAAAGATAGATAAATGAAGATATGAATAATAAGGGCATGGTGTATTTATACAGAGCAATGGTCTATTCCAGTTGAAATCCATACACCCCTATGGAAGACATGATATTAATCTTCCACACAGGGGGTGTACATTTCAAATGGAGTAACTGATTCAGATAACCCCCATTTGAAATTCACACTCCATATGTGGAAGATTAAGGTCAATGATTCCATAGGGGGTGTATGGATATCAACTAGAATAACCCAAGATGATATCATAATCTGTACATTTTCCACATACTTTTTTGATAATAAAATAATAAAATAACTTTTAAATGTTCTGTATAAATACATTGTCAGTGGCGGGTATAACTGTACTGTGTTTTCCTAATGTAACTTATAAATTAATCATACAGTTTTACCAGATATGTTGGTACCAATGAGCAGTAAATATTTTCCATTTGTATTGATTTAAACTACTCATAAAAAGTGCCATTCCCAAAGTGCAACTACTTACAGTTACACAGTAGTGAGTATATAGCTGGATGAAGTTTTGATAAAAATAATCAATTAACACATTAAGTATAATTTGGTTCACCTCAAGTTTGGTAGTGACGTCAATACTCTTTCGCGGTTGCGCCTCAATCGTGCCGACAAATCGCTCCTGTACGCGTGCGTGTACACTCAGGGCGTTTAACTTAACGCGCGCGATTCGATGCTGTGGCGAACAAAATACGCACGTACGTCACTTCCAAACTTGAGATGAACCAAATTATAGAACATGAACTCTAAATTGTAAATGTAATGTAAGAGTTACTGTAATTCCTTTTCAAGAATTTGCGATACACTGAATCCATTTAAGAAAATATTAATTTGAAATATTTTGTGATACTTCAAAACTTTGCAGAAACAAAGTCATATTGTTTCAACTGATTGCTTTACTCCGTCTAATTTTCACTGGCTGACGGTAAGGGATGTATAGTTAGATTTCACAGGGTAGGCAGTTAGGGTCAGCATTTTTTGGTTACCTTGAATGCTACCATGCCCTCACAGAAACTAATGGTGCATCCTTAGGAACTACCATGTGTATGCACTGACCTGGCTATCTTTCAGGAATGGAGCATCACAGTACGTAGGCTATTCCAGTTGAAAATCCTACACCCCCCATGGAAGACATGACCTTAATCTTTCACACAGGGATGTAAATTTCAAATGGAGTCGCACATTCAGGTAACTCCATTTGAAATTCACACTCACTGTGGAAGTTTAAGGTCATGTCTTCCATAGGGGTGTATGGATTTCAGCTGAGATAGCCAAATAGGTAACTGACAGAGGATGCAGTCCAAATTCAGGTATTAAGGGTAGACGAGGTTTTGTTGGTCGAAGCAACCAAAAAATCCATTTTCATTATCTAGATCCATATATTATCGAAAAATAACACCTTGATGTTTTGCAAAAGTTCATTCTACAAATCCTATACCTTGAAAACTTGCTTAATTTTTTGTTGTTAATGAGTTATGTACGTTTTACAAAAGTGTTGTTGTTTCAGCCCTCTTTACAACATAACTCAAGAACCACGGGACCTACCAAATATATCTGTGATATTTGAATTCTTCTACACGTTCGCTATGAAATGAGCAATGTAGTTTTTGCCAAAGCTCACTACCATTCGCAAGATGCTGTGAACGACCAAATCGCAACAGTTTAAAATAGTTAATAACCTTAAGCCATTTATTTAATTCATAGGAACCTGTATTAGGTAATATTTAACCAAATTAAATTTTTGGTTGAAATCTATTTTCTTAACATTTGTAATTAATTGATATTTAAATGCCATATAAATCTTGTTTGTAACACAACTATCACCTTGTTAAACACATACTAGTTATGTGTCTGTATATTCTGTATTCGAACAAAAACAGTGTATTATTAAATTATTCATGCCTTGGATGTATCGATGTTGATGTCCATGATCTTGTTTTCAGAAGGTCAATTTTGAAATAAGATTCAATAAAATATAAATTTGAATATTTCAATGCTATACAGGTGTCATTTGTTTTCATTCTAAAGGTATTACGTCTCTAAAATGAGTCTAGTTTTGCTCCCTGCATGTATCATTATGAGGGTCAAGTCTGGGTTCTTTGGATTTAATTGTGATTAGCACCCAAAAAAGACAACACCCATGCTAACTCAATCAACATCAACAAAATTTGTGAACATTTGTGATGTTAGAATACACATTCTACTGATAGTAGAATCCCATGTTACATTCCTGATGAACTAACGAAGACTACAGGAAAGGAAACCCACAAAAATAATTTGTTAAAGTTGTATTTATTCAAATACAAAACAGGAGTCTTGTTATCAACTGGACAGAGAAGTATCAAATAATGTGACATCTACATTTCACACAATAAAAAGCTAAACAATACAAAAGTGTAAACTTAAACATGTTAACCCCCTGCGCACTACCTGCCAATCTAACATTGCCTCCGATTGGTCAATTACATGATATCTTTACTTGTAGCACCAATCAGAATGGAGCTTTGCAAATAATTCACCCCAATTTTTTTGCATGGTGAAATAATATTCTAACAATGTTGCTGATTGGTCCAATTGATAATGAAAACTACTTTTTGGCCAATCGGAAGGTAGTTCTCATGGGGTTAAGACAAACATGTTTTCATACAAATCGGTAGCTTAGTGTAAGACAACCATATCTGCAACAGCTGCCAGGTGTCATATTTTTAGATGTGTCCAATAATAGAATGCAGAAAATGTTGAATGTCTTTAAGGGATCTAAAATGAGCGTTTATTGCGTTTCGACAGTATTTTTTGTGGGACATGAGAGCACCTCAAACCTATCGAATTGCATTCTGAATACTGAAGCATGTCTTTCTGATATCAAATAATTTTCATTTTTGAAAATCACAATATAATACAAATTTTATGACAAATTATAAAAATTTGATATTTTTCAAATATTTGATATATAACAGTCCTCGAAGTAAAATATATAAATCTAATGACATATTCTTAAAGTGTATGTAGCAGGAGGAAAAGCCGACGGTCAATTGAAAATTTTGACCTTTCATATTGAAGATATGGACTTTTTCCCCAAAAGACTAATTTTTTTGGTGTTTTGGGAAAAAAATCCATATCTTCAATACTGAAAGGTCAACATTTTCAATTGATCGTCGCCTTTTCATCCCACCTACATACACTTTAAGTATAATAAATCATCAGATTTATAAAGTTTACTTCAAGTACTGTTAAATATCAAAAATATCAATTTTAATGATTTGCCATAAAATGTGTATTAAATTGCAATTTCAAAAAATCAAAATTATTTGATATCAGAATGACATTCTTCGTATTCAGAATGCAATTCGATATGTATGATGTGCTCTAATTTCCCACAATAAATACTGTCCAAACGTTCATACCCCAGCCCTTAAGGCAGCTAAAATTTGCAGATACGGTCTTCTTGCACTAAAAATAATAATTTTTCTTCAAATCTTTACAAAGAATGAAAATGAAAGCACACAATGACAGATAAACTTTGGAAGATGCATTTGATCGTCTATGACAGGTCTATGTGACCATGGAAGAAAGAGATGAGAAGGAACCACAACGACTTCGATCGGCCAAGTTTTAATCCGCTTATCTATTGACGCATGAAAAGAAAAGCTATCAATGGTACTTACTTTCATGTATGATCCATTTACCGCGATCGATGCTTGGCAAAATCATTACTGGAAAAAATTATAACAAACCCATCCACGAACAAACAAACGCTAACCAGAAGTAAGATTATGGAATTTCACTGATGCTCTGAACATGTATAGTAGCTTTGTTTTGGGATCTACAGTCAAACTGTTTTCTTGATCGTGTTGTGTAGAAAATGTCCTATAAAACATCGAAAAGGTAATCAAAATCTGCCGTTTTTTTGCTGAGTTTCATCTTTAGCAAATAAGGTAAGATTTTGGTGACTTTTTCGATGAAAAATAGATGTAAAATGTTCTTAAATAATGCACAATGTTCCGGTTGAGTCCGGTACATAAAACCTGTTTAATTTAATAGTTTATATGTGTATAATCGTAACTAGCTAACTTGTTTCAGTGCCAAAGACTGCCAACTCTGAGAAAAAAGTCATCAAAGTTCGGAAAAATTGGGCAAAATGGAAGAAAAAGATGTAGGCCATCAATGACCGATGATCACGTCACCAGAGAAAATCCTATAGGGTGCTTGCACGGAAGGTCATTAGTTCAAATCATCCTTCACACACGCTCCAGAAGACATGCAAATACATGGAATACAATACCAATCACCTATTTAACGCGGGGTATTGATCAAAGTAAATCCTCATGAATAACAATGTCAATTAAATGTCGGTAAAGGGAGTTGTGATTTTTATACCACTGGAAGCCTCTGGCTACATAATGTTTATGTACAAAAATTTCTTGCAGGTTAATTTGTTTAGCTAAAATATTGTAAAATTTGAATTACGTTCTGGTGCACCAGAACGAAATTACAACACATTGTCTATGGAGCAGTGTAATACGGACAATCATGCGTAACTTGCAAACACAAAATCAGAATCAACTGAAATTTTGAGAATAAGCTTTTTTCATGGATATCTACTGAAAAATGTCATAAACAGGAAATGCCAGGGTCACAAAATACTCTTTTAATAAAAGCAAACTACTTTCTACAGTAAACATACATACTGTAGAATACAAATACAACAAACTAACAAAAGTAACAAGGGTTGACTTCTAACAATGTTAAACTTATCATGTCATTATCATTTACAATCTCACACAATTAGTGAATACATGCATTTGCATCAGATCTGCTTGAGGGATCGGTCACCCACCTTTACACAATATTTTTGCGAGTACATCAGACACACCAAATTGCATTCTGAACATGAGGATTGTCCTTCTGATATCCAGTAATTTAGATTTAAAAAAAAAAATGCGATATAATACATAATTTTATAGCAAATTATTCAAAATTTAAATTTTTTATATTTTAGATATTTAACAGTCCTTGAATATGTACTTAAAGTGTATGTAGCTGGGAGGAAAATCCGACCATCATTTGAAAATTGTGACTTTTTGTATTGATGATATAATTTTCCCCCCAAAAGACCTACGAAAATGTGCATCTTCAATACAAAAGGTCAAAATTTTCAAACAATGGTCGCCTTTTCCTCCGAGCTACATACACTTTAAGTATGTATCATTAGATTTATAAAGTTTACTTCAAGGATTGTCAAAAATATCAAATTTTTAATAATTTGCCATAAAATTGGTATTATATTGCAAGTTTCAAAAGATCTAAATTATTTGATATCATTAGGACATTCCTCATATATTCGGAATGTAATTTGGTGTGTCTGATGTGCTCTCAGGTCCCACAAAAAATACCGTGTAAATGTTGCTATTCGAGCCCTTAATGCAGTCATAATGTTGTATTTAAGGTTACTCCACTAGGTTAATTCACTATTTCGTCCAATTTTCAGGGGGTCTATTTTCTCCATTCATTCGCTTCTTTTAGTCCTTACTTTGCATGCAGCATGCATATTATTCTAACGAAGGAGCTCAAACAATACCATCTTATAGCGAGTGAACTACTGACTTCGGATTCCTGTAGCATATTTTGAAAAGGGTCATGAAACTATTCTTGTCTTTGCACACATTCGGTTATTCCAGTTGAAAACCATACACTGCCTATGGAAGTCACAGGGGGGTGTAGACTTCAAATAAAGTCACTCATTCAGGTAACCATTTGGAAGATTATGCATGTCTTCCATACGGGGTGTATGAATTTCAACAGCTCATTCCAATAAATCTGATGAGTTGGAGGAGAAGGTTTTAGACTATTCCATATTTCAGACAAGAACAAATGTTGCAAATTATGTATTCAAATGACTAAACCACAAAGAAACTTTGGCCTAGCTCCTGCATGCTCCAATGTATCAATCTAAAGTCAGTAGACCATTAGCTTTCAGCCCATGAGGGAAACCAAACTACAGGTATACAACATAACAGATCTAAAGGAATCACCTGTTCGTGCATACTTAATTGCACTGCCCACTTCATTTCTAAGGGAGTGGGACAGACTACAAAATATTTGTAAACAAAACCTTGTGACGGATCAGTATAAATAAATTTTCTGATGAGTGTAGAGACATTTTCCAATAAAAATGGATTCACTTTAGTGAGTACAAAAGTGATTACTTACATTGCTAATTAGCAATGTAAGTTACTAAGTTTAGTAACTTCTAAAATGATTACTAATTAAGTACAAAAATATTTGGTTTGTCAAGCACACCTTTAAGATCTAAAATATTTAAACAATTCAGTAAAAAACTATGAAAATGGAAGTTACATTTTATTTCCAGCTCCAGTGACACCTCATTAATTCCCACTCACCTTTGGATGTATTGTAATAGGTATTAGCATTTTACTTTGATAAATCAATATAGCGGACTATACGGCTAGTTTGCATGCCCCTCCAGTGAAAATTGGCCTAAACCTACCCAGGAAAATATGCATGAGATGTCGCTGGAGTTGGAACCGATACTAGGTTTACTGTTATTTTCAAAAAAACTTGCCCTGTTTTTGGTTAAATTAACAATTGCTTATGCCGGTTAGGGCTATGCTAAAAAACGGAATCTGTCAAAAAAGGGCAAGACTAGCTAGTAGCTATAGATAGTATAGATATGTGTTATCAAATATAGTTAATTACTTTTTTTTAATACAAAATATACATTTTTATCATGGTTTGTTTGCAGATCTCGATTTTAGAATTTTAAAGCTAGCAAATCCAATCCAAGATAACTACCGTATTCATTCCAATAAGCGCCCAGGGCGCTTAACAAAGTCATTTTGGGTGGGCGCTTATTTTATACCTGGTTTCCGTAATTTTTTCGTAAGGGCGTTTATTAGAGACAATTTTACATATGTTATAAAGGGCTCTGAGATGTTTTAATAGCTTTTCTGATGCAGAAAATGTATTGCAAGTTTACACAGGATTGTAGCCCTCCAGCTATTTCACTGTATCGATGTCTCTCTGTCACTTCAACATTAATGGCATTCTTTAGCAAATTGAAAATACCCTAGGTGGGCGCTTATTGGGGCATGGGCGCTTATTGGAATGAATATGGTACATGTTTTTTTTGAATGGCTTGAAATTTGGGCTTACAATGTCTTGTGAGCAGATTATGTATGCATCAGGTATCTATTTGAAGGTTATCTAAGATAACTACATGTTTTTGAATGGCTTGAAAACAGGTGGAAATGTAGGGCACCAATGCAACATATTGGGTACCACAGGCAATTGCCGTTAGGCCATCTTAATTAAATCCTGTGTCTCAAAGCTTGTGAGAAATTGAAAACCTAATGCGGAATGCGTTTTTTTTTATTGTATTTTTTCCTGTTTATTATTTTATGTGTCAGCACAGGAATTCGGACAAGAATTTCGTGCAAAATTACCCATTGTTGCAAATGTTGGAATAGACAAATAAAGTCACTGCTACAAACTATTATTCTTCTCTTTTAATGTTTTTGTGTCCAAAATTTGCAAAAAGATCTGAAACTTATGATCGAATATGAATTTTGAGTTTTATTTTTGCCTTTTTGTTTAAAAAAAATAAAAAGACATTGAAAAAAAAATTCTTGATTTTCAAAGAGGACTATGCCCACGATTTTACTAATGCGCATGGCAGTTTTGAGACACAGGATTTAATCAAGATGGCCTTAGTGCCTTTGGTTATTGAGGCTTTTTTGTATGACAACATGCAAACACCTGTTTTCTACATAGCCTGCAACTGGTTACTTGTATTACAAGCTAGATATCATGTACTGATTCAATCAGCACAAACACATCCATAACAAGCATTCTGTTTTGTCATTCCCACTCTATGTTGCACATCAATCTACATATCACAGCATTTAGGACACCCTTTCCAATTGACGACTTTTGTTAGTTGTATTTACCAACCAAACAGGTAATCTTTTTGAATATAATATAATTATATAGTTGACCATAGTTTTTCAATGCCTGAAACTACATGTTTTTGTACATAAGCATGATATCTAACATTAAATACAAGCGACCAACCCCATCCTCTGGCGGAATATTAGAGGCACCTTATGTGTACTACTACTCTTCCTCTACCATATATCCCGTACCTAACCCAAGGGTCTTCAAGTTTATTTGTGTGTGCCAAATACACCTTGTTTTGCTATGTTTACTGCACATTTCAGAGTTGGGGTCAAGAGTCAACCACCATTACAAAGTATGATCATAAAATGGTTAGAAGCCTTGTGTTCAAAAACTGACCACTGTCAGACAAACCCCTTCATATGTATAAATTAGGAAATGTTATTTTGTAGTCCTTGATGTACATACTACCAAAAACCAACTGCTCTTTTTCATGAACTATGATTTTTTTCATCAAACAACGGGTAAAAATATAGTCTGATATTGCAGACTGTGCATATATAGTAACCTGTACTGCATGTTTACTGCCTGTACACCTGGTCACAACTTTCTAGCCAAGTTTGGCAACATACGTATCCATAACATTGCTAATATTTGCTCAACAGACATGATTGACCCCTCATTGTTGTTGATATGTCATATTGGTTGCAGAATAAATGTAAAATGCATAAATTGAAAAGGTAATATAAAAATACTGATTAAAAATACTGATATTTGAGGTGTCATGTTTCATATTACTTGGCAGTGGTACGTCATGTAAAGTGGGTCATTTACAGTAAAATATTCTCCCAATTGCATTGTGCCACAATGGGAGCTGGAACAACAGCCATCAGGAAACAGTCAGACACACTTTTCCTGTGTGCCTTGAGGTAAGCATCATTCAGTTATACTGTAGCACAGACTAGCCACCTATATTATTGTATACTCAAAAGACTATCTTTGTGTACAAAAATATGAAAACTGGAAATGTAAATTTTCTTGTTACAAGCTGATTTATGTAATGGATGTGATTTCACGTTTTTGAATTTTCTTACATAGACACATTGTACAATGTACATAAAAGAAAATATTCATGCCCTTTACTTTCCACGGTAACTGTTTTGAGCACTAGCGGAAATTAATGTTCCATTTTTAAAGTATTTTGATTATTTCATAACATTTGCACTTGTTTTTCAAACACATATATTCCTCGATAGCTCACTAGTCTGCTCTTTTCCCTTTCAGTCATAAAAAGAATATTCTGGAACAAGGTGCATGGCCATTAATATTGTTACATAGCCGCCACCTGATGGTCATCCCAGCTCCTACGGACCCTTTACATGGTAATCTCTAAACAAGGGTCTACTTGCCAAGTCTATGTTGTTTTTTCATACACCTTTCATATACATGCATTAACCCTAACACGGCTAGGTACCACAGAATACCACAAGGTTAACCACAGCGCATGCACGAATCCCATGTGATGCAATGATGCAATCACCCTAAGTGCTATATGCTCAGGGAATCGCTGGGTTCTAAGGTTCGAATCCCAGGGGTACCAAGTGACTTCTTTATTCATCTTCTCTCCTATTTCATTTCTTTAACTTCAGATTACAAAAAGCAGTGTTAGGGTTAACTATTGCATGCATCTTGCTTAAATGTGTGAAAGGAAAGTGCAAAAACTATAACACACTTGAATTTGTATGTGTATGATGAACCTTGTTTTGTTAGCAAGATGGTGGATCCATGCAAAGGGTCAATCATGGCCCATTGCAAAAAAAAAAAATATTATGTGACATGATCTGATCCAATCAGACTAGAGTCAGAAATTTTGAAAATTAGTTATTACCATTTCTAACTTACTCAGTATCAATGCTTTACTGATGTTAAAATTACCTCATCCTTTGCATATTTTGTTGCAAAGTTATGAACCATGGTGCGTAAGCCTCTTCCCTTGTTTGCACTTATTTCTTATGTTTTTATTGAAATGTGCTCCTTATTTTTGCCTATATGTGACCATCCACCATGAAGTGGAAGTAAAGTCGGCTCTAGATCATTTTCTGTTCATTACAAATTTTGAAAGAATACACTTTCAGCTTTAAAATGACACCTCAACCAGCTTCATCAGACATCTGGAAGTTATGGGTCATCAAAGGTGAAATTCCTAATATAGTTTACATAGAAATCCATATACTGTTTTTGATTGTATCTCAAAATGGAAAATGCTGACTTTACCAACCAGTTTGTGGTGGATGGACACATATCACAATTTCATTATTGCCAACTTTGGTTAGATTGGATTGGTTGTATATATATATATATATTAAAATCTTTCCAAATCCATGATTAGCACACATCAGACATGTCATCTATCATCTCATCATATCATCTATCAGACATCTCAGCTTTCACTTGCTCCCTGTGCCACTTGGTCTGTGAGAAACATTGTTGCACATCACCCACACTCTGAATTGCATGTGGTCAAAATCACCAGCATAAACCAATGATATCCGGCATTTTAGGTTTCCTCATGGTCTGACCCACTTGAGTAGTGGTAGTTAGTTTGAGAGAAGAGTTGTTGTAGATCAGCTAGGGTCAGATTACCTGTGTCGGATTCAACAGCACTATCCATCGATGTACTGTGAGGATGAAAGTACAAAAATATTGTGTCAGATTCTTTTGGTTTCATTCCCTAAATAAATAATGCTAACAGGGTTCCTGCACCTTGAAGCCTTTAAAATTCAAGGACTTTTCAAGGACTTCCAAGGTCCAAAAGCAAAAGGACCTACCACAACACAGCTCCTCTCCACTCCCCCAAATTTGGTCAAAATTATACTTTAGGTAAAATTCCAGTTTTCAAGCACTTTCAAGGACTGTGTGCAAATTTCCAGGACTTTCTCAAGATTCAAATTCAAGGACCAAGGACCGTGGGAACCCTGTGCTAAAGTGTAAAATACTAGCACAAAACTATGAGCAAAATTTGAACCACATATCATTATGCTTGGTCTGTGACCCCCATTTGAGGCAATATATGTATTGGCTTAATTTGACCCACATAACATTACGCTTGGTCTGTGACCCCATTTGAGTCAATATCTGTATTGGCTTAATTTGACCCACATAACATTACGCTTGGTCTGTGACCCCATTTGAGTCAATATCTGTATTGGCTTACCTCATTGGATTAGCACTAAGCAAAGCCTGTAGTCTCTCCTCAATTGTGTCATGAACAAGGAATCTGTGCACCACAGTGGGCCTGTTTTAAAAAGAGATCAATAAATGGTTAAACTTTTGATATGATTTACATGAATGAAATTATGTTAGTTTTCTAAAAGATGACTCCATAGACAATGATATTAACAGCAACTCATTGGTATACAAACATCATGGAATTAGAGAATAAACATTAGGATTTTTTGTGTTTACTATCCTCTACCATGTGATAGGTGACAAACAGGTCCAATAATTTGATTAGTGGATGCTGGCACTACAATAAAATATTGGACCTGCCTGTCGTCTAGCAGACGGTAGAAGATAATAAAAACAAAAATTCATATTGTTTATTCTCATTCTTAGTCAGTTAAATATTATTTTAATAATTATAAACTATTTTATTGAGCAAAAAATTAAGTTATAAAAATACCCCTTATTCTAACATTAAATGGAATTTGTTTACAACCTCACATCTTCAGTTGCATGTACTGCAATCATTGGGTTCATTTATCCCCTACACCCTCGGGTGCGGGCTGTGGGCGAGAGTTGCTAATCATTGCGAAACCAGGGATGCGCAGTTCAAGATCAATTCAAGCTCTAATCCACCTAAATAAACTACTGTAAAAGCAGAAATTTTTGTGAGGTTTTTATTTTCGCGAATTTCGCGAGCGGACATAAAATCGCGAAAATAAAAACTCGCGAAATAACCTTTTGCATTAGGTTTCTATTGTATCAATATCAAAACCCCAAAATTTAATTCTCGTGCAATTGACAAAATCTTCAAAATCGCGAAAGTATCTTCTCGCGAAAATATTGACTTTTACAGTATTGCAGCCAGAATCAACTCCCCTAGTTTTGTATGTGTAGACTGGGAGAAATTATCTGCAAGTTCCTTGTCCAGGGAAATTTGAAGCGGACTCTCAAATTGACACTGCAGAAGTGCAATCTCGTACCGTCACACACCCCAGTTGA
Source organism: Amphiura filiformis (assembly GCF_039555335.1). Lineage (NCBI taxonomy): Eukaryota > Metazoa > Echinodermata > Ophiuroidea > Amphilepidida > Amphiuridae > Amphiura > Amphiura filiformis. Next base: position 22,387,009 of record NC_092634.1, on the reverse strand, counting down.
GCTAAATGGACAGCTAATTGAGTCCTCAACTCCAACAAATCCCTGCATTTCATAAAGACACTGTAAACTTTTATTTTGAGTAACATCCTACCTTGATTGGCCAATACGATGCACTCTTCCTACAGCTTGTAGCTCACTAGCTGGGTTTAGTATAGGTTCTACCAATAGCACATGGGTAGCCTCTATTAAATTCAGTCCATGACTGCCTGTGTGCACTGGTATGAGTAGTGCAGTGATGCCTGGCTCTTGCTTGAAGTCCATTAGGTTTGACTGTGAGATTTAAGAATAAATTGTAGTCATGGTTACGATGCTCTATTAACAGCAGTTTATAAAGTAGTAAGTGCCATTTGAAAGGCGCTATTAAAGAACTGAGGATGATGATGATGTTGACAATGACGTTGATGCTGACAAAGACAACGATGATGATGATGCTGGCAATGATGACAACAGCAGTCCATGGTCTATCACCCTCCTGGTATATTACTCTATGCAAGGTCTTCAGATTAATCCCTAAAAGTGCCACTTGCCAAGTATTGACAAAATGCAATTTAATTCTGATTTAGTTGATGTCACCTACAAATTACCATCACAATTCTAGCATGAAAGTTCATCTGTGTTGGTACACTTCATAATTAATTAAACTTATGATCTCAACACACACAAAGAAACATCCCTGTCTGTGTTTGCCTCCAAACGTGGACATTGTGTTTTGCTATCTAACCAAGGACGTGTGTATGATGTTTTCATCGCCTAACCGTTTACTAAAATGGGGGATTTTTTGTGTGTATAATACGAAACGAAATTTTAGCCATCACCCTGCGGACGGTAGTTTTTACACGTGTGGTCCTCGGTTTCAGGCAAATAGCGTTTAAAGCATCTAGCATGCATTTGAGGTCTTTTGCAGCAGTTTGAGACCGAGGACAGTCCTCGGTTGGAAGTAGGTCCACAGTTTAGGGTGAAAAATCTTGTGTGTGTCCTCGTTTGTCGGCAAACACATACGCAGGTACGTCTTAACTTTGCGTTGAGATCATAGATTTAAATAATTAATTATCATACATGTAACTCTACTCTCTTGAAGTACACTTGTCCTAGTGTAATTTGACCATAAGGGTTCGCTGGCCCTTGTAGGGATGTGAAGCTTAGATTTTAATGCAGTGCCAGTAACATTACATATGATTGCAGTGAATATGGTGATATGTTATCTAAGTTCTGATGTCCAAGATAAATGACAAATGTTGCAGAAGTATAGGATAAAGTGAATTCTGATATACAGCAGCAACTTATGGACAAAAATCCAAATCAAACAAATAACAGATGAATAATTAGGTTTAGTACCCAATTAAGTCTCCATATTTAGTAGCTTGCATATCTTTACCTGAAATAGCCTATGTCCTGGTTGACTGATGCTTCTATATTCTACTTTGTTTTCTCTCAACGCTCTACCAATGATATCCAGCACATCAACCCACTGTGAGGAGAAAAAAGAAGAGTAATGTTTCAACGTACTACAAGGTGGAGTAAATACAGACTACCTTGCACATATGTGTCTTAGAAGCAGGGTAAATGTCTTTGAAGTTTCATTTCTGGTTTTAAGGGTTAGCAGTGGGACAAGGATTAGGGTTAAGATAATGTTTAGGTTAGGGTTAGAAAAAGGTAGGAGTCATGACAGGTACCGTAAAATGGGGTAACTTCGGTCTGCGGGGTAACTTCGGTCGGTCAAATATATATTTTTAAATGGTCATATTTTCGTACAGCAATATTGTTTTTGGTCATATTTGGTATCAATTTGTTAAGAAATATATTTGGAAGAAATAATAGTCGCTCATGTCCAATTTCCTCGAAATTTACGAAAAAATCTGGATTTTTGACCAAAATGAGCATTTTTTACATTTTTTCAGAAAAATAAAAATTGATATTTGTGAGCAAAATGTGTGCTTGATTAATTTTGCAAGGGGTCAAATGTGACAAAAAATAACAACTTGCCCATTTACAGCGAAGTTCAATTTTTTTGATTTTTTTCTCTTCATGGAATGTAATACTCTGACCAAAGTTGCCCCAAATGCGGGGTAACTTTGGTCAGGCTATTTTCAACCCCTAGAGCACCCTTACAAAATTATTTAAAAATCTTTTTGAACTTCAAGGTGTAGAATGGAACCCTAATGTCATAAAAAAGAGATAATTAGAAATGTAATGGGTTTTGTTTGGAAGCAGTGGTTTAAAAACTCTGAAAAGTGCCCAAAGTTACCCCATTTTACGGTACTGTCGGAATAAAGATAAAGAGTTGTGTTTATGGGTTAGGTTATTAGATAAAGAGTACTCGAATAAAACCATGAAACAGCCTGGGCTTCCAGAACATTTTTTGCTGTGACAAAAATGCCCTGATCTACAACATAAAACTATGTGATATGTTTGCTTGTTTATTTGCATGCTTGCAAGAACCTAAAAGTGGACCTATATTTACACCAAATTTCCAAGAAATTGGACCCATTTTTATACCATATATTTTTTATACCAAATTTAACACAATTTTGCAAAGGTTTTACAAAATTTCAAAATAATTTTGAAATTTAGGCTCCAGTCACGTTACAATGGCTTTTTTTTCTTCAAAAAATTAGAATAAATTGCCCATTTTTATACCAAAATTTACCTAGTTCAAAGGTCAATTGTATTTTTATTTCTATTTATTACTTTTTTGTTCTTTTCAGTAAACATGTGACCCCCAAATTGGTGTGCGACCCACTCACCACCCACAGTTTGGGAAGCTCTGCCATAAAGCATTTACTTCCATATCAGTGCTTACAAAAATTACAATCTTTTTGTTTCAAATCCTACAAAGCATGGATAGTGATTTATAAGGCTACAAATACTGAGAGTACTTTGGTTGCCTCATTGTAGTCAATTATATCCAAGGTATCCTATCAAAAAAGTTGGAAAACTGTATTATCACCTGTAAGAGATGGTTGTTACAGCTTACAGCTTGACTGAATGTTTACCATTTCACATATCAAAAACACTTTTCCCAATGACCAAGCAGCCACCCAAGATACGAATTTGTAAATCAATTCACAATACCACTGATGTTCACCTTTTTCTAAACACAACAAATAAATAATAATACGACAGACAATACAAATACTACTTACAGTTGAGAATACAAGAGCCTTTGCTGTTGGATCCTCCAGTCTGATTTGAATCAAAGCTTTGACTATAGCTTCTACTTTGGTGGAATGACTTCCCTGAAAAAATAATAAAGATAAAAACACATGATTTCAACATTTTGCAAGCCAATGTCACACAAACATTTATTCATATTTTAATACTTTTGTAGCATAATACAACAAATAAAATAAAATAAGTTTTCTTACATTGGAATCTAACATTTATAAGACAAGGGGGCTAAAAACTTCCAACACTCGTTTACAGGGATGTAAATGGGCAACATATCCATTTCCTGAAAATCCATCTGGTCCTTGGACAGGTGGCATCCGGGGAATACATTGCAGGGCATCACCCCCTCCAAAAAAAGTTTTTTTGGCTCTTTTTATGACAAGTTATCATCATCCAATTCCGGAAATGGACATTTTTTTATGGCCAAATTTTCGGAATTCCGACAATTACATCCCTCAGTTTATGTCGATTTATAACGGGAACTCATTGTAAAGTTAGGACAAGTAAAGAATACTCAAAACTAAATGACAGGTTATTTACGATAGAATGGTTTAAAAGGTTTGTGAAACAAATCCAAGTTTAGGAATTACATGATTAGGTGGACAGGTATATGATATTTAAGTAAACTTTATACCAAACTTTTTATGTCTCTTAATTTTAAAAACAAGGGCATGTTCATGAACAAAGAGCTCTTACAATACCTTCAGTTTAATTTCACTGCTGTCTGATTCTCCTTGCTCCTGAGTCACAGTGCTCACATATGACACTTCTTTCATCGCTGTGGGAGTACGACAAATTGGGCAGCGGAAACGTCCAAACATGTGTCGCTTAATGAGGACCTCTATGCAGTCTTTGCAGTAGCAATGACCACATGTTAATACTGACCACTGTAAAAGTAACACAAGTGATGGTTATAGGCATGGGACAGACGACTTGTATAACAGGTTACAGGTCGATAGTCCAAAAGATTATTAATACGAAAACCCAATAGCTTGGTTATTAATCTGTTATTAACCCTAACCCTTACCCTAACTTAAGTTCCAACCCTAAACATAATATTAACCCTAACCTAAAACCTAACCATAACTCTAATCCTAACACTAAGCCTATCCCTAAGACTAACACTAATGTTAACCCTAATCTTATCCCTAATCTTAAATGTCATAAACCCTTACTCTAATCCTTTCTGGACTAATGACCGTTCAGAAAATTGGGATGTTCCTTTTAAAACCCATAAGGCATGTCCACTAAAACCAACCATAGTTAGGTTATGTCCACACCAAAAGTGGAAGACCTGTGACCACAAATCATGCAATAACAACAGTTTACAAATTTCCTCCCAAGATGCTAAAGTACTGTTACTCAATTTCTACCTGTCAGATAAATAATCAGTAAGGACAAACTTTTATATTACATGTAGTACTTGCCAATATCCCTTTCACATCCTGAACATGGTTTATTGGATTCTGTCCACACTCTTGGTCCTCCGACTTGACAAATTCCCGAAGTAAAGTAATCCAATTGACCAAGCTTTTGATAATTCTTGGCATTGATAATACTTACACTACTTCCAAGATCCCTGGCACATATTGGACATGGCTCTGGGTTCTGACCACCATCTTGGTCTTCTGACTTGGCCAGATTCTCCAAGTAAACCAACTGACCAAGCTTTCTCCTCATCTCATGCTTGGCAACAACCTGATCATTCAGAAGCTTCTGTCTTTGTTGATCCAACTAATTATAGGAACAAAAGTAAATATACAGCTTGACCAAGGAAAACAACTATTGTCTGTCCAATTAACTTAGACACCCAGTTTTTGTTACTTATTTGAAAAAATATGCACTTTCTAAGAAAGTCATGAAAGAAAAGTGTTAACATTTGCTGAGACCTAACAGGATTTGTGTGTTTCCAAAGCATTGAATGAGAGTTTACCTGAAATTCTATTGAAATTGGAAGGTTTTTCTCAACACTTTAAAAATAATCTGGTAGAAGTTGGGTACCATTATTTTGGAAGGTCATACGGATTTGTAGGTGTGGTGATTTTGGATTGTGAATGGATGAATAGAAAATTAATTATACTCCTCACCAAAAACATTTGTTCAATATAATTCAGTTCATAAAATGCAGACAGTGTTTCTTAATGGTATAATTATTCTTAGTGTATTAACTCAGTGATCCTAGCTATCCCTCAACCAATTACAACAATTCGACGCTGTGTTTGAATCTTTTTCTGCGCATGCTTGTTGCTTGGCCCAATTCTATAATAAATACAAATTGTATGCCCTATGAATGTTCTGATGTTATCGGTGAGGAGTATAATCCACAATACACTCCAGACGCATAGTAACTTGCCCTACCATTTGTTATAATGCATCAACTGTGACATCTTTTGAGTTATAGAGGCAGAGATGCCACCAGTAGTTGTCAAAAAAATCTGAAAAGGCGAACGGAGGGAGCGAAGCGACCGGAGTATCGCCCCTCACGGCCGGGGGTCCAGGGGCCCGCTCAAGGGCCCCTGGCACACCGACACCGCCTGGCTAATAATTATTTGGTGCAGAAGGGACACTAAAATGAATACACGGGATCGATACACGTGAATTGCTGTGCGATTTTGATATCAGACGAAAATCTTCTGATACCGGGTTAGAAAATGATGAATATCTCCCGTCATGATTTTTTTCTCAAGAAACCAGATTTGGTCTCATAAACTTGGAAATACGTGTTGAACAGATATGATAGTCGCTAGAATGCGCTTTGAAAATTGGCCGTGCGCTTTGAACTCAAAATTTGACCATTTTATATTGCGTTGGTCCTGTTATGGACTACAGCGTGCAGCGTGTAGTACAGCTGCACTCACTGTAGGCAGTATAAAAGTCGATGACCATTGACCTCAATGGGGTATACAAGCTTAATCACGCACAACCAAGATCGATTACCCGGCTATTGTGAGTAGCCTTAGTTATGTCCCTCGACTAATTATTAGTTTAAAAGAGCTTTAAAGGTTTGAACCAAATGGCTAATCGTGGCTGTGGATTTAACCTACCATGGCGATTCCTGCCATGAAGATATAGGGTCGAAGACACTGTGCCTGGTGGGGTCCAGGGGCAAGGCCCCTGGTGGGGGTCTAGGGGGCGAAGCCCCCCGAAGCCAGAGGGTTTCTGTACATTCTGAGCTACAGGAGAGGCCATTTCTGAGGGTTAAATACATTCCAAGAATGATTACAGTGATTTGCGAAACTGCAAAATTCGGAAGAGTTGTACCCACATGTCATGCATTGACTATTAATAATAAGTATTATAAGCTTACATATCTGGAAGTTTCAGTTTTCTCATGTATGTAGAGAAGAAGTCTCCGTTTATATCTTTCTCCTCTAACCACTGCCAATTAAATCTGTCTCGTATATCCTTTTCAATCTCCGCCAAATCGTCCTCACGAGTGACAAAATTCATTTTTTTGACGACAATTTTCACTTCGATTTTCAATCAGTTCCGTAGCCTCGCTCATTGCTTGCCGGTTGCAGCGCATACTCCGGTATCTGTTTCGAGTCTGTACTCGAGACCAAGTATATACAAACAGTCTCTTTCCAAGAGTCGGAAGGAACGTATTGCGTACATACGTAGTGCGATCCAACGACATGTATTATTGATCAAGAGATGGAAATTTCACTTCACGATTCTAACAAGAATTTCTTTTTTAAAAAAAAGGTGCTCCGTTCGGAAAAAATAAAAAATAATAAAATCAGAATTTTAATTTTTTTAAAATCGGAATTTTAGTGAGGATTTCTAAAAAATCGGAATTCCGATAAAAATCGGAAAAGTGGCATCTCTGTAGAGGTTGTGCATGAAAGCTCATAAAATTATTGATTGGCTCCAAACAAAGGATTTGAACCGGTGTCCTTCACCGTAATCATGGCGCAGTACAGTCCATTCAATCAAATATTGTTATCAACCTATTTGATCGTAGTGTATTTGTTATGTGTGTGAGACGTACTCTCGCGGTAGATTGCAATCATGCTTTTGTTGAATGCATTTGAGTAGTCCGCCATATTTAAGGTATGATACGTCATATGCACAACCTCTATTGTGAATTAGTAAAAGCATCTATCTTTGTATTGCATCGATGATAAGGAACAAAGAAAAAAGGGCGGTATTACTGATCAATATGCATGGTTACATTGTTCAAACACCCCTTATTGTAAATAGATTATCCCATCAAAAGTTTCAAGTCATTAGGAATATTCGCCTGGACCCAGATATCTTGCTGTAAATCGGTCAAAATTGAATAAAAGTAGACATGGAAAAATATTTTGTCATCGCTTTACTAATAATTTCTGTTAGGTCTAACATGACTTTTTGCCAAAGTGAAAACTTTTCGAAATAAATTCATAACCTCATTAATATACGCAGCAAGTGCGATCCAATCACAGATAATAACTTTTAAATACGCGGACGCAAATGCAGGTCATTGAAAAAGTATAATGACCGCGTCTCGTGACGTAGCTAAAAGTACGCTCTACAATGACTGTGTTACGTGACGTGTTACGCGTTCGAACAATTTACGCGGACGCTGGTCGCCGTATTTGGATATGCATGATTGCGTGCTAGTGTGATTGGTCGCTAGCGGTATTTCCTTAATGGGCTATTCGATTGTTTACAGGGAAAACGACAGATAAAGTTAAAATTGTGTTCTGTTTTCAAATTAAAAGAAGAAAATGTGATGTAAATTGAATTAAAAAAGTGAAAAGTGACGGTTATGAATGAGGTTAAAGAATGTATTACTTTTAGTAATTTATGTGAAGATGTGTACTCCAATGCCTTCACATAAGAAATACTCCCACAAGAGAATATTAAACATTAGTCATGCTGTTCAACTATCTTGATCTAAATCTTCTCTACCTAATCCCAAACTTCATAAAATCACAGACAGTCAGCCACTGATTAATAATGTAACAGAAGCATTTTGTTGTTGGATTAGAAATCATAGATGAACACCCATACCCCAAAGAAAATAACCAAATTGAGCATGTAGCACATACATAAGAAACTTGCATTAATTATGTAGTGAAGTAACTCTACACTTGACCAGTATGGGGTGGACAGGCAGATTTAACTTTGTTATCAAGGCAAGCAACAGGTGCACTGCCAACAGCAACAAGCCGGAGAGAGGGCCTAGATCTTGTGTGAGATACAAGTAAATATATGAGTTCCAACAGGGTTTAACAGGACACAGGTTTAGAGTTATGCACAAAACTTTCGATACAATATCATCTTCAGTGTGTTAATACTACAATCTACACTCTACAACAGCAATCACAGAAATGACTGCAATATTTAACCTTACACAACTACTACAGGTACTACAAAATGATGAAATCAAGTTATAAGTGAGAACTGAAATGAAGAACTTGTGATAATCTTTTATTACCTCATATGGTTCTATAATGTATGGCTGTGATGCTTTGTCTATCTCTTCATCTGGTCCACGTAATCTAAGCCTCATTGTTGCCATCTCTAACTCATCTAAGGCAGCCACACGGTCACGTAATGCTACATACACGGCTCGTAGACACTGCAACAGGGATAAACAAACACATATGTACCTTCTTGAGCATGGAAGTTAATGTTTCAAGGCATCTCCTCTCTAATATGTCACACTACAATAAGTAAAAGCGATGCTCATTATGGCATAAACAGATTTCTTTCTTTCTCCCCCCCTTTTTTCCCCAGATAATTTTATAAGAATATTAAAAACTTGCACCGGATTGTGCTAGACTTTTGTGATTCTTAGTGTCAGAAAACAAAAGTTGAGGATAACCTTTAATCATGTCAATATTATTCAAAATACTACATTTTTGACCACAGCCTGAATGGTACAGAATGAATCAAACAAAACAAAGCGTAAAAAATGTACAATGTGAACGTTTGAATCATGAAAATAACTCTTTACCTTGAACTCTTTCTTCTGTTGTTCCAGAAGTTGCATATGTACATTGGAGTACTCCAACATGAGTGAGTCACCACCAACTTGCCGCATGAATACCTGGACGACACGTAGAGCACGCTCAGTCTGACTGGCAGCCCATGTACCCCGAGGTCGGTTGAGACCATATTGAACATCATCCTGATTGGTGTGGTCCATATCTATAAGATCTCTGTTCAAATAACAATACAATATTTAACTTGCTTGGTTCAATTTACACAAGTGTTTGAAATAAATTAGAAACAACAACAAAATATAGATGGTATTTCTGAAGTTTGTTAGGCTTATAATTGGCAAAAATTACTAGGTTTTTATTACTTCGCACGTCAATCATGCATTACGCATTGCACATAAGCGTGCACGCCATTCTATATCAATACACAATGTTATGAGCCTCAATTTTGCAACAATTAGAAGCTGAACAAGCTTAGATAGATTCTCAGATTTATGAATTTTCAAAAATATGTAGCAAACTTTTAGAGTAAAGTTAAAATCTGGGGAAAATATATCAGTTATATTCAAGTATTCAGTTAGTTTCATCATTTCAAATTTATTCAGAATACACATAAAATACAAATATATTGAAAAGAAAAACCCTTTATATATATCTAAAAAAGTAGTAACGGTTGCCTTTTCCAGAGGTCTATACTTTGAATTTGTATCTTAAAAAGTATTACATTTACTGAATATAACAAACACATAATGACTGCAAGTGACTGTCAATGACATCATTGTACTACTGTGTAGTTTCTATCAATGCATTCTTGCATAACATGTAAAATCGTGGAGCAAATGTACAGTAAATCTTACCTTTCTTTGAACGAGAAGAGTCTCATCTCATATTCAACCAGCTGACGATCTAACTTGCAATATTCACAGCTAAATCAAACAAATAAAAATGAAAATCAAAGTTTATTTCAATTGATTAATTCTTAGGTTTCTTGCATCAATTCATACAAATATTGAGACACTTCATTTCTAACATAATTTTTTTTAAATGTGACTAATAACAGGGAGTTATGATCCTGAATTTATACACCATAAATATCCCACATTAACTTGTCAGATCTTGTTACAAGGTGAAAACTTTGTGTTGAATAAAAAAAGCAAATGTGACATTAAATAGTACCGAAGAACTGTTGAATTTTTGAGAAAGACAATAAGGCAAGATCTTTACTTATATGAATTTTAAGGAATGACGCCAACTGGCAATAGGTTTATAGGGGTACTGGCATGATATGGAAAGTAGAAGCACCAACAGCAATTGTCATATGCATCTTTTCCATTATGTGTCCATGAATACTGAACCATGTTTCGGCGCAGTTTCAAATCACTAGCATTTGCTCAAAGCGCTGGCGTACACATGTACATGCTGAAAGATGCCACATAGGTATGCGCGCGAAAAACAGCTGCTTTAATGCATTGACGTCTCTGCCACATCAGGGTGAAAAATGGTAAAGCATATATTTATTTTATTCAGAGTATCACAAGATGCCAGAAAAATGGCAAACTTAATGAAAAAACATAATTTTGACTTGCAATGCACTGTATCTGAAAAAGTTTGCTGTGTGTTTACAATATTCTTTCCAAAAATCATTGGCAGAAGAGCAAGACTATCTACAATAATCTTTCATTCTTGTAATGCTATTATGCTGGTTTCATTCCACCATGCCGCTTGCCGCTGAGCGGCGTGGCGCAAGCGCATTGCAGACAAATGGACACAATTAAGGCTTGTAATTGGTTGATACGTCATGCTGCGTGCCGCAGTGGTAAGCGTCAGGAAAGTCTGACAGGGGCATTAGTCTGAAGTACTTACTTGTTTTTCTTTTTGCCTTGCAATGGCCTGAGATGACAGTCTATACACTTAGCTAGTGTGGCCTGGTCAATAGGAACATTCAGTTCCTCTAGTTTATTGCATACTGTGTCTCTTGATTCCTTCATTTCATCCAGCTGCTGGCTAAGAACAAACTGGAGACCACGAACATCACGGAATCTGACAAAGGAAAATACAACATTAACAATTATTTTGGGTCTTCACTATAATATGATCCTCAGCAGTAATAACTATTTAAAAGAAACAAAAAAACAAAACATCATTTTGTTTCACTGCTGAATGAAGTATTTTAACTTTTACTATTGTTTTCCACTTCAGTATATCTGTGGCTGTCCTATGGCATATGCATCCACAAATTATGTATAAAATAATAATAATTCATCCTTATGCTGTCAGAAAATGTGTTTTTTTTTGCACACTGTTTTTTATTTTTAAAAACATATTTATATATTTTTTTGCATTACATTATATTCTATAAAATAAAACAAACGAAGATGGGAAACAGTTGTACATTATATTCTATGATGTGTGAAAAGAATGTTTGAAGCTTATTTGTTCAAAAGGTTATCTTTTTTTAATGTCATTGTGGTTAACTGGGGTCGTACACAAATTATACACAACTTTTGACATATAATCCGGGACTGATTTTTCATTATCACCAATAGGGAACGCATTCTCAAATGCATTTTTAGATTATTTGCAGCCCATTGCAATATTCAAAATGCAGGGAAGGTCCCAAGTTCCCAGGAGTCCCCATTTGGAATTTCAAGTTTCTTAAGAATTTAAAGTTTCATACAACATCCCTGTTTGAAGGTGATTACAAACACAAGTGCACACATCTTACCTGTTACAGAAGTTGAGGAAGTCATCAGATCCTGCCCCTGAGCTGAGTTCATTCTTGACTCTTAAACACAACTCTTCATCATAGCCTTGTCCCATTGCCCACACAAGGCCATCTAGCCACCAGGGACAGTCTTCATCATACTTAATGACAAACACAATGGAATCGACAATAAGAAGAGAAAATTGACAAATATTAATACATTCCTGGAACCAAGTTGCCAATCAGAATAGATGTTAGAAAGATATGCAGGTATTGAAGTGTCTATTTTGGTGGATTCACAACCAGCGGTTGCTGGTGTTGTTGGTGAGAGGCCAATATACAAAGTGTATTATGGGAAAATGTCGACATCCATATAGTGTCCGTGCATCGTATTATGAATCACAAGAATTGCAAAGTGTGTAGAACACTGTTTGCAAATGTGTAAGGCTGATTAATTTTCCTTGGAGGTGGATGCATTTATATTGACATATATAGTGAAAATTTTATTATAAATAAATTATGCTGAAGCATTAGTGCAGTAAAGTTTGTTCAACATGTATCTCAATAATTTCTTTCCCAATCATCACATGTTAATTAACAAAGACCAGAAAATTACATACTTGTTTTGCTTTATGAAGTTAAGGTGGTACTACAACCCTTGATAAATTTGTGACTATTTTTGCATTTTTCTCAAAAAATAATAACACACTGGTAACAAAAGTTATGTATATTATAGGGGCAAGAAAATCCAGTTACTATACTGGAATTTCAGTGACTCAAGACAAGTGGTACATGATTTATGATAAGAAAAGAGGTACTGCTAGAATGTACTTCATTTCTTAACATATATAGTGAACCACTTGTCTTGAATCACAGAAATTTCAGTGAAGTAATTGGATTCCTTGCCCCTATAATTTACATAACTTTTGTTACCAGTGTGTAGTTATTTTTTGAGGAAAATGCAAAATTAGTCACAAAATGTATCGGGGTATAGTAGTAGTACCACCTTACAAGTTTATGACAAAAAGCAATGCTGATGTAACATCACTATCACCATACCTGGCTGTTTATTTCTGTCATTTTCCGATGTATGGGATCCAATGTTTTCAGAGTACTTGCCACAAATGCATCTGCCTTTGCCATATATGCATCTCGAATCTCTCGCATCTGAAAGAAGCAAAGATGCAAAGTGGAGAAATAATAGCAATTGGATAATTTAATGAAGGTAGTTGGGTGAGTGTTTTCTATGTATAACATCTTGTTAATATATCAAACTACATTACATACATTGGTATTTCATTCCATTTTGCTTGGCATCAAAATGTTTAAGAATCAACCCTGTTTGACCCCTGCATGACCTTGAACTCCAAATATAGTAAAAATACAAGGCAGTAGAACTATGATTTGAGAAGTCATCTCCCAATTGATTTTGTTGCTGCACTTCTTGAATGAAATGAAGTAGTACGGAACAATTTCTACTTAAAAAACAATACATAACTGGTATCCAGTACAGAGTCTCACTATCCTTTGTTGTGATAAATTGACCTCTTCCCAAATATCTGTACCATCTTTTCCTTGTTGCATTAATTGTAGTTGCATAAAAGTGGCTTCCATTAAAGCATATTTGAGCATCCATTTGGATACTACATATGTAAGTTGCAAAATATTTTTTTAACATCTTTGAATTTAATACAAAGCTTCTTAACTTTAGTGTCTTGTCTGAAGTTGAGAGTAACGTCAAGTTGGATTAAGCAGTGACAGATTCGAATCAGTGCGTTCACGAGGCTGCGTAACCAGTATACAGACAATTCACCCTTCTACACATGTTTATACAGCCTGCAGGAATAGGTTATCATACACAATTCAAATCTGCCACTGCAAAATCCAAAATGGCATTTCTCTCAACATGAGATGAGACAGACTATAGAGCAAGCTGAAACAACCCAATAACACTAGGCAGATTAATTGTACACCAACCTGTGGTTGAAGCTGATCATCCCTGGTTGTTGGTGCCACACCTTCAGGTTTGGTCTGCAGTAACTCCCATAGATTGTGCATAGCGTGTAGTCTCTGAAGAGAATCAGTCTTGAGTTTATCTTTCTGTTCTTCTGCTGAGAGTAACACCTCACGATACTTGGTGACAGCTTCTACTATCTGCAGCAAATTATGAGAGTGAAATTATGGATGTTATCATCATCATCCTGCGGTTGTAGAACAGGGAACCGCTAGATTTTTCTATGCAGTGATTTTGGCAAGCGCAGTTAAGTATGGCTATTGTACATTCAATTATGAATTAATGTACAATTGTGTAACAATTTACCAAGGGTTCCCAAATTGTTTTGGAACATACAACACCATTTCTTGAAAGTCAGACCGCCCAAGACACCTTTTAAACATCATGTTCCATTTCCCAATCTTATTCTTGGGAAGTCTTGCAATCCCACATTTTGAGTTATGATGCACCTATACTGCTTGTACATGTTAAATGAATAAATCCACCACTGTACAAGCACATTGAAAGACTACACTGACAGAAGAGAATGGCACAATCTTGCTCTGATCGACCCAAGCACTCTATTAATGAGCAACATATGCTGGGCTTTGGGCCCACTTCATGAGCGCTGCTCTGCGCCAACAAAGCATTGATGCATAATCAGCCAATCAGATTGCCGGTCTGTTGTTATGATTATGAGGTGATTGAATTAGCCCATTAGAACCCTACTTCCGTGTTTGCTGTGCGTGCTCTCAAATGTAATATGTACATAGGAAACACACTATGCAAAAAATGTTACATAATATAAATTCATCCACTCTTACAGTAGATGTGTCCACTAAAGTGTATGCTACAACAAGTCAATTTTACTAAGATGATAAATCATACCTCATCTTTCATTAGATGCACTGCCGCCTGACCATTGAGGGCGCACACTAGCTGTCTATGGGCTTCCTCGCATTCCATCTTTGTCTTTGTCGTCAAAGACTTGAGTAGTTCAGCCATGGTCATAGTGTTCTTCTGCATAGCAAGGAATTCACCTCGTACAGCCTGGGGATGGCAGCAGGCTTGTCTTAGACGTAACAATGGAAACAATAGCTGGAATACAAGGCAAGTTAGAAATCGGGATATTGAATACACTATATCAGCTAAGACTATACACTAATCCGAAGAGCCAAGTGATGGTCAGAATTCATTCCGCCATTACGGGGTGCATCCGCACCAAACTGGTGTTGTAACTGCCCAATTGGGTGGACCTGCTTCAAAATCAATCTTATTATTGCTTTGCATTGTAAATTTTCAGCATCTTTTTGTCAGACGTGTGATGAAACACAGTTTAAAATTCCTGCAAAGCCTGCATCATTTCACATTTCAAGTTGTTTCAGGTTGGATACCCCCATCAATGGCTGCCACTGAGGTGTAGGAATGCGTGGAATTGGATTTGTGTATAGTTTGATCAGCTCGTAGTCGGTGGGCCTTATAACATCGTGGATTAACATCAATATATTTTATTTGGAGAATTGTCTTTTGCCATCTCGTCAGAAGTATTACAAATTACTAATTGAAGTCCTATACTTCGTCTACTTTCTTTAACACGCAAAATATAGACCAGGCAGATCAACTATATCACTCTCAACGTGGGTCTATTTTTCGGCGTAGTGGTAAAACCCTAATTATTCCTGCCAATTACGAGCTGATCAAACTATAGAAGCCCATCTGTTTGAGCACAATGTCAAAATGTGGAGTGAACATGAGACTTGTGTTGGATTGATTACTTACTGTGGATAGGTGTATTTGTATTGCTTGTGTTCCTATACACTTATAGGGGAGAGAGGAAAGGATGTGCATAATTCCTTTCAATAATGCCTCCCTGTTGACTTAACTTGCCTCTCTTGGGCTCGGAAAACTATTTACTGATAGCCTTACATGTACATGGCCAACAGATTAAATTTTGTCAAACTGACTTCAAAGGAAATAACACACAAGCAGCAGAACAATTAGCTAAATAAATTGGTAAAGCTCTTTACACTCTACTTTGATTTTAAAGTCAAACTGGTACCATTCACCAGTTTGCCTCTAATATTTATACAAGCTACACTGTTTGTGTAAGTTGAGGTTAACCCTATGAAAACTACCTGCCGATTGGCCAAAATGAATATTGTGTCCAATTTTGAACCAATCAAGGAGGGTATTAATAAGATCATCATCAAATTCAAGTTTGACCGTAAATATTTAAAAGCCTAGTCATAATTGGCAATTGAAATGAGCATTTCAAGTTATCAACCAATCAGAAATGCTGTTAGATGACCAGTAGTGTCCAGGGGGTTAAGTTGACTATTACTTACCTTTCTGGCAGAGACTTTATCCAGTTTGTTGAGCTTCACATTAGATTCCATATGCAGACGATTTACAACCTAAATGAAGAGAAAATAAAGGCCGTAAATTTTTTACTATTTCATATTTCAACATCTCTCTACCTCTCCTTTCTCTCTCCTTATATATTCTCTCTTCTTCCTTTCCTTTGATGTTATAGTATTTAACCTGATTTGGATCACTCTAAAATTTTGTACATCAACTTACATGGCTAAAATCCTGCGTGCAGTCTTCATGTTTGCGTTTGTAGAAGTGAGCCTCCACTGGAGAGAACTTGAGCCAGTGAACTTGTTCTGTCTGGGGTGGGATGTCAATCTGAAAACAATCATAGTAAAATAAACAAGGTTTCAGGCTGGTTTTTATCAATTATATTCTTACTTAAAGAGTTTACAGATTTTGAATTAGACATTGTGTGTTACCAGTAATTTCAGTTGACATTTAACTGCACATAAAAATCACATATCAATTCTGAGCATAGCTAATGTGAATAGCTTTGTTTAATCAAACAATCTTAAATAGAAAATATAAGACTATAAACAGTTTCTGAAGCACCACTTAATATGTGGCTCTGCCATATCATCAAAAAGTTAAATGTGTCCAAAGGGCTATGTGGTTACAATGTGTATCCATCCTCCTACAAGTTCCTAATCCTAAAACATGGTTATTGCAAGCGAGTCGGCATTGGTAAGATAAATAAACGTGGGAAAGCCTAATCAATACTGAACATACAGAGATAAATACCCATACACACAAGAAAGAATTCCAAAAGTTTCTGTAGAGATTTATCAGGTTTCTTATTGTTCAACTATTGACGGTTGCTTTTAAAAAATCAATAGAATAGTGGTGAAATGTAGGTAGAACTCCCCAACTAACATTTTATCTGTCGGATATCTTCAACTTTACAACTCTGAAGAAATCTGACTGGCCTATACAGATGGAACATCAGTTGGGGAGTTTTACCATCATTTCACCACTATTCTATTTCTATTTGTAAAAACAATCTTGAAGTTGTTTGTTTTGCATTACCTGTTGAATCACATCTTTCTTAGCAGACCTCCACAGCACATCCGCTAGCACCTGTTTCATTGGTTTCTGGTTTCCACGGCAATAAGGCTTATACAACATTTGGTCCCACCACTTCTTCACCCAGTATGGCTCTACTCCAAGGAAGAGGAACAAACCATACAAATCTGAAGAGAAAACAAACAAGATTGTATAATTTTGAGGAGTGGTGGAAGAGAACAAGGCGAAGGAGGAGGAGGAATTAGAAGCTGAAGAAGATAACGATGATGATGACAAGAACTACGACAACAACCAAATATGATGCATATTACACAAAGTGAAAGAATAAAGAGGAGAAGAAAAAAGAACAAGATGATGATGATGATGACAACAACAACCAGGTTTTCCAGGTGCATAAGCAGTCTGCTTGTTTCAAGGGGTACCAGCTCGATCATCATTTTCATTTTCCATCCAAATTTTATCTGATTATACTTTTCCAAAGATGCATCCTGCCTGCTCTGCCACCACCCTGGTTACAAACCTAAGGTTTTCACATCTAATGTTGTCAGTTCCTACATCATTTCCAAAGTGATGTTTTTAACCTTGGGCAAGGGTTGTCAACATAGGTCAAAAGATTTATCAGTTACAGAGGCCCTATAATATTGAAAATGAAAATAATCATGATTCATCTTGCGCCCTGTGATTTGTCTGGCTTTCAAGATATAGGATCTTCCTGAATAAAGCAAAGGTTGAGAATCTCTTGACCTTCCGATGGGAATGTGCACATAAACAACTTACCATCCAAGTCTCTCTGTATCGGAGTACCAGTCACACACCACCTGTTGACACCTGTGAGTCTCAGTGCCATCTCAGCAACCTGTGAAAGAGATTGAGGTTAAATTACCAACTTAATACTCCATATCAACAGACACTCACTGAGGGAATATCCATACACAACAGCAATCAAAATGGCCCTGATCAGTCAAAACTATTTCTCTTATATGCGATAATACAACACGCATAGATGATATGTAAGTGACGGGCTGGGCTATGAACGTGAGCCTTGTACCAATGATGGTAAGTATTATCTTGTAAATCAGCAGTTGCTGGTTTTGTTCAGATTTGAGTCAACATGAATACTACTACTACATGCACTGTGAATAACATGGATGAAAACACAGATTCCCTAATAAATTTACATTTAAAAACTCATAGAAAAGAGCTCCCTTTATCACACATTTCACTTGGGATTGAATTTGTTACTATTTGAGTAAAAGATTTGCAGAATTAGAGAAGGAGAACCGGGACTCCCTATACCGCCACGTAAAATTGCGCCGTCAGCTATGGGGAGACAATTGGGGGTATTCGGGTCCTTGCCGACGGTGCGCTCATCTGAAGCGTCTTTGTACTCGCGTGCTGGTCGCATCAAGTGCGTCTCTCATATGTGCCCATCATCCATGTCGCGCTTGCATGATAACGAATGCCTCGAGCGCATTCCAAGGGAAACCAAATACCCCCAATTTTTGCTCCATGCCTGTATCAAGATGGCTGTCGAGTCCTGGTTCTCTGGTTTAAATTCTGTGGTTAGTTCACACAATTAAACTTTTAGCTTACCTTGGCTGTTGGACATTCTACCATTTGCGCTTCATCTAAACATATACGCCACCAATCTACAGCAGGTAATGGGCTTGGCACTGCCATGTAACGCTTAGCATGACGTAAACGACGCCCTGTATCACCTATGAAGGGAATTTAAATACAAGGGGTTAAATAAACTTCAATGCAAACACCAGCCTTGCACACACCATGCTGCAGGGAGGCACATATGGCTGTAGAAAGAGAGGAAGGCCTGTAAAGATGTGGTTAAATAAACATAACATCAACAACTGGACTGGCCTAGACTTTCAGCAGCTCATCTGAACAGCTGAACACAGAGAGTTTTGGAGATCTTGTGTTTCAAGAACCATCAGTACGTTGCCCCAACGGCCACCAAGCTATGGGACATAGATAAAGATAAATAAGTTTCTGTCATATAGTTAAATGCGTTAAGCTGTCACTTAGAACAACTTCGGTTTCTTTGTACCACATTTTGTGTTTGTTTTAATGGGAATCCATTGCAACAGATGATTCATAATGATATCAGACGATCAAGAAAACTTTGTACAGGAATTCAGAAACGATTACCATTTAAACAGCCTTGCTATGCCCTACTCCTTTTGTTCAAGACCAAGCATCATTGACCTACATGAGAGGTAGTCTTGTCAAATGATAACAAAAAGCCCTGTCATGATCAGTTGTTCATTTTGCAAGGATTGGAAGACAGAGTAAACTCAAGCATCATTAAGCGTAAACAGTGGCCAAGGTTCTGACTTGGTTCGGAATGTACAGGAACTGTTCTTTCTGGTGATTCACTGTCCCCATTTCTCTCCTGATCTGGGCCTGGATTGTGGTTACTGCTGGGTGAGGCTGTACATCTTTTAATGTGAGATTTATCTTCTTTTGCTTTCTGTCATATCTTTACCTCTTGCCTCAAATGTTGTTGTGTACCATATTTTAAAATGATTTGTTACCTTTGATCATTTAGTAATTTTCATTCTATTGTAATTTTTAAGCTTAAGTCTAATTGCTGTTGTCAGAAATTATACATAATTGTGTTTCTTGTTACCTTTTCATTTTTAGGGAAACCTTTTTAATTTTTAGCATGTGAATATTTTTGCTTTTTACTTTTTTGCAAATTATGCTCTACAAAATTGGTGACAGATTGGAACAAAAATATGGGCGCTGCTGTAGCCTATCAAGCCACATCCCAAAACAAAATAGGGCCTCAGCAGTAGGGGATGAACAACAACAATTTACAAAATAGGAGACACATTCCACCAAAACAGAATAGAGAAAACGGAGGCCAGCCAATGATTGAAACATCGGAGAAGATGATTGAAACATATCTACATTTTCTAAGAAAAGGCGGGTATCTCTAGACCTATGGGAAACTGCATGGTATAGTAGTATCTACTGCCTATTTCTCCTGCATATAGCACCTCTTCATATCTCCCTTACAGTGGGATTCATATCACTTATCCACAGGAATGGTGGATGCTAGACAGTTATACATTTCAGGGATACTCATACTTGCTCATACACTGGCAGATGAGTGAATTACCCATTGAAGACAAAAATAACTTATCATTCCAGTAGATAAATTTCTTTCTCTGGTGATTCATCTTCCCCATTTTTCTCCTGATCTGTGCCTGAATTGGGGAGGCCATTGGGCAGTGGCAACCAATTGTTTCATGAAGGAGTTATTTTGTTTTCTGTCACATCTTTACCTCTTGCCCTGAATGCTGTCAGTGTGCAGGTGCCATATACATGCTATTTTGATATAACTGATTTTGTTACCTTTAAAATTATTTTGTAGCTTTTACCCTATTGTAGTTTTTAAGGTATAATTTTAATTCACGTTGTCAGAAATTGTTCACAATTGTATTGCTGGTTGTTATTTGTATTTGACCTAAAGAAAATCTTTCAATTGTATTTTTAGTGTGTGGATATTTCTTATAAATATAATTATAATAATAATAATTATTATTATTAATGTAAAAGGCCCTGAATTGGTGACAGCCAGGGCCAGATATATGGTTGCTCCTATAGCATACCAAACCTGAGCCCCATACAAATTGAGAGGCCTACAGTAGGGGACAAACAGTTTATCCGACTAGATCAACAACAGTTTACAAAATGACAAACAAATTCCACCTATACAGAACAGAGAAAAATGGAGGCCAGCCAATGGAAACCACAAAGATGCTGGAAACCTTTCTGTATTTCTTGAGTGGTGGTGGGTATCTCTAGGACTATGGGAAGCTGCATGGTGTAGCTGTGTCTACAGCCAATTTCTCCTGCATCTAGCACCTCTTCATATCTCCCTTACAGTGGGATTCAATCACTTATCCACAGGAATGGTGGATGCTAGACATGTCATCTTGATGGTTGATGGTTTACATTTTTTGAACAGAATGTCTAAGGAAGTAGACACTTTTCATGGATACTCATGCTTCCTCATACACTGGCAGTTGAGTGAATTATCCAAAGATAAAAATGACTTATCATTCCAGTAGCTACATTTCTTTCTCTGGTGATTCATCTTTCTCCTGATCTGTGCCTGGATTGGGGAGGCCATTGGGCGGTGGCAACCATTAATTGTTTCATGTAGGAGTTATTTTGTTTTCCGTCACATCTTTACCTCTTGCACTGAATGCTGTCAGTGTGCAGGTGCCATGCTATTTGATATAACTAATTTTGGTTACTTTTAAAATTATTTAGTAGCTTTTACCCTATTGTAACTTTTTAAGGTATACTTTTAATTCCTGTGTCAGAAATTGTACATAATGGCTGTTATTTGCATTTGTCTTTAAAAAGAAAATCTTCTTATTGGCTTTTTAGTGTGTGATATTTTTGTGTTTACTTGTGTTTTTTTCAGCACAATAAGGCATCTGCCATGCAATTGCGCTCTACAAATGTGATTTTTTATATATATATATAAATATAATTATAATAATAATTATCATTATTAACGTAGAAGGCCCTAAATTGGTCACAGACTGGGACAGATATATGGTTGCTCCTGTAGCATACCAAATCAGAGCTCCAAAAAATTGAGAGGCCTGCAGTTGGTGACACACAATGCATGCGTCTAGGTCAACAACAGTTTACAAAATGGCAAACAAATTTCACCTACAATGTATGCATACCAAACCGGACCCCCAAACAAATTGAGAGGCCTGCAGTAGGTGACACACAATTCATGCGTCTAGATCAACAACAGTTTACAAAATGGCAAACAAATTCCACCTAGATACAGAACAGAGAAAAATGGATGCCAGCTAATGGAAACCACAAAGATGCTGGAAACCTTTCTGTATTTCCTAAGTGGTGGTGGGTATCTCTATTTCTATGGGAAGCTGCATGGTGTACATAGCTTTGTCTACAGCCCATTTCTCCTGCATATAGCACCTGATAGCAGTGATTTTGTTACTTTTGATTATTTAGCAATTTTTATACTATTGTAATTTTTAAGGTATAATTTTAATTCCTGTAGTCAGTTCTAATTTTACACAATTATTTCTTTCACAATTATTTCTTGTTGAAATTCATATTTGTTTCAGGGAACATTGTGTAAAATTGAATTTTTAATGTGTGGGTATTTTTGCTTTTAACTCCTCTTCTTTGTTCAGCGCAATGAGGCACCTGCCATGCAGATTGTACTCTACGAAATGTGGGTAGTGCTCCTGTAGCATACCAAACCCGACCCCAAACAAATTGAGAGGCCTGCAGTAGGGGACACACAATTCATGCATCTAGATCAACAACAGTTTACAAAATGGCACACAAATTCCACCAATAAAGAATACAGAAAAATGGATGCCAGCCAAAGGAAACAACAAAGATGCTGGAAACTTTTCTCTATTTCTTAAGTGGCGGTGGGTATCTCTATGTCTATGGGAAGCTGCATGGTGTACATGTAGCTGCGTCTACAGCCCATTTCTCTTGAATATAGCACCTGATAGCAGTGATTTTGTTACTTTTGATCATTTAGTAATTTTTATACTATTGGGTCAGTCCATGTCGAAACAGATTGAGTGTACACCCACCCTCTTGGATTTT
Organism: Amphiura filiformis; assembly: GCF_039555335.1. NCBI lineage: Eukaryota > Metazoa > Echinodermata > Ophiuroidea > Amphilepidida > Amphiuridae > Amphiura > Amphiura filiformis. The sequence goes on along the minus strand of NC_092634.1, from coordinate 22,364,175 downwards.
GCTCTCCTTTGGCTCAGGGGTACCTTTCATGGATCCCTAGGTGAGGTCACAAGAAAAAATTCAAATTCCATTTCGCTTTGCGAATGGCGGCAATCAAAGTTTGGCGACCTCGACCAAAATTGTGAATTTAAGGGTCCAAATGACAAAGTGCTCTCTTTGAGGGGCACTTTCTTCTTAATTAAATCAGTTGTGATCCTCTTTTTGAATGTGGTCACTCACTGGCTGTGTCTGAAATACCTAATGCCAAAAAAGATAGATTTGAATTTCGTTGGGATTTCAGAGGGGGTCAAAATCAGCACTTCGTACTGTTCAATCAAATTATCTTGATTTTGAAGGACCCATGATAATGTCACAGTGCACTTATAGGTCCTAATTATGTTCAGAATGGATTAACCATATGCCAATGTCTATGAGCAATTAAAAAAAAGAGAAAGTTCTAGACCCCTACAGAATTTTAGGCCACCCCTAAAGTGGTTCAGCCACAAATGGCACTTAAAGTCGGCAAATTTTGACCCCTAATAACTTTAGGTGTACACCAGATATGAATTTCTAGTCTTTTGCATCTGAAAGAATGTAGTTTAATGTTACTAGGAACATAAGATTTGTTTTGTATTTTTTGTGTTTTAGTATTAAGTTGACGCTTTCAAAAATAGTCATTTTTGCCTAACATACCATGCATACAGGATACGGTACAAAATGCCAATTTTAGTATGATATTTTTTTATATTTTTGATCACTTTATAGCCATTTGTATTATTTATCCTGATATTTCAAGTTGCTCTTGAGTCAAGTAATAAGAAAAAACTACTTTCTAATCCTCTGTATGGATTTTTAAGGGGGTCAAAAATGCACTTCCTGGCAACGATGCACATGCAAAATACAGGTTATGGGGGTCAAATTTTCAGAATGCTCCCAATTATGTCAAGTAATATATCAAATTACTCGTATGGTCATGAGGATTCCAAAAATGTATAGTTTGTTATGTGTCAGACCTTTCGGAGGGCGCTATGACGAAAAATGTTCATAGGTCAACGACCTTTTTGAAAGTATCAAAACACAAAAAATACAAAACAAATCTTATGTTCCTAGTAACATTAGACTACATTCTTTCAGATGCAAAAGACTAGAAATTCATATCTGGTGTACACCTAAAGTTATTAGGTGTCAAAATTTGCCGATTTTAAGCGCCATTTGTGGCTGAACCACTTTAGGGGGCCTAAAATTCTGTAGGGGTCTAGAAATTTCTCTTTTTGAATTGCTCATAGACATTGGCACATGGTTAATCCATTCTGAACATAATTAGGACCTATAAGTGCACTGTGGCATTATCATGGGTCCTTCAAAATCAAAGATAATTTGATTGAACAGTATGAAGTGCTGACTTTGACCCCTCTGAAATCCCAACGAAATTCAAATCAATCTTTTTTGGCATTAGGCATTTCAGACACAGCCAGTGAGTGACCACATTCAAAAAGAGGGTCACAACTGATTTAATTAAGAAGAAAATGCCTCTCAAAGAGAGCGCTTTGTCATTTGGACACCTTAAATTCCCAATTTTGGTCAAGGTCGCCAAACTTAGATGGCCCGCCATTCGAAACGAAATTGAATTTGAATTTTTTTTGACCTCACCTAGGGGTCCATGAAAGGTACCCCTGAGCCAAAGGAGAGCATAATCCAAGAGGGTGGGTGTACACTCAGTCTGTTTTGACATGGACTGACCCTATTGTAATTTTTAAGGTATAATTTCAATTCCTGTAGTCAGAAATTTTAGACAATTGTATTTCTAATGTGTGGACATTTTTGCTTTTTACTCTTCTGTCTTTGATCAGTGCAATGAGGCATCTGCCATGCAGATTGCACTCTACAAAATGTGGGTTTATAACTGTATTATTGTTATTGTTAATGTTGTTGTTGTTATTATTATTATTATTATCAAGGCCCTGAATTGGTGACAGATTGGGCCAGATAATTAATTGGTTGCTCCTACAGCATACCAAATCCAAGCCCCAAACAACTTGAGAGGCCTGCAGCAGGGGACAAACAGTTTATTCATCTAGATCAACAACAGTTTACAAAATGGCAAACAAATTCCACCTATACAGAATACCGAAAAATGGAGGCCAGCCAATAGACCTATGGGAAGCTGCATGTTTAGAAGTATCTACAGCCCATATCTCCTGCATATAGCACCTCTTCATATCTTCCTAACCAGTGGAGTTCGGTCACTTATCGATGGGAGCGGTAGGTGGTAAATAGACATGTCATCTTGGTGGTTGATAGTTTAGTTTTGACCAGAATGTCTAACGAAGTACACACATTTCAGGGATACTCACGCTTGTTCATACGGTGCTGGTACTCATGCTAGTACATACAATGAATAAATACAGGGTGATGCAAAAACAAAGTACAACCACCTCAGAAATATTCTCCTGAATCAAACAACTTCATACCATCAATATCAATAACAACTGCTACAAATGTGCATTTATCCATCGTACAATTCTGGAACAGAAACCCTTGCTGAGTTGATGAATACAATACAAACAGACACAATTTTGAAGCAACAGTCCATAATTATACCAGCTGGTAAATTAACTCTCCTTCTCTATCTCCACTTCTATCACCAGTGCACCACTCATGTCCGGTTGAAATTGTGGAGAAGACAAATTATGTACGAAGCCAGAGAAGCTGAGGAAGCACTACCTGGTAAAGGTACACAAGGAAGGATCTTATAGAGCAGGTGTGTGCAGAAAAGAAACTCTGTGCCTTTGGTTAGTTTGTCGTGGTGAGTGACCCAACTACGGTACCAAGGAACCAGCAAAGGGCAGGAAATATGCACACAAATGCAATCAATGAAAAAGTATATCCAAAAGCATATGTGACATGATCAAGGGGAAACGAGTCGGATGTCGCTAATATTGATTTTGAGATATTGACAAAGAAAGTGTTAAAATTCTTTTGTTTTATTTTGTTTTCGGTGATTGATAAATTGACGTAACTTTGCATAGAATAGTTGTATCAACATGGGGTTTTCAGTTTCTGAAATCTCTCAATGTCCTCTTTAGAAACATGTGTAAAACTCATTTTCGACCAGGGTCGACATGTGACTCATTCCCCTTGATCATGTCACATATGTGACCATCCACCACAACTGAGCCCGGATGTTGCCAGTGCCACTATTGAGATATGCTCCATTGAACTTAACAATAAACAATAGGAAACAAAGGATTTATTGACTGTTTTATTGATTTTCACTACTTAAATGTCAAGTACTATAGACAAGATATACATCATTTTAAAGCTAATTGCAAGCAGAATATTTTGGTTGAATATCTCAAAAATGATGATTGGTGACTTCAGGGCTCAGTTGTGCTGGATGGTCACATATACTAAATATCCCAGATTCTGTTACTGGTCTTCAAATCGCTGAATGGATTTGCTCTGACAAATATGTAAGTCTTCTCCCACTTTGCTTCCCAGCTCTCTTGGGACTGCTGCAAAATCTGTGGTTCTTGTAGGACCCTTTCTATGTATTCCATGGGGACAGATCCTTCTTGATGATAGCAACCAATAGAATAGCATATTCTTTCAGAACATATCAGAAATTCTCCTGTCAGCTGCTTCAAAGTTTGCCTGAAGACTGAACTTTTTAAAATTTTAATACCATCTACACTTTTTATTCATTCACTTTGTTTTACTTACTATTAGTATGGGGAAGATCCACATAATTGATTTCTTGTCTGAGCGTATCATATGTTGTGATGACTATATCATGATTAGCCAGAGCTCTTGGCTGTAGAAAACCATGCTTCTTTACACCTCTGTATACCTGCAATGATAGTAAATGAAACCAAAATGCAAGAAATAAAATATGATTAGTGTCAGTTCTAAACTTGTCCAACGGCCAACAATTCCCGTCGTAAAAGCCTATCCCACAAATAAAATGTGATTGCTTACATAATCTATATTTACCCATGGAAAACTTAAAGTCATTTCTTGATTGGGAAGTTGATACATAATTAGATCTGAAAATTACGAAGGGGTGGTCTCATTTCAAATTAGTCATAACCTTTACATGTACAATTGTATTCTTATTAGTGCTGTCAATGAAATGGATTTTTTCTTGTCGACATGTCGGAAAAATTTATCGACATGTCGGCAACATGTTGACATAAAAGTATGCCCATGACTCGGTCAAGAATGTAAATGAAGTTGAATAAACAATTGTATACCACAGTAAATACCAAAGTAAATGCATATTCTATTATTCTTTGCATTATCTTTAAAATGCATGACGTAAGCTGAAGTACAAGCTAGTGAAGCTACTTATTAAATGTAAGACATCATGGCTATTTTAAAAGATTTTTTAGTTCATTTTACCACTATTTCGTAAGTACCATGTGTCATAAACAATGTCGATATATGTTGTAATCCAAATTTTATGTCAAAATCAGCAATTTTTTCCGATGTCAACATAATTGCATGTCGATGACAGCAATAGTATCAGTTTAGTTTCACTTCCCAAGACACTCAATAATGCACTGTTGACATACCCATTGAGGTCACCTAACCAGATATTGCGCACCACTTTGTGAGGAAGAGCCGCAAGAAGCACTTGCAGATATGAGACTGTAGAAGAACTTAATTCTATCAGTAAAGTTTAGCACTTACCAAGACTCTCAATGATGCATTGTTGATATGCCTATTAATCTCATCTACCCATTGATGGCATATGGCTGTGGGAGAGACTATCAAAGTTGCTTTGGAAGACACTGGTTTCTACAAAGCAAAGCAAAGCAAAACATTGCAGAGTAAGTTTCAATCAATTCATCCAATCAAATAATTTTATTCCGATACATTTTTTCACAACAAAAGTTTTTTCTAAATACTTAGTTGATAGTACTCCATTCTGCAAAAGCAATTGAAAACATAACAAGCAGAAATGAAAATGTGCAGCTACATGTACACGAAGGTCTTCATTAAGTTTTAACAATAAAGTGTGTTTGTTTGATCTTTAGATGGCTAAAATTGTGATATTCGTAAAAGGTGAAGGAAGCCCCATAACTATAAACCTATGCAGAACTGACTTCCACCTGCTTCACCAATGATTGAATAATTCAATCTTATCCATCTTAATGTAGCTGGCCAAGTGGCTTTAACTACAGCTGAGTTAAAGTATAATGCACACTCACAACATTTATTCATAATCCTGTAAGTAATTTCAATGTTCTCGCTTTTTCAACAAAGCCTAAATTTTAATGGAACTATTTTTTCACTTACCAACGCTATGCAACAATGTGGGCACAGATAAACTGTAATATCCCCATGACCAAGGTCAAAGTTTACACATTTCATATGTTGCCATACATTGCACTTGATACACTTCACACACTTGGTACTATCCACCCACACTTCCTGCATACCACAAATGCACTGAAACTGGCCCTTTGATACACAGATCAGAGGGCTCGGTTCCTCCTTAACTTTCACATCTTTGCTGTCCGATGATGGATTTTCCACATCACCACCATCATAGTATTCTATGGTAGCATCAGAGTCTGCTTCACTAAGTGTGTCTGTGTCATTTGACAACTCCATTTTCAAGTTGTCTCCATCTGTGTTAGGAAAGCCATCTACTGGTACTGATTGGTCAGTTTTCTTGTCTGCCTTATCCCCAGATACCAAATCTGTAAGATCTACATTACCAGCATCTACTGCTTGTGCATTGTCACTGCTTTGTAAATGTGGCAAGTTGTCAAGACTCGCTTCCATAGCACCTTCACTTGTATCTCTTTGGTCACTTTGTGTGATCTCTTCCATAGCACCTTCATTTGCATCTCTTTGGCCACTTGGCGTGATGGAGTCCTCAAGTCTAGGATTTGGTTCTTGGGACTCACTTGGTCTTCCAATCTCCAATGATGAGGACACATCAATGCTGCTTGATTCTGTCCTAGCTGAAGAGGAACATATTGCTTTTAGAACAACATTCTGTGCAGTTTCCACATTTGAGAGTTCACACTTATTAGCACCGGTAGGTTCTGACAAAGTCTCTTTAGTTGAGACATAAGTTGTTGACAGTTCACTTGAGAGTTGTTTATTGGGTTGGTTTTCAGCACCCTTTGATTTATCATCAGGAAGTTGGATGCTGGTTCTCTGTCTTCTTGGAGGCTTATATGCTCACTGAACTGTTTCTGGTTTGCCTCTGCAGACTGGCTATCATGCTTTGCTCCTAACAAAAGATCACTCTGAGTCTTATCTGTGTTGCCATTTACATTTTGATCATGTAATGGTTTTTCATAAGATGTGATATTGTTGGTAGCACCTGCATAGTTGGTATCAACGTCCTTTGACACATTGTCATCTTTAGTATTAGCATCCTTTGACACATTGCCATCTCTAATATCAGCATCCTTTGACACATTGCCATCACTAATATCAGATGTATTTTGCTCATTGACTTTAGTTCTCCCATCACTACTGCCATTTTGCTCCATTTCTTCCGATTCAGATTTCACTGTCTTAGTCTCCTCTAGATGTTCCTGAGAAAATCCTGGTCTTGGATGTGCCAAGATGCAGGCCAGGACCTCCACTGTTTTTCCCAGACCCATCTCATCTGCTAGGATACCCCCAGGGATGCGAGGAGTACCTATAAACTTGTGGTTGGTAAATCTGATAAGAAAAACAATGTAAGAAAGAAAACACATTGAGATTAGACTAGTTCTGATGATGCTTATATGTTATTAGAGATGCCAGTAGGTCCTCTGAAAAATTCAGAAAATTATGCTAGAGGTCTTAGGCCCCAGGGCAGCACCTTGGCAGAGCCCAAGGGGTGAAGACTCCAAAATTGCAAGGATTTTAAGCCACATTTTAGAATAAGACCTAGCATTTTGGATTTTTAAATGACTTGAAAAATTTGTCAAAACTGTAACAAAATTTGCAAAAAAAAAACACACCCCAAAACACCAAAATGTTTGTCAAAAGTGCACAAATTCTAAATTCTGGATTCATTCGAAAACCTGGCATCTCTGTGGTACCTTACTCTTCAAATTTAATTACATGACAACATTCTTTACGAGTCCTTCCAAGTCAAAGCCCCATGTACAGCATGGTACAAGCCCCAATCAATAAAACTGTAGCAGTATGCTCCAGTCTTTTGGACCTACTAATAGGCATGTCCACTAAAAATTGAAGTACTTTTAAATTGATTCAGACCTAACTTATTGGATGGGAATTGATGAAAGAAACATTTTGGCGTTTAAATAATCTTAATCGGACGTTTCATTCCAGAGATATGGCCTTTCAAGTGTCACGGTTTTATATAGGGCTGCTAGAACATGTTAAAAAGTTAAAGTCCAAAAAGGAATACTAACAGAAAGTGCAACTTTAAGGTACTTTTTCTTAATGTATTTATTAACTATCTTATCTGGAACATTATATTTGCTTATAACAACATGAAAATAAGATCATCCTGAAAATTTAATCGATTTTGTTGACATACAACAAAAACTATAAGACCTCAAAACCCATGGTTTGTTTGTTGAAACCTCAAGCATGATCATAGATGGCCGCCATGGAAAATATCTCCATAGAGGAGATGAACAATAAGTGCATTATTTCAAATGAAAAGCGGTAGTCTTAAACATTGTTCAATCTTTTAAAGTCAGCACATTTTATCTTCAAAAATTATTATATTTCATCATGGCATAAGTTTGGTAACATTAATCACTACCAATTTTGAGAAATTTGCTCCAACTCAAAGGTTATCTTTACTACATTGAGCAATACACTGTGTGCATGGAAGCCATGATGGTCCCCGGTTTTATACTCCCTATGAAATGGACATGGTAGTGAGAAGTGCACGGGAAGTGCATGATTTGAGATGGGCATGTAGGCTTAAACATTCTTAAATTTCTTAACATCCTACACATTTTGTCTTCATAAATAGTTAAATTTTATGAGTATATAAGTTTGCTTGTCTGATAAACACATAATACCCAAATTATTGCGTTTGAACACCTGATGCACGGAATGGTGTCACTTCAACCTGTTGTAGTTCTCATCTCATTAAATTTTTCATTAAAAAGTTGATCTCTTCATGCAGGAAGGTCCTCTCTATTTACTGACCAAACAGGAAAAAGTTTGGTGAATGTTTTCTGGTGGAATCAGGAATTTCTTGAAACACCCTGATATAGGCCTACATTTGGATCAAAACAAGTATGTACGCCATTTAACATGCCTGGGATTTCTTGTATCGATCAGTTTCTCCATAGACAATACGTGTGTGAGTGCACGCACACAGTAAATGAAAAATCGTTCTAGTGGAAACTGTATTGAGAGTGGGCATCCCTACTACTAAATCTTAGGCCCCCAGCAGCACCCAGGGGTTGCACCTTGACACAGCCCAATGGGGTACAGCATGCTACAGTCTCTTAGACTTATACTTCAGTGCCTACATTGGTTTTTGTCCCTCTCTGCACACTGTCTTTGTTTCACTCATTTCCACACATCAAGTTTGTAAACCTTGCTCTTTTTTTTTTTCATTTTTTTGCATGTATTCAAAATATCATGTTGCATCATTGATCCTGGATGTTTTGTGTCCTCGTCCGTTGGTATCCAGGCATGAGACTGCACTTTCCTAAAAAAAACTGAAAAAACTGAAAATGCGCGTGAAATTGGGCAAAAAGTACCAAAAACAGGCTGAAATTAAATAAAGTTGCGGAAATTTTGACTATAAAAAAAAACTGAATTCAGTTTTTAAACTGAAAATTCTCATGCCTGGGTATCACATTACCTACTTTTACCTCTTCATAAATTATGTTTATGAATTCCATGAAACTAAACTTCCTGTAACAAGTAACATCAACTTACTGTCCACTTTGTGAATTGTAGTACACTGCATCCTCGCCATTACCACTGACCTTGTGCCACAAGATGTGCAACTTGGATTCTACAGGAAAAATATGTAAAGTGTTGAGTTAAAATAATGCAAAATAAGCTGCACTTGGGAACTTGATCACTCTTGCAATGGAAGACTTTTGTCACAGTGAGATAATCAGTCTTGATTCTTACAAAGGAAGTTTGTAGGAATCATCTGATTGTCCCAACTGATCAGCTGAAAAATTTATCCCTGCATTAAACTCTTTCCTGGGAAATTAAGCCATTTGGAAGGAAATTTTAGCTTTTGGATGAGAATTTTGCTTTTCTAAAGAAACAAATACATAAGAAATTATGGGAAATACTGCTATATTTTTAGGAACTAGGCCTCATTTTCCCGGGAAAAGCACATTTTTTCTTAGGCATGCATGCAAATTGTTTTACAAGTCTCTAATTTTTGACAAACTTTCAATTGTCAATATGGCAAAGCGGCATTTCGGTATATACGATAATTTTTTTGTTGCTTTTTATTGTATTCACAATATCAAGCCCTTCTCGTTTACATTGTTGTCTTTGTATCAGTTTTTCAATGATATTCTGTTTTGCATAATTTTGTGGTATATAATGTCCTGATGTAATTGTTTTGTTTACAAATTTTACTTTTAGTTCAAGTGATTTATTTTGGTTTTGTTTTGATGAGCTCCTTGTGAGTTTTCTCCATGGATCCAAGCGTAACTGACCCTTTGCATCTTGCTACCAAAAGTGTGCAATCTTTGTTTTTCAAACATTTCTTGTATGCTCTTGAGATGCATCAAAATACTTTCACAAAACGTACACAGTAATTAAAAATAAAAAATAAATAAAATAAATTTTGGATTTATGGCATTTTTAGAGTATGGCATGAGCAACCAGGGTTGTCACTATGCCGGACGGCGCCGGTCGGGCCGTCCGGCACTGTCCGCACTCACCAAAAAAAAAATAAATAAATAAAAAATAAAAACACTTTTTTTTTTTTTTTTTTTAATTTTAAATTTTTCTTTTTACATTTCCGGAAGTGGATGATGATATTTCATCATAAAAAGAGCAAGAAAATTTTTTTTAGTGGGGTAGTACCCTCAAAGCCTATTCCCCAATCCCTAGCGTTCACTAAAAAGATAGTGCGAGGCGCAAGAGCTTCGCTCGCTATGCTTCGCCTTCAATATTTTAACCAGTACTTTTTTGGTCCTGGTGACAACCCTGTGAGCAACACAACAATCTTTGCTTCAATTTGTGATTACCATGCAAAGGGTCAATATTTGTAGATTGCTCTTTATATTATTTGCCTCATGTTGCTCACAGAAACTTGTAAGCCTTATATTTTACCTTTCGAGAGTGTAGAGATTTATTAATGTTGGTAGTAGACACCAAAGAAAAGTTTAAAACTAGTCAACAACACTCACGTTTTTGTCCAAATAATTTCAGAGTAACCATACTCTGTCATCAGCGGTGTGATACTGGTGAATGACTGATGTATGACCTTTACTTTTTGACAATGTCCTTTTTTGACCTTTTGGAAGGTGTTTCTAGAAGTAAAGTGTCATACAGTTTGTCCACTCTGAAGTACGAAGTGACAACTCGCGCGTATACAGCGCGTAAACAGTGAGCAGTGCTGCGTCTCTGCTGCTCCTTGAAAGCCGACACAATGTGTGTGTCCGCGTCTGTACGTTGTACTTCAGAGTAGACTGACTGTAGATTTTGGAAAGTTCATGGCCCCCGTCGCTATTATGGGTAGGGCTGGTCTCTTTCTTGATGAAAATTGTCCCTCTCACTTTTCTTGGCAACAGTTTTTCACGCTGTCAGTGTCAGCATCATGTCCTGTGTGTTTGTGGTGCTCTGCCATTGGTGATGTGTTTAAGGTAGTGTCAGCAGTATGTTCTTTCAGTCGTTCTCCTAAAACTTGCATTGTTTCTCCAACATTATACTCTGCTGTAATCTCCACAGGGAACGCGATACACCACTCCAGATTTTTCATCATTCCAGAGTTTGAAGGTCATACATCAGTCATTCACCAGTATCACACCGCTGATGACAATGTATGGTTACTTGAATTTATTCGCACAAAAATGTGAGTGTTGTTGAATAGTTTTAAACTTTTCTTTGATATTTTACCTTGTTGGTCATCCTTGGCCTTGTCCCCATCTATGCAATAATTTTCTTTTTCTGTCATCCATTTCACTGCTTGGCTCTGATATGGTCGGAGTTTAGGAATCAGAGCTGGATGTTGGAAGTCCCATACCTCCTGGCTCTCATACCATGGTCTATGTGCTTCTCTTAGACAATCAAACAGTTGGTTGAAATCTTGTTGTCTTGGCTTTAAATACAATAAATCTGCATAAGAAAACACAATATAAATTGATTCACTATGACAGTGAACAGGCCAAATATTAAGTATGCCTTGACCAGGAGCTAAAATGAGCTCCTGGTCTGGTCCCAAAGATGGCTCCTGGTCCCATAGTTTGTAGTGTAAAATATTGGACACACCAGGAGCCAAAACTGGGCAACTATGGTGTAAAAAGGCATGGGTGCCTGCTTAATATAAGCCTTGAAAGTGAAACATGTAACAAATATTTCAAGAGCAGCAAAACCATTTTTCAATAACTCATTCATTTGTAAATGATTTAGTTTTCTTTGACAACTGTGAAATATTGCGAGTAGACTTTCCACCCCTTTAAAATGGGACAGTTATATTTCTGTCAAATTAGGAGGGACCCAGAATGTTCTGAATATAAGACCCTCTACAGCACACCTCTACTGTGCACTGTGACTCCATATCTCAAAATATTTTGCTCTATTGATCGTAACTATGCTACACTGACACATCAAATTCTTTTACTCATCTGCAAAATTTCGGGCAACAAAAAAAGTACCAGACAACAATACATATTTTGTGTTGGACTAATCTTATAATCAAACCTACAATCCCCGAAATATGTCCTTGAAACGCTTTAGGCATCTTGAATGAAATCAAAAGTGTATTTTTAATGTGGATAAAAATGTTCAATATTTGGAATTAGAAGAAAGCTGGGCCATCAATTAACACTTTTCCGTTCCCCACCATTCAATGTTGCGACACTTTGGAGACACGCTGAACACATTTGCACGTTTCAACATTGCACGGGGGAGTGGGGGGATTTATTTTCCCCTAAAGACGCTTTAATGTTTCAAATATAGACTTTCAGAATTTCTTAAAAGGGCAGCCATTGTTATGTTTAGTTATGAACATAACATACTATAATGTTACCTTACCTGGTAATGTGAATCCTTTCATCCAAGTCATTAACTTCATCATACTTAACACCTGTGGTGAGCGTCCTATGTTAGACTCTGCTGCAAACTTTGGAGTGAACAATGCACCTTGCAACAAACAAACAGACATTGTCAATGAGGCATCGTTCCTCTTATAATCTTTCAACAAGAGCTTGATGACCTTTCCTTTCTTCACTCTGCATAGATGTTCCAAGGCATCAAATTGAGACGGATGATTGGTAGGAATATAAGACCCTCTTAAGCACACATAGGAAGTTGCTCTTGAGTTGTACCCACAAAGTATGTTCTCTTGATTGCCATCTACAACATCAAATATAATAAAAGTTGTATCCGTTGATGCCCCCACAAAAAGAGAAAACCTCCCCTCAGGTAGAAACCTAGGTAGAGCCATATCTGAGATTTTCTTATCAGTTTCTTCATTTTTAAACGACCTATATTCAGATAATGAAAATTTGATTTCCCCAAGATGGCAGACGAGTTCTTCCGGTGGTATTCTATCATGGACCTCGATACTGTAATTAGCAGAATCCCAGATAGTTTTGTATTCTGTGTGAGATATGTGTTGAGATGGTAGGTTTGTTGGGTCCTCGATGATCGGATGCGAGTTGTCACTTGGATGGGTTAGAGCGCCTTGTGGTATGTCTTTTATTTCAATGGTTTGTTGTATACACATTGGGGTGTCATCTACAATGATCTCTTCATTGGTGTTGTCACCTGGTAAAACATCTGCAATGGATCATGAAAACATTGGTTATTATGAAAATATTTATATACTGGTTAAATTCGGATATTGCGGTGTGATGTTGCATTAGGGTATGAATTATTTATTTTATTTATTTATTTTTTACAAACTACAAAATCCTCAGGGTCCAGCTTTGTGAATCAAGAACCACCCAATTGTTTTACTTTTGTTACGATACCAAATGTACAAATGTGGTGTGCAGGGTATTCATAACATATCATATGACCAAACGCAGTACCGATTCACAGAGTGACACACATTAGCGATGTAGGTACTGGAATTATATAGCAGTATTTGGTTTTACCTGTTCATTTTGTTCACCTCAAAATCAGAAGGGACATATAATTATCTGACTGTGAAAAAACTACTATTTTGTGGAAAAAAATAAAATCTATCAGTAGAGAAATGTTACCAGGCCTCGAAATAAGCCATAATTTCTGAGGGCCATTTGGGCCCTTGATCTTAAATGTTTGAGGGCCCTCACAAATTTTTGTGGGCCCAAATTTGGGCCATTGGTTTAACCTATGAACCCCACAAAAAAGTGAGCAAATTGCAACAAATTTTGCGGGCTATTTGGGCCTGCCAGATGTGTCTTTTGTGGGCCCTCACTGATGTTTGGGGGCCGAGGGCCCTTGGGCCCTCCTTATAGTTTAAAGGTAGGCAAAAATCCCTGCTTTACCATCAGTCAACAATTAAACAAGATGTGTACCTGCATTATGCTGGCTTGAAGTTGAAGGAATATCCACCTGTTGTGCAGCATCAAGCATATTCCAGGTAAGACACTGACGTTTGTCTGCATCCAGCTGATGCGCCTTTCGTTTTTGGCGTGGCATTGTGATGAGTTTGTGTGCCTACACTAGTTGTCAATTCCATGTACGACCTAAAAGAAAGAAAGAAGACAAACCATCAGCTTTTGACTGACTGTTTTAGCTTTCAATATCGAGGGGGTAGATACAGGGATATGTGTTGGTTTCCGGTATATAATAATATATAAATTTAATGTATAGTGCATTTTAGTGAAAGCCTCTGAAAGGTGCTTTACAAGGAGACTTTAAGTATATTTAATTTAAAACTATAAAATAGGCATAGGCAATACAGAGTAGAACAGCAATATGATAAAGCAATAGTTCAAAAGAAGGAGCGATGACAGCATAAATCATTGTGCGGATATAATCCCATAAACTGAAGAGGCAAAATCGTAAGAATAAATCCATCAGTGATAGCTTGCTTGCTGTGTAGCCGAGCCAATCGTCAGCAACACAGAGTTGCACTTACAAAATTGTGTACAATTTCATGAAGCCAAATAAGGCAGATCGTATCCAAATACAGCAGATTATACATGTATGTATAGGTCTGTTCATTATAATGAATAAAATGCCTTCATAACGTTCATGTGAGCAGGAAAGTTGAAAAAGAAGGAGGAAGAACGGAATTATATCCTTGAGATAATCCCGTAGGTTATCCTGTCGCACCTATTCATAGTCCTTTATTCTCAAGTAGTTACACATCTACTTGAAAGTAGCCTTTGATGTGATGTGCCTTGCCGACTACGGTTGATTAATTTTCACTCCAGAATTGAAACCATATCCAATGTTTCTATAGATAATTCCTTGAAAGTATGACACGTGTGTGTTAAGTACCTGATGTTGCTCTGCAGGGATACCGCACGTGGATACTATAAAAAAAGAAATGTAGTTTTGTAAAGATTCCAAAAAAATCCGCCCATTTTGGAATATATATTAATTATTTAAGAGCGTGTTTTAGGATTTTGTTAGAAACGGGATGATTTTTGATCATCTATATTTTATTGTTTTAATGTATTTTCCTGTCATTTCCTGCAAACCTAATAAAGATATTTTGATAATTGAAAATAGTCTGTATCATAAATCGTAGAGGTTGAAAGCATAACCAAGCGTGCAAAATTATTATTTGCCATGGAACTTCGGTCATATTTTATTTGAAATAAACTGGATGTTAGGATCTGCATGCATGGTATGCATGGTATTGATGGTATACAGACACTGACCTTTCCCTAAAACCAGTAAGCAGCAACTTGTGTATCACACCCGTCATGGGTTCGAACCCTTTTGTTGTATTTTATTGTTAAACCTAAATAGCGTGATTGCTTTTGAATGAGCGGCAACACACATATTTTGTTTGAGGATAGCTGGATCTATCTCCTTCTTTTACATCTTCTCTGATGTGAGAGAATGGTGTTCTGGGACCCCGGAAGGTGGGAGCTGCCATTGGTTGGTTGGTTGGTTGACTGGATATCCGCCTTTTATCAGGCACACCACATAAATATGTGTTGAAATATATAGAAGTTCAAACATTAATAAATTGTCACTGATGTACATACAAAAACGACTACCACGTCAATGAAGTCCCAACTCACACTCACGTAAATTCACATAAGCGTGTGCTAGTCACGCATGACGCAACGCACACATAGCATAAGCATTGCACCCAACAGCGTGCACTCTATCGCTATTCTCTATCAATACACAGTGTTATGAGCCTAATTTATTCTGCCTTATATAAATTGAACAAACTTTACAACCAAAATAAAATGTTTACGTTCATAGGAGCAGGTTGAACAACCATCAAAAGGATACTGTAATTTAATTTTAGCGAAGCGCACTGAACATTTAGAGCTTGTGCATGTGTGTAAGACATGTATGCATGTGACTCATTCCAGGGGTTTACTAGATCACTAGTGCCAATATACATGAAAAGATCTAGGCATACACCAAACATTAAATACAACTATGTATGGTATCATGAAAACTAGATATTACAGCAATTGATTGTATCGCATACACCGAAAAATGGGTTACAGCAAGGCAAAGGATTAAGAAAGCAACATTATTTGCGATTGTTCCGACATATTATCATAATCTGAAAAATTTATGATATTGGCCCTTCGCACTTATTAAATTATTAGTTTCCTGTTTACCGCCCGCGTCCAAAACTGAAAATATCAAAATAATTAATTATTTTATTTTTATTTCTAATTTTCTCCTTTAAAATAACTTTCAACTACTTCTACATTTGCCATTTTCTGACTTTAATAATATCAACAATAATGATGAATGAACAAAGAGTACAACTCCACCTTCACTTTATTTATTTATAAAATCAAATATTGTTGTGAAATAATTAAACGCCCGCTCTAGTCAAAACGAGTCAATTGTTGCTTGTAATAGTTCAAACTAAGAAAATAAAAGATAATTAATAATTAAAAGTCACCTCATCCGGCCCTTTTTCAAAAGATTTTGAAAAAGGACAAGGTGGATCATCCCGTTTTACTACAATTATAGGGCAAATTTGACAGTGTGATCATAGTATATAGGTATCACAGGGAAACCTCAGTTAACACATTTGTTAGTCAGTCAAAATGGCCTAAACCGGCAATACAAATTTACATTGAAATTAAAAAGAAGCTTTTTAAGAAGGAAACCTTCATAAATATGTTGTCTATACTTCACTTGACCCAAATATGATTTTTTTTGGTGATGAGAGACTCGCAAATGGAATTTCAGAGAGATTATGATAGCAGTTCCATTAAAAAAAGGTGCTATCGTCAGGAGACTAAAGATCTAGAAACACCCCCGTAATGCTGTTTTGGGGAATTTTGCTAGCAGAATCTTTTTGATGAAAGTCAATCTTTGACAAGATGTAACTTTGCTACGGAAAGTGCTATGACAAAAAGGTTTTCAGTGTTGGCTTTCTTTACTCAAGGGCTTTAATTTGATATATAAAATGATGCAGTTTGATGGCAAATTTGAATTCACCTGGCATACCTATAGTATAGATCATATGTAACTTTGGAAGTTGGAACATGTGTAGTGTATTAAAGACAAAGTATTAATACAAATATGCCAAAAAATCGGTTTTGGAAAAAAATAAAGATATATTCTGAAAAAAGATCGTACATTAAGGCTTTAAGAAATGAAGGCAACAAACAAAACAGAGTCACACATGGAGTCAGAGATCTGATTCTGAAAAAAAAGTTCAATTAAAATTTAAGCTTACCCATCGAAATCAACTTTAAAGACAACTTATTCATTACTTTGTCAAGTATGGCTTAAAATTATTACAAAGCATTTATTTAATTTGACTGAATTTTTGTTTTTTACATAATTTCCGCAATAAAGCATGAAAGTAAAAGTCTCTAAATAACAAACACTCACTCACCAAAAATCACTTTCCGACTTTTTCGCGCAAGGTGATTACCCCCTCTAGTGGTGGAAAATGAAAAATGTTTTGGAAGAGTTACTATAACTTTTCCTAAATTTTGATTCTCTTAATTGTGTTTTTAATGCAAATATTATTCACTAAAAACATAGTTAAATACATTTTGTAGTGAAATTTAACTATTTTGCTTTGTTAATATGCCTTTAAATGTCCATAAATGTAGAATACTTTAGGGAAATTTTAGCTCAATTAAAAAAAAAACTTATCACCTGACATGACGCGCATGCTCAAACCAATTTGGGCAGCACCAATGCAGAAAGTTGTAGGAAGAAGTATCTCGAAGCCAAAAGTGACCAGGAAATTCGCGCTTTTGAGTAAGTTAACAGTTTAAATTAAAGTAATCATGTAATGCACTAGATTCTCAAAATTCATAATACGTTAAAATTGTTATACTTGGTAATATATGAATTATAGAAATGCAAAAAAACATATGGTCTACAATGCAAACTTTTTAGCAAATCACTATTGAAATTGCCTTGCAATTCCCAAAATTCATTAAATTGCATGTAAACTTGTAAACTTACCATACACATGATACAAGCATGACAAGTTGGTTGTTATACTTAGTATGTTTATTTTACAATATCATTGTCATCTGAGAAATCCATGTCAATTTGAGATCATTCAAAACCAAGTAAGCACTGCGAATTATTTAGTAATATTAATTTCAGCGACAGCGCATACATTTGGCGATTTTAATACTTATTGCATTGACATGTAGACTACCTAACTAGCCTGTATCTCGTTTCGGCCAAAGAACGTCTGTAATACATACCTGTTTTTAATGACTTTTCAACAATGTTTCTATTGTCAGCAATAACAGCTTGCATTCATACTTTTGAGTTTATATGGTGAATTTTCGTACACATCATAAATAAGTGAAATCAGAATATCCTGAAAGGAATTTAGGTAACTAATTCAATGACACTGACCTCGCGGCAGCTAATGTTTTCATGTAAACATGGCGTCATTCGACATTTTTAGCCTATGTTTCGTATCCTACTATCGGATCGTTGAAACAACAAAACCTCATTCCCCGGCCTCATTCACGAATTCACTCACCTTCCTACACCACCAGCTGAAATAAAACTCGAAACATCCAGTGTTATTCCTCAAAACTACATGCACCAAAAAAAAAAAAAAATTGAAATCCTAGTAGAAATCCGTTATCGAAAATTGTTTGATATAAAACGTCAACAAAAGTAATTTTTCTGAAGAGTAGATACCGCGTGTCAAAATGGCGGCCGCAGTCGCATCCCCCAGCTTTGTACGTGTACCCAGGTCACGCTATGTCTACGTGACGAACGGTCAAGGTCAGAGGACAGCGCAACCTGTCTGCCGTAATATAGTGGCTCCGCCCAATGAACGGCGCTGTCAATCATCCTTATTCACAATCGCCTTTGTCGAACAGACTTTTACGCAGGTAAGAGCTCACGCTGTCCTGACTTTAGCGATTAGGATCAACGGAGCGTCAGGCCGACACAATCTGGTTGTGTACGAGACTATCATCGTGATGCCCACGTTGGAACCATTGGATTACGGAAGAAATATTCATACCAGGACTGAAGCAAATGTGGCCATTTCTATGTTTGTACCGGGCAAGTATCGGACATTTTTCAACACGGAGCTAGCGGAAAGTACTGCAAATTCGTTCAAGGTAAGCAAAGGGTTGGGGATCGCATTTTTAACTTTGACTAAACTGTTTCGGAGTTAAGCCACGCTAAAAGTAGACCATTTCGGGGGCTGTATTTGGTGTACATGTGACGTTTTGAACAGAGTAAAAAACGACCACATATTCGCTATTGCTGAAGTATACTCGCCGAATCATGTACCAATACACAAGGTATTGGTACATGAGATCAGGTATAATTGACATGATTGTACTATAGAAAAATTTGTGTACATCGTGGAACACTCAACTACGCTTGTCTGCGACTAATCATGCTATATACACGCGCGTACAACGCTACTCTATGCGTCCATATTAGCGAGGTTATCTGCATACAACAGCTTACATGTATTACGCACAGCCACGCAAAAGAGTATGTTCCACGATGTACACAAATTTAATAATTTTTCTATAATACCATGACCATGTTTACTCTCCGACCTGAGTCTGACTCAAAATCCAGGCCGCGACAAATTTTTTGTCAGGCAATTACAAGTTTACAACTCTGAAGTGCTGTGCCCGATCAGGCAAGACTAAATTAAACCCAATTAAATCTTGATGATGCAAAATGGAGTATTTCTGTCAAACTTGGCGTGTTCACATAACAGTCAAAACCAAGTAGAAAACTTCTTGAAACAATATGTGAATAAATACCATAGTTTCATACATAATATTATCAGGGGTAGAAATAAGGGACCATTTCCTTATAGCCATCCGGGCTATCTAGCCATTTTTTCTGATAGCCCTGAAGGAAATTCAATAGCCCTGAAAAAGACATTGTTTTCGCACAATTCAAACCAATCGTTTGTTCAAATATTCAGTTATTAGTGAGTAACCCTTACCCCCCCCCCATAATCAGGTGTAGCACTAGGTTTTAAAACCAGGGGTTCTCAGAACCCCTGAACCCCCTGAAAGTGTTAAAAATATGCGCTCAAATCCTAAAATGAAGGGTTCTTAATCTCGAATCTGTCAAGTATTGAATGTACCGTTTTAATTAATTGGTATCAGATTTTGTGATTTTGGTTACAATGATGTGTTACCGGTATAGATTCATGGTATAAATAGTTAAAGCCCGGCAAAAAATGTGATCTCGCTTTTTTTCACGCCACGATTCTCGCCTGTAACCAACTGTCTCGCTTTTTAAGAAAGTTCCCAAGCAGTTTACTTACTATAAAACTGTTGCTTTATGCCATAAAAGTTCGCGAATTCCACAAAATGCAGTAACTTCGACAAAGTGCAGAATTCAACACCATTGGCACCACATGGAACCCATGCATTTCTCAATAAAAAATGACATTTCATTGCAAATGAGTTCAAGTTTAGGCCAAATATTATGATATTTATTGATTACTGGAGTATGATGACTATAAAACATAATTCAAGGGCAACTTTTTGTCATTTTTTTTTCCTTCTACGACCGATCATTGTGTCGTATTTCACCGATGGCATATCTCTACACACCACCCATAAAGCATTTCTTTCCGATCCCTAGAATTATAAATTTTCCAACTCATGTACGTGTCATCATTCAGCACTGCAATAACTTAGCAGCAGTGGTTCTAGACAATATCGCAATCTGTGTAATTATGCCGGCGGAGTGTATTTTATTTCTATTTTTAAATTATGTTACAATGCTATGGTGACTTCACTTCAACAAATGTCGTTACATTGCATTTTATGTTACATAATTTCTGGACAGGCCGTAAATATTGGAGATCAAAGCTTTTATTTGTCTTTCACATGTTTTCATTTTTCTGCGCGCATGAAAACCCCTGTAGCCCGACGGGCTACATGGAGATAAAACCCAATAGCCCGACAGAAAACCTAATAGCCATGGCTATCGGGCTATCGCTTATTTCGACCCCTGTAATATTATGCCGTCAACGGTCAATGACATTAGCTAGCTGGCCATGTATTTACAATACATACCGGGGTACTATACTACTAATTGAGATTGAAAAATCTAAATCGAGATTCAGACATATTGGCTAGAAACAATTTGTAAATCGACATGACTTAAATACAATGTAATTTAAGTTAACTCACAAAATTTCACATATAATGCAGAATATTTTCCACAAGAAACAAACAGTATGAATGAACTGTTTATTTCTTGTATTTGTAGTGCTTTTAATCATGACTCATTTATGTATCAACTTAAACTGAGAAAGGTCGGATTTCTGTAAGAATGAAATTGCATTTCGGGTTTTTCGGCATACTTTACCATGCATGCACTGCATGATGAGTAATTGAGTATGCAACTTTTCAACAATTGTAGTAGGGAATAGGGATAATTTTGTGACAATTTCAGGCAACCGATTTTTGACTATTGCCTGCCCGACTGTCAAGCTAGAAAATAAAATTTGTCACGCAGCCCTCGAATTAAGGATTTGAAGGGGCACAGCAACTTTTTTAGGGCAAGTTGATAATTGCCGTGGATTTTCACTGAAAATGCAAGGCAGCACGGCAATTTGTAATATTTCAAAAGGGCATCAAGGCAACTGTTGAAAATTTGAGAAGGGCACCAAGGCAATTTTTCAAAAGCGAATAGATGCATTTAATACCGTCAGCCGAATTTGACACCAAAGTAAAATTCGACTCTCAACTTTACACTAAAACTAACCTGATTGCTTAAAAAACCTGCTTTATAATACAAAGCAATCAAAAATCAACAGTTTAATTTAGTTAAATTTTGCGATCCCTAGTTCTGAGCTGCAAAACTGACTCGAAACAGCGATGAAACAGCTGTAACTTTGGTAATAATATTGATAAAATTCGCCGGGATAAAAACTATTTCGTGCAAAACATATCTAGAGATGGGCTCACATGTACAAGATAAGACGAGACCGGAAGGGTATCGCCATCGGTTTGCAATGGGAAGTCAATGTTTGATAATCGAGAGAACAATTGATTTGCCCAGCGCTCAGATTTTGTTCACGACACGAGGTCGAGGAGTCTTAGTTACTAACAGCGTTTCTGATTGGTCGATATAGTACGTTGAAGGTATTTCTCTGACCAATCGAGAAAATGAAGTCAGAATGTCAGATTTCTAGCAACCAGATAATGTATAAAAGCCGATGTGATTGGCTGAATATGTAAGCTTACGTAGGGGTAATGAATATTAATTCACAACAAACTATTGTGTATACTCTGATTGATAGCTGGGTTACGATGCTCAAAATTTAGCGATCGTGTTCAAGATTTTCGATTTAATTTTCCACAATTTTGCGGGGATTTAACCAGTACTTGTTAATGATTTTATGAAGGGACAGGGCTGGCCGGCTAGGGCACCCACGGCAACTTCATTTAGGGGCACGGCAAGTGACTGCCGTCGGTATAGGACATATTTTGAGGGCATTGCGGCAATGGGGGTGGGCACCCACGGCAATATGCTGTCGGTGCCGTGGGTTAATTCGAGGGCTGTTGTCACGGCCTGTCAAAATCCATGTCGGTGAAGGTTGAAACATGATTTATTTGAATACCCTTCAACAGTGAAATTGAAGATATGAGCAATTAAAGAGTTTCCAAAACAACAGGAAACAAAAGGAAATATATTGCATTTGTTTGGCTATACATGTAGCTCAAAATCAATATTTCCAAGTTCCAACTGATTTTGCTTGATTGCATCACATTTCATGAGGAATGTAAGTTAGTCATTGCCAAGCTCAACATTCATGATTGACAAGTTATAAGAAGATCAATGGTTTCTCTGTTGGCAGCAAAATGGCTTCTTTCTTACTTGAGAACTCTAGTCTAGCCTTGATATTGCTTATCGAGATCGATGGGCAAACGTGATGCATGCTGGGAATGAAAAGGGCTCAATTTAGCTATAAAATTTGTCGCCCGAGATCAAAATTTGAGCCCTTTTCCTTCCCAACATGCATCATTTTGCCTATCGATCGCTATCAGCAGTATACCTTATTTGCACACGACAGTTATGCATTTGATTTTGATGCTAAAAGTGCTCGGTTTCAGAGAAGAACGGCAGTCCCTTGCGCAGATTGATGCAAGTGCCTAAAGATAGTATTAATAGGGGTGTCACACCAAAATTTGAAGTTTGTTCAATCACTTTGATTTTGATTTCATTTTAAAGATTTCATCATTTGCTCTCCAAAACTGGTAAATTGGACATAGCCTTGGAGTTCGGGGGTTGTGGAGTTATTGTGAATTTAAATGCAAATATTGGTCTTTCGCTAGACAAATTGGGGCATTTTTGGATCAAAAAGTGAAAAATCTTAATTTTTAATGCCCAATTACTCGAAAAGTAAAAGAAAAAACATTTGTCCTCAGAGGGTGTTAGGCTACGTGCACAGAGAGAAAAAACAACTCATCACACAGCCAATTTTGATACTACCCAATTAACTTTTATTTTTGCGGATATAGCTGAAGCAGTCCGAGCACCACACTGATGCACACACATGTAGGAATATCTGCAAAGATTTCCCATTGATGGGGAACAAAAAAGGTGGGAACGGATTCTGGACATATTATTTGATGATTTGGATGGTGGATTCCACCTGGGGCAACACACCTCCAAATATTTCCCGGACACGACCATTGAAACTAACAAAAAAGAAAAGGTCCAGACCCTGATCCCCCTGAAAAACATGCCGTACCCGGCTGAACACAAGGCTGCAAGATATCTTTGTCAGCCCACCCCCACATCCGGAATGGGGTCTGTGCATAGACCTGGCCAGCTACCCCCAAACACCACTAGTCTGGAGATGAACCACCAAACCCTCCCCCAGCTACAAAACTGGGCGGGTTGGGCGGGATTTTCAAACGGACTTGACACTCGCTAACAAGAGATCCGATTGGTCCGAGCAGCCTGGCAAGGTCGTTAGGCAGCCAATCAAGAATGCTGAGGGAAAACTAGCCCTGCCACAGTTACTACCTCACAAGGGTGACATTACTGATATGGCTGGCGCTGGGGCAATTAATACTAACTGCCTTACTCCCCCCGAACAGCAAGAAAACACCCAGCCAAAACTAAAACCAAACAGGGAGACCCCATGAGACCAAAAATGCTTTTGAATAGACAAGCTATTAAAAACCGCACTTATAAATGCACAGGATATTGGAAAACTTGTTTCCAGCCAATACTGGATTAATTGTTTTAAGGAAAGGATTTTAAGAACCATTTAAGCAATTTGGTCAAAGTTCTTGCTTTTTCATGCCAAAATGTTTGCAAAATTGCTCAAATTGTGTGTATTTCAATAGGAAAACAGGTAAAATAATACCCTTTTTCCCATCCTTGTAACTTATTAACAATGCAAGTTTTAATTGCTCATATGACAACATGAACTTCCAAGTTCCCAGCAACAATTGACAGCTTGGGTTTTGTGATTGGATTTTGAGAACCATTTAACAAATTAATTTATAATAATAGGCATATATGCACACAAGCATTGTAGATCCAATGAAGAGCGTGTTTGGCACCCCTACTACCATACACTCGGCCATACTGCGTCTTGAATATCAGGGCTCGAAAAAATGTTAATTTCCCGGGAAGCGAGCTAAATTTCCCACAATTTATAGCATGATTTTATACAACAATGACACAATTCCCTCCAAATACCAGAATTTCCCTCAAAACACCCAACATTTCTTGGGATGGGAATGAGCTTCCCAAATTCCCCACTTTTTCGAGCCATGTTGAAGATGACGAGCCTGTGAAAGAATATGCCCTTTGTATTCCACCACATGGGAAGAGGAAACTGGGACGGCCGCACACACTGTACTTACAGTATGTCCAGCACCTCCTGGGAGATACTGAAGGGATGCTGCAGCCAAACAAAATTGTTTCGCTTGCCCAAGATCGCAATAGTTGGAGAAAACTTGTAGTCGTCTGCCTCGCAGCCGACTGATGATGATGATGACTATTAATGAGCGACATACGCAGAGCTTTGTTTGCGCCAACCAACGTTTTGATGCATAATCAGCCAATCGGATTACCATGTCTATTGTTATGATTTTCAGACGATTGAATCAGCCCACTTTACGCTGTGCATGCTCTCAAAATGTAAACAAGTGTCGTTCTTATTTGGCAGAAACTGTAGAGTCCAATTGCTAGATTGTGTTTCGGTCTGTCAATGTTGACGGATGTTATTTATTCTGTTAATGTTGAAATTTGGATTTTAGCAACATTTTTGATGTGATCGCCTGTCGTGATCGGCCGTATTTACTTCAGTCAATTTAAGAAAGAGATTAACAATTATCAAAAATGGTAAAAAATGGAAAAGTTGATTTAAATCAGTGATTTAAAAAAAATTCAAGTGATTTAAATCACGATTTACGGTGTGATTGAAATAAAACAACCCTGGGTGGAAATAAGTCAAATAAAAGGTTTGAAGCTGCCCATATTATTGCTATTATTGTTTATCACAATAAATTTGGCTGGCGATTTACAATAAAGAAATGGTGGCGGTGAACATGCCTGAAATATTCAGTTACGCTAGAGGCTAAGAGGCCTTTTCCCATTTTTTTTTCAGAACCTAATGGCATTAGTTTGTGTGTAGGAGATGGAGCCTGAAAAAAGTTTTTGACGATAATACATGTATACCAAAAAAATATAAAAAATATTTATGATTTTTGAACAGGGCTGTATATCTCATTTATGCAAAATCACGTCTGTTTGAAGACCTTACGTCTAGATTCATATAAAACCTTCTGACCTCTGCGATTCAGGCTTGGATGTACATACTGCTTCTGTGCGTGTATTTTTGTCCATGAAATACACGGGTTAGTCAGTGTATCAAGTTTAGCACAGGTTAAATTTAGGGACAAAGCAAAAAATGGTCATCACCTACTCTAAAATTTAAAGTTTGCTATTTGAGTAAATTTCATTAATAATATAAGGGGTACCAACTGAAGTTTGTGAAACCAAAAAAAAATTTTCAGATAATTTGTATCACTATTGAAATATTAGCTGTCAAAGTTGGAAGTAGCACCCTCTTGGCACAACAGGACGGAATTTGAAGAAAAAAAAGTGATGTAAATTACAAAAAAAAGAGACTAAGGAAATTGATGTTTTTCTCATTTGAATGTCCTTTTTTGTCTCGCCTGAATGTTCAGGGAGAGACTTAGTAATCACTATGGTGTGTGTGTGTCCGTGTGTGTGTGTGTGTGTGGGCGTGTGTGCGTGTGTGCGTGTGTGTGTTGGAAAAAGCTTGTGAACGCGTTATCTTGAGAACCGTAAGTGCTATGATGATGAAACTTTATAGGGGTAGCATGACCAGAGGGTGTCGACCTGATTAGATTTTGAGCGCAAAATATGGTAATTAAGTACCTAATTTGCATAATTTATGCGTAATAAGCAAAATACCTTGTGAACAGATTATCTGGAGATCCGTATGGGGTACAGTGACGTAACTTGGTGGGGAGTAAGCGTGGCCAGATGTTCTCGACCTGATTAGATTTTCAGCGCAAAATATGCTAATTAAGTACCTAATTTGCATAATTTATGCGTATTTGATGCGTATCAAGCAAAAAACCCCTTGTGAACAGCTTATCTGGAGATCCGTATGGGGTACAGTGACGTAACTTGGTGGGGAGGAGGGTGGCCAGATGTTCTCGACCTGATTAGATTTCCAGCGCAAAATATGCTAATTAAGTACCTAATTTGCATAATTTATGCGTATTTGATGCGTATCAAGCAAAAAATCCTTGTGAACAGCTTATCTGGAGATCCGTATGGGGTACAGTGGCGTAACTTGGTGAGGAGTAAGCGGGGCCAGAGGTTCTCGACCTGATTAGATTTTGAGCGTAAAATATGGTAATTAAGTACCCAATTTGCATAATATATGCGTAATAAGCAAAATACCTTGTGAACAGATTATCTGGAGATCCGTATGGGGTACAGTGACGTAACTTGGTGGGGAGTTGCGTGGCCAGAGGTACTCGACCTGATTAGATTTTCATGAGGTCAAAGGTCACATACAAGGTCAAAGGTCAACTGAGGTCACCAAATCTTTTAATAATTAATTTTTAACTGTGCATCACATATCCCAATAACAGCTTGATCGGTCATGTAATTAAGGAAATATGACGACTTTAAGATAGTCGCTTTCTTTGTAAAGTATAGCAAAGTAGCACTTTCAATGAGTGATAACTCGTAAAGGAAGCATCTTTCTGTTTTGATTTATTTGATGAAATAGTTCTTTGGTATTGCCAAATTTGATTTTTCAGCGCAACATACTTTTTCTAATTTCGTGAGATCAAAGGTCACATACAAGGTCAAAGGTCAACTGAGGTCACCAAATCTTTTAACAATAAATTTTCAACTGTGCATCACATATCCCAATAACAGCTTGATCGGTCATGTAATTAAGGAAATATGACGACTTTAAGATAGCCGCTTTCCATGTAAAGTATAGCAAAGTAGCACTTTCAATGAGTGATAACTCGTAAAGGAAGCATCTTTCTGTTTTGATTTATTACTTTGATGAAATAGTTCTTTGGTTTTGCCAAATTTTTGGAAGGTCATTACGGGGTCATCCGAGGTCACTCAGGGGTCATCTGAGGTCAAGTTATTAAAAACTCAGTATGGGCATGAAACTTGGTGGGTACAGTCATCATTTAAAGCCAAATTTTTGGAAGGTCATTTTGGGGTCACCAGGGGTCATCTGAGGTCAAATTAGTAAAAACTGTCGTATGGACATGAAACTTGGTGGGTACAGTCAACATTTAAAGCCAAATTTTTGGAAGGTCATTTTGGGGTCACCAGGGGTCATCTGAGGTCATATTAGTAAAAACTGTTGCATGGGCATGAAACTTGGTGGGTACAGTTACCATCGGCCAGATAATCGTGCCCAGCCGATAACCGCCAAATTCATTTACCTCTCTACCAACAGTTATCGCAAAAGCAGGCGGTCACAAAAGCAGGCGAGACTCGTGGTTCGAGAACCGCCTTGTATATATAAAGGTAAATCAAACATACAACCCAACTTGAAAAAAAAAGCAAGGAAATGTTCCGGCATGGGGATCAAACCCACGACCTTCCGATCTCTAGAAGGACACTCTATCCATTAGGCTACCAGCTCCCACTGATAATCGGTGTTTAAAACTGGGTCTAATGTAAGAAGTTGAGGTATGGTATACAATACACACAAACAAATATTACGCAAGTACACAACTAACACAAGTGAAGGAGATCATTACTGATGCTTAATCGTTTCCCCAGTATAATATAAGTAGGTAATGGGGCTACGCATCCTGCACAAGAACTAATAAACACAATGGGGAACAATTATTGCTCGCTACAAGAGGAATCTGATTAACAAGAAAGAAAGAACAGTTTACTTACCCAAAGTGTTACAATTAAACAAGACAACAAATAAACACATTCCCGACCGGCGCACAACCCAACTTGAAAGAAAAAAAAAGGAAGGGAATGTGCCGGCATGGGAATTAAACCCATGACCTTTGGATCTCTAGACGGATGCTCTTATCCATTTGGCTACCAGCTCCCATTGATAAATGGTGGTTAAAACTGGGTCTAATGTAAGTCAAGGTATCAGCCCTCGAATTAACCCATGGCACCCATGGCATTTTGCCGTGGTGCCCATCCTACTACCGTAATGCCCTCAAAATATGTCCTTTACCCAAGGCAGTCACTTGCTGTGCCCGCTAATGAAGTTGCCATCGGTGCCCCAGCCCTGCCCCTTCATTATAAAATCATCTATCTATGTTTGTGTGTGTTTTCTTCACTTTTGTGAGAAATTGCCTTGGTGCCCTTCTCAAATTTTCAACAGTTGCCATGATGCCCTCTTGAAATATTACATTTGTACAAACTGCCGTGCTGCCTTGCCTTTTCAGTGAAAATCCAAGGCAATTATCAACTTGCCCTAAAAAAGTTGCCGTGCCCCTTCAGATCCTTAATTCGAGGGCTGGATACAATACACACAAACAAATATTACGCAAGTACACAAGTGATGGAGATCATTACTGATGCTTAAAATCATTTCCCCAGTATAATATATAAGTAAAGTAGGTAATGGGGCTACGCATCCTGGACAAGAACAAATAGACACAATGGGGAACAATTAGTCGCTACAAAAGGAAACTGAATATATTTTTAAAAACAAGAAAGAAAGAACAGTTTAAATACTTACCCAAAGTGTTACAATTAAACAAGACAACAAATAAACACATTCCTGACCGCACACAACCCAACTTAAAAGAAAAAAAGCAACGGAATGTGCCGGCATGGGAATCGAACCCATGACCTTTGGATCTCTAGACGGACGGTCTATCCATTTAGGCTACCAGCTCCCACTGATAAACGGTGGTTAAAACTGGGTCTAATGTAACCAGTCGAGGTATATTCTTACATTTTAGCCCCTGTATTTGTGTATTTTTGAGTTATATTTTTTAGAGTGAAAGTGTTCCCAGAAAATGATCAGAACTGCAGAAAAAAGATCTTAGCATATTTTTCCCATGTCTTGAAATCTTTCTGCGACACTGAATTTTTTTCTTGGAACCCCGATACACACTCGGAAATCTGAAGCGAATCTGTGAATCAATTCATGCAAAGATTCTCGTATAACATCAACCGGGCGAATCCATTGAGTTTGACTCCCAGTTTGACTATTTACATGTATACTATACATTTTTCTAAAAGCAACTGAACCCCCAAAATGGCGAATTATGGTTTAATTTACTTCAATCAATAATACTGATTTGAGAGGGCATTTTAACCGCAAAATCAGCCATCGGCTGCGTGCGGATCTTTTGTTCACCAAAGCTGCCATCTTGGATGACTAAATCAGACTACAAGACAAGAGGGCAGTATTTTTTTTCAATCATTGTGCAGTGGGAGCGGGAGGTATAGATTTGTCTGAATCAAAGATTTTCGCAAAATTTTCTTGCAAGATTCCAAATGGATTCACCCTCACTGCAGCATATTTCTAGGCCTGCGATACCAGAATACTGTGGATTTTTTTAGCCCTGTGCATTGTATAAATTGTTACATGAAATTGTGAATAAATGGAATAACATGTAAACTTTAGATCTAGCTTTCAATTATTTACTAAATTATTGTCTAGTTCATCTCAATTTGGACAAGTACAAATGAAAAAGTCAACAAAGCTGCTGGCTTCCATTTAGGATTTCCTTTTTACTAGAAATCTTGAAGGATTTCCCTTTTAGAAATCCTTATCCTGAATAAGTTGAATAACATTTCCCTTAGACACACTACATGTACTCTTTGTACCATGTGTACTGAGCATATTCAAAGTTGTTTTCATCAAAACTTTCCGTCAACGTCATTTCTATTCAAATCCTTGATTCAGTACCATTGATTCATCAATCTATCAATTGGGCTATTAAATCATTAAACTAAAAAAATTATGATGCTCTTTTATACGTGCTGAAGCTAAAAAAGAACCGATACTGCTGATATTCATATTTCATTTCATCAATCATCAAATTGCCAAGTGCTTTCAGGCATTTCTTGAATGTGTCAAATCCACTGTTTTAACCTCTTATAAATTATTTTCATTCAGCTGAGAACTACTTTTGATGGTGTAAAACATGTTTGTGTTGATTTTGATTGCCAGGCTATTTATTCCATGTTTCATGATTTTTATAAAAAATATTTTGGTAATTTGGTTTAGTAACTCTGTATACAGTATTAGTACTAGTAGAATGAATTCTTTGCATCTATTACTTGGAGATATATTTTTTTATATTCTTTAAAAGTATTTTATCATCAGCCTGGTAAATGTAAAATAGGTTATTAGTGTCAGGGCAAGGTGGCACAGCGGCCTCTGCTTCACAATCAGAAAAAAATACTGTAATACTACATGTATGAGTTCTGGATATTCTGATATGTGTTTGACATCCGGTACCCTACATGAATGTAGAACATGAATATGTTATAAACTTTCCTGGAACATCCCTAGACTACTGGGCATAGGATCTACATGTGTATGTGCATAATGTGCTGTGCGTGCTGCACGTACTTGCATGGGCCAAGGACAAGGTCAGATGGTGAATCTCAAATATGTATTGTACATATACATATACCCAATTGTACAGGTGTCTACATATGTATGGATCATTGCACATCGTTGGCTCAGTGGGGCTAAACAATTATTGTGAAGTACTTTTCAGACCCTTATAATCAAGGTACTTTTGCAATTACAAAATGGTAAAAGGAAAATCAAATTTATAGTACTGTGAAATTGCAGTCTTTGTTGTGAGACATGAAATGAATGTGTATTTTTAATTCTATTATAGTACCGTACTACTACTATAAGTGTACGTACTAGGTAAATAGGTACCGGTTCTAGAGATTGTTAAACACAGACCCTGGCTAATTTAAATTCATGTTGTGGGAATAAATAAAATCACCCATGCAGAAATCGTGGGACTTGCAGCCCTTCGCAGTACCTGGGAATCAGGTCAAGTGAGGTCAGTAAACAGGATGTGGGGTTTCCCCTAAATTATTTTCTCTGGAGTGGAAAAAAAAATTTTGGAGATTGTTCTTACACATCCAGTGCCATGGTTATCTTTTAAGAAAAATGAAGGTTTGATTTGATTTCCATTATTTACTATCAATTACGGTTCAGATGTAAATCATATTTGATTATAATGAAGTTGATTTATTTGAAGTTAATTAATTAAAATACTCAGGGGCATAATCAGTAGGATTATAGTAATGGTGGGGGCAGTTTGTCCCATCTGAAAATATTTTCAGATAAAATCAGGTTGGAAAAAGTGATTTTTGGGTGATCTTTGCGCTATAAGGCGAGTTGGATGGCAGGGGCCATATTTTTCCAGTTTAGGCAATTAAAACAAAGAAACTATTGTACTTTGTAATATTATACAGAATTGATAAATGAGTCAAGGATGGCAATTAATTGCAATATATATTTCCATAGGCCTTGTGGTTCTTAAGTTTAAGGTGCTCCCCCCCCCCTGAGAAAAATCATGCATATAGGGCTGAAGTAGTACATCCCTTAGATCAAGCCCAGGGATCCCCTAAATAGAACCCATACCATTACTCTTGTGTGTGAGTGTGTCAACTTTATTTGTTTCAATATATCCAAGTGCAAATACTGCTAGGTCATGCTTCCCCCATGGTTTCATTTCTGTACTCA
Source organism: Amphiura filiformis (assembly GCF_039555335.1). Classification (NCBI taxonomy): domain Eukaryota; kingdom Metazoa; phylum Echinodermata; class Ophiuroidea; order Amphilepidida; family Amphiuridae; genus Amphiura; species Amphiura filiformis. The sequence goes on along the minus strand of NC_092634.1, from coordinate 22,332,224 downwards.
TACAATTGGTATTAAGTTACACAATTTAGTAAACTTAAGACTAACACTATATGAAACTAATGTGTACACATTTATGCAGTCACATGAGGGATGTCATGGGCTATTGGGAAATACCCTGAACGGTCTATACACTGTCAGTTAAATGCAGATGATGACAATACATTGTAAATTGATGTGAATAGATGTCACACTTGCTTGGTTTGGAAGAAAGTACAGTGTAAGTTAAAGGGTATTAGGGTAACATTAATATCACTTATTAGTGTAGATGTACATATTAACAACTTAAATGTAGGTGCACTGCAAGAAAATTTACCTTTTACTTGCCCCCCCCTGCAACATGCACTCATGGGATCCAGGAGAATCATGACAATATTTGAATTGTGGATTTGTATTAAATTTCAAGCCATGATTAAGACATTCCATTCTATGTACCATACTGGTAAATTGCAGAATCAGTTGTGAACATTAATAAACATGTTTTGCCAAATCCCTTTTACAAATTAAATGTACTTCTAAAGTTTGTTTGGCTTATATGAGGCGACTGCGCGCATTAATAAAGTCCCAACTCTCACTCGCATTATAAATTCACATAAGTCTGCGCCAGTCACACATACGCAATGTACAACTAGCGTAAGCATTGTGCCCAACTGCATGCATGCAATTCTATGTCAATGCACAGTGTCCGCCTTATATAAGCCAAACAAACTTTAGCCATCCAGCACATTACAATGTATTTTGCACAAGGTCCTATGCACATGTTTGACGTTGCGTGCGTAGCGAGGACTAATACCATATTTCGTCAAATAAACGCCCCCCTCAAATAAACGCCCCACCACTTTTTTCAACCAAGATGTTTCAAAAATGCTGATATTTCCATGCTATCTTGTGTAGTAAGCTTACCAAGTTAAGCACATGGTCGAGAATAAGCGTCAATAATTGGCGAAAATCTGGATCAGAAACCCGGAAGTGAGCCAGAAGTCAGTGTTTCTAGTTCATAGTTCGTCATTTTAGCGTATGTTTTTAGTTTACCTAATGATTTAAACGGGAATTATCGTTCTAAAATTGACCTTGAATAAACGTCCCCCCTTGGGAAAATGTAACGCCCCCCGGGGGCGTTTATTTGACGAAATACGGTACTTTAAAAGGACTTGGCAAAACATTCAACTTTAATAAGAGGATATTTCACTAATTGTTTGTTGCTTATAGTCACTCTAACACTAATGCATGGTGTGTAATTTTTTGCTTTTTTCTGCATGCTTCTTCTTACCATGATCTGACAGTGAGCTTGCTTTGTGTGTAACCCACCTGTCACAAGTGTGTCTATGTCATCATCAGCATGGCGCTTGTTACCAGGGAACTTAACCAGGAGCATGTGGGACGCATGATGCAACTTGAGAAAGATTTCCCCGAGATCCCTCGGGAGATAATCGACACTACATTAATCAAGGTATTCTGTGATTTCTAACATTGTCTGTTGGTGTAACAGTTTGTAATATGTATTTATGCATTGAGAAGAAAAAGTCATAGTTCTGCTCAAGTATATCGGGAAATTTTTTGTGAGGTTCATATTTTTTCGCGATCAACTTTGGAACCACAAAATTTTAAAAGCCCTTGAAAATATTTTGACCCCCAAATGTGTCTACAACTGTTTGAAATAATTTACAAGAAACCACAATACTCTTCAGGATAGCTAAAATCATGAAAAATGTATACCGCTAAAATATCCCGCTAAACAGTATTTCACCAGGAACGCAATAATAGGAATCAAAATTGAGAGGGAAAAAGTGGATGTACTTAAATGTTCTCTCTTCTGTTTTACTCAGAAGTACAGTCAGGCTTGATCAAAGTTCAGTTCTGTTCACATGTTCCAAATCCAATGTATACATGTATTGACCTTTTTGAACATTGAATGCTACATGCTCATAGATCAAATTGGTAATTGCTACATATTCCATCTCATTATATGCTGGGTCATTTGGTAATTGTTTTTCATATGGCTTGTCCTTTTGTCATTAATTTGTCAATTATGTGAGATAATCAGCCCTTACATGTATGTGTGTCCTTACATGTATGTGTGTCCATACCGATCAGTGGATGAACGACTGTATTTTGTTGAATCTGCCGTATTTAAAGAAAGTTTAGAATTGACTTGACTTGAATAAATATGGCAAAAATATCTTCTCTTGTAAAATGTCCAAGAAGATTTGTTATTCAAAGAATTCAGTAATAATGGTCTAAATTATGAAACATACCCCTACAATATAATATTTACTTAGGAGGAGCTCAAATTTACTGTGCAGGGGTATACTTTTGTGTAACTTGTAACAGGTTTTTCACTATATTTTGTGTTAATGTTTATATGGATTAAAAACTTATTTTGTACCTTCAAGTTCAATAAGATAGGTCTGTTAATAAGTTGTGATATTTACCGGTTCAATGTATGAGCGGATGTCACATGTACAATTGTATGACTATGACTATTTATGTACACAGAGCAAAGGTAAAATGATTACTGATTGACATCAATTGTATTTGTAAACAATGCAAAATGCAATGGGCTGAAAGTAGACCAGTGAAATGGGATCGTTGTTTCAGTACTACCAAATGGAATGCCATCAGATTTTATTGTATTGGATCTCATGTGTGGTAAACCAAAATGCATGCTACCATTGTTGCAGGCATTTTATCTTTTTATCTGGCAAAATGTACTGTACATAAAAGTGGTTAGCAACTTGCTTCATGTATTCTGTCATTGATATGTGGTCACAGATATATATTGTATTCCAATATCTGTGATGTGGTGTAATCTCTGTACCAGGGTTGTAGCGAGAGAATTTTAGTGCCGGGTGGGATTTGAGGGAATTTTTCTTGAAATTGACAATTTTATTGAAAATTGCCTAAATTTTGCCAAATTCTATGTGATTTTGCAATTTTGACGCTTGAGTGCTGGGTGCTAGAGCTCTAAATCTGAGTGCTGGGCTCTGCCACCCGCCACCGCCTGCCGTAGCTACATCCCTGATCTCTAGTACCTAGGTATGTGACTGCAGCTTCAGTGAGTTTAATGAGGGATGTGAGTAAGTGTGACATTTAGTGAATGTGTGCCTATTAAAGTGCGTACTGTATATATGTTTATTGACAAATGAGTACACACACATTACATTTCACATTTAAACCATGGACTTCTCTGCAACAGGGGACTGTCCTCAGTTCAAGGAGGTCTGAAAATGACCACAATTGCATGTATAATGCACTTGCAAAATACATCCCGTTTTATACTTTAGATATACCGTCCGCAGTTGCTAGGTAAAAAATGGCAAAAAGCATCCTCAGTATGTTGAATTAATGCGGATTCAGAATCAGACATCCATGTTTCCATAGTACTGTGCGGTGACAATGAGTGAGTGAGTGTTAGTAAAAGAATGAGCGACTGAGTGAGTCCTAGTATGTAGGTTGTGTACATTTGCAATTTAGTTGAATGCAAACTTGGTTAATTCTCATTGCAGATGAATGGCGATCTCGGCCGTGCCCGCCAAGAACTGGATGTTGTAAGTGAGCGATATCTCTTCGGTGCCGGTGAGGGAGTTGTGTCTCCAATTCAGACACCATCACCCACATCACCTCAGTCACCCATCAGGTACCCACTACACCCAACAGTGCCTGGATCACCAAGCAGAAGTCGCACTCCAAGCAATCCCAGCACTCCTGGAACACCACCTATGATGGATCCATTTACAGGACGGAGTAGTCCTAGAAACGCATCGCAATATCAACAACCCAAACCGGGACAGTTTAGTCCACAACATGCAAATTTTTTATCTCAATTACGTGTGACTATGGATAGACCACCAAGCCGGCCATCCAGTAGGCCGTCAAGTGGTTCAAATCAAGACGAACAATTAAATAATGGAACAAATAGTGCATCGTCTAGTGGTACGCCAAATAGGACGCCCTCGTCTACGCCCACAAGAGATCTGCCGAGGCCTCAGTTTTCATCACCATCCCACTCTCAGTCCCAGCCTAGTGGTGCCTTCAGTATCGATGATGACTTTCCAACAGATTTTAGTTTGACTCCAACACCTGGTCCTGAACCAGTAGATAGAAGATATAGACACATGTCCCCTGACTCTAGGTATCGTGCAGAAAGAAGCAATCATGGTGGTAGAAGTACCCCTCCACCTCATGATCGTAGCCGTAGATATACCCCTCCGCATTCAGGGCAAAGGACTCAAATGGACTGGTATACCAATGTTGGGGATTACCCTGTACAGAGGTGGAATGGGCCAGAGTATTCACCACGTCAAAGGCCGATATCACAAGGTGCCTACTTTGACCCAAGAGCCCCTCAACAATATCAAGTCCATCCGTCACAGCAGCAGCAGCAACAGCATTTTCATAATGCCTCAATGTTTCATTCTCAATCTGTGCCAAATCTACAAGGACAACTGTTTTATCAACCTCAAACTTCTAGAAACAATCAACCGCATATAGTACATGCAAGAAGCAATCAAAACATCTCCTTACAAGGGGGTCAACCTTTGATCCCTGTAGATATTCATCCTGAAGTAGTGACTTCAAGTCATGTGATTCCCCCAACTCCGCATAGTCCACCCAGGCCAGTGACTTCAAAACCACCGAGGCCTCACTCAGAATCATACGATCCAAGGGCTCGCTCAGAATCATATGATCCAAGGGCTCAATCAGAATCATATGATCCGACAGTTTCTGATCATTTTATAAAGGATACTACCACAAGTTTACTAGTATTTCCCACTGACTCAAGGACTCATGATACAAGTACAAGGGAAAGGCCAATAAATGAAGCGTGGATGCACGCAAATGCAACTCCGCCTGAAAACAAATTCTATAGTCTTCCTCATCCAAAGCCAAAAAATGCAGATGATGAGTATACACAAGGTAAGGGGCTATCATATCGGGGGTTTAGGGCAAGAAAGTCCTATCTACAATAGCTGCCAGGTGTCATAATTTTCAGATGTGTACAATATTGAATGCAGAAATTATCCAAACGGCTATAGGGCAGCTATTGCAGGGAGGGCCTTCTGGTCCTAAACCCTCCATATAATGTATCTTAAAATTATCGTAAGTATTGACTACATGTAAGTGGCAATTTTGTCCAACTAGTTTCAGCTTACTGAGTGAACAAGGAATAGTGATTCGTTCAAGCATATCGATAGACCGGTCCCTCGCCTTTGTTGATAAACAATGATGTCAAGTGGTCTATACTCTTTACAAAAATCTGGTTTTCAATTTGAATGATTTGTTATTAATTTCTGATTTAGCAAATTACATGTACTGATAGTGTTTTTAAGTGGAATCTTACAAGTTTAAACTTTTGTCATGTTTTTGTATTGATTCAATGTTTGATGTTTTCTGCTTTCCTTTTTTGAAGCATTAATCCGTCATCAAAATGCAAGATTTCAAAAACTATTACAAGATTTGGAAAATGAGAGGCGCAAACTGGAACAGTACAGGACGCAAGTTTACGACATGGAAACAGAATTGGCCCACAAGAGTATACGCAGGTCACCATTTCCAACAGTAAGTCTACACTCAACAGGATGTACATGCATAAAGAAGAAATGTATCTTATTTATGTAGAGCATTGTTATTTTTACATGTTACCTCTCAAAATCATAGTCAAATCAGTGTAATTTCTTTTATCTTGTTTGATTATTTTGATCTCATCTTACACAAAGATTTTACATCATACCGTATTGTTTGTAACAGATGCCCTCTAATAAAAACCCTCCATAATTTTTCAACAAAAAGGTGACTGAAATGCAGAAATGTCCATGCCATATCATGAGAGTAAGCTTAAAACTGACTTGTGCTGGCTATCACTATCGCTAAATTGCATGGACAACTATTTTAACTTCAACTTTTATCCAGTTCATTGCCAAATTATAGGAGAATTTTACTAAACAAAAAATTACATGCTTGCATAAAAATGCACTTACAGGTGTATTAAATTTAGTGGTATTTACTGTTTATAAGCTATTTGGGCGCCAGCGCTGCCATCTTGGATTTGAACTCAGAAACAAACTGGAAGTGAGTTGTACTTGGCAATTTTCACCCCAATTTTGAAAATGTGACATGATCTGGTCCATGGGGGCCAAAGGCGGCAAATTTGAAATGGAGATAAAAGCACAAATATGGAGTAAAAAACAATAAAATACATAAGAATATACACATCACAAAACCTCATAACTTTAGAACCAATTATGCTAGACCGTTGGTGTTTTCAGTATATGATAGCCTAATGTTACTACAAGGTAGTAATCACAGTAATTCAATTGTCAAAAATGCCTACTTTGGCCCCCCATGGAGCAGACCGTGTCACAAATTTGCTGTTAAAACCTCCCTTTCGAAAAAATTGCACGCTTGGGCCGTTTATTACAGACAATACGGTTGAAGTTTTGGAAGATGCTAGATTATCAGTGTAACCAATAAGGCATACTTTTGTTGTAGTCTCCTGCAGGCAAAATGATTTCATGATCACTTTGTTATATTCCCTATTTCGTACTCAGAATACTAGCGTCAATGACTCTTCAAGTTCACTGGTAAGGGCCATAAAGTAAACACTAACAAGTTTTTTTGTTTCACCTGATGTCCACATTGATTTTTGTATCACTTTCAGGGGTATATAAACTTGAAAAATCTATATTAATTAGGTAAGGCAAAAATAAGCACTATTTGAAGTTATGGAAGTATGGAAGGGGAAAACCTTTTACCCATTGAAAAACATTGTGTGGGGGAAAAACACCTTAAATGTAAAAATATATACCCCTGTTATTAAGGTTTTCATGCAGCGTGTGGCGTAATGATTAGGGTACTCACCTTTGATGCATGAGGTCCCGGGACCAATTCCTGGCAGTGTGGTCTTGCCTTCATGTAAGCATTACAAAATTTGTATAACCCTAATCATTAACCATTATCCTAACTCTAACCCTATAAACTTAACCTTAAATTTTGTGACTAATGCGTACATGAAGGTAGAACTGTGGTGGCGACTTGCTGGGTATTTATACAGTAGGTGAAGTCTGAAATTAATTGGTAACATTTGTAGATTAAATTTTGTCCTGTGTACAGAGAGCCATACCTGTAACTCATAGTCAGTTTCAAAAAGAGGTGTTAACCCCTGGCCAGGGGTCGCATAATAAGGAGTCTGCGCGTCCAGGGACTCCTTATTTTATTATTTTGGCCATTTTGGACTCCTTAAATCACAAGTTAAAAGTGACCAAAGGGTCTGATAAAAACTGTATGGACTCCTTAATTTTACATGGCACAGAGAAGAATCGTCGATTAAAAATAAAAAAATACAACATTAGTAAAATCTTCCGAATCGCCATAGGCCAACGACACTAATAATTGCACTGGAATATTTGACCATACAGTTCCAAAGTTTAGAATTTTGGACAAATGAACTCCTTTAATTCTCTTTGGACCCCATAAATATTGGTTTTGCAGGTACCAAAGGGTCCAGAAAAATTAAATTGGACCCTTTGATTTTTTGTACTTGTGCTACCCCTGCCTCACCCCCCCGACCATATCTGTCCTGTTGCTGTTTGGATATTTCAAAATTTAAGTACGGATATTTACGTTCACTGCATGGAGTTCAATATTCAGCATTGTTGTGAGGTGATTTTCACATTTAAGCGCTATATAAATTTGGTATTTATTGCTGTTCTTCACACATGTTACGGCATTAAAATTGCCCTAAAATTCTTATGCTTTGCATGTAATGGCTGAAGAGCGTGGTGGTTATCTCAAGATATATATGCAGGCAGAGATTTGTTCTTTATCTGATTCTAGTTGAGCTTGATAACATTTAACATTTAGGAATAAGCTTCAGTATTGAAGCTAATTTGAAAGCTGCTTCAAACTTGTTCATCTACGAGTGTTTTTCTTTCATGAATAAATGTTCATTTTCATAATAAATGTGAATGTTTGCTCACCTGAACCAGTAACTATATATTTGATTCCATTTCATATTTTCTAGGCGGAGGAAGTGAACAAGCTTAGGGACGAGAAGAGACAACTCCAAATAGATATTGAATGTATGACAAGACAAATAGAAATCAACAAGTCTCAAGGTATGTATATAATATTGTATAAGGGCTCATATTGAAATACCCTACCACGTTTTCACACAGAAAGAAGGCAGGATTCCCTCGCTAAGCGCGTGCCTCAGGAAAGCTTGGTCATAAAACGGATGGATTATATGCATCAGTGATACACCTAGACTGGCCCCCAGTCTCGGTTCGGTTCCATCTCTGGATAATGTAACAATAAATAATTACGTAATGCCCTATGAAAAAAAATGCCACCCCCCCTTATTTTCTTCAATGCCAAAAACCCATTCCTCTTCATCCACAAATCGACGCCACTAATTACACCCACCACAGTCAACCATGCAGCAATATAGAAATATACTCGGATTATAAGTGAACGCGAAAGTCCATTGAGCGCTGATTCCGAGACTGGTCCAATCTGTTAGAGATCTCACTTCCAAATATTCGTTCAACGAAGCACGGTGATTCCGATGTCAATTACGAAAGCCCCGCCCAGTTTCAATTCAAATATGGTAGCACAAAGCTATGCCGCGGGATGTGACGCCTTAAGATCGGATGAGACACTTGTCAACAACTGAGAGGTATTGAGCTCAAGTGGCACGCGTCTGATAGACCCATGGTACAGCGCAATAATAAAAGGCAACCACTGACTCGGACTTAGGCCTATTGTCCATATTATGTATATTATCGCGTGCGGTTTGCAAATGTTTGCACATTATTTAGCTAGGGAAGCCTTTTCAAATATCCCCGCTGCCAAGCTGCGTTGATTGGTCGGATACAATATCGTTGTTTAGTCGCTACACAAACGTTAATGTAGTGAAAACATGGACGTGGTATATAGAAAGATTATGCGTGACTCCAAATCCGTAAAAGTGAACTCCCAGCATTTTGTGGGAACTGGAAGTCAAATTGCTTACAGACTGGGAGGGTCCATGTATTGGGTTGATTTTTAATGCTATGTAATCTACATTACCAGTCGTTCTCCATGGACCCGAGGGAGGGTCTATGATACACCCTGCCCAGGATTTTAACAAAAGAAGGCTAGCACAGGAAAGCTGCAGGATGGCGCACACCTTCCTGTGTAAGGGAATTTCAATATGAGCCCTAAGCAAGACTTAAAACAACATTGAGATGTCCTTCACTGCTGAACCACACTTTCACAATACTTGTTATTTTCTTTGCATACTTACAATATTTACTTCCTTATTAAGGAATTGGATAGCAATGTTTGTACAGTATTTTTTGTAGGACTTAATATTCTGACACACCAAATTGCATTTTGAATACAAGGAATGTCCTTCTGATATTAAATAATTTTGATCTTTTTTTATTAAAAAATTCGCGATATAATACAAATTTCATGGCAAATTATTTCCCCAAAACACCTAAAAATTGTAAGTCTTTTGGGGAAAATATGAAAGGTCAAAATTTTCAAATGATGGACGGCTTTTCCTCCCAGCTACATACACTTTAAGTGCATATCATTAAGTATAAAGTTTACTTTGAGGACTGTCAAAAATATCAATTTTTGACAATTTGCCCTAAAATTTATATTATATTGCAATTCCTTGTATTCAGAATGCAATTTGATGCATCTGAAGTGCTCTGAAAATGTCACTATCAGATCCCTTAAGGAAGTCAAATTCAGAAGCCATGGTCAACATACCTACACTAACAGGCAGTACTTTCATCATATGCCTATGGACACTTGAAGAAAACATTAATTGACCTATTTCAAGACCTTTTATCTTCAAATCGAACTATTTTGTGATTATTGATTTATTCCTGAAGCAAATAAAATGTTTTGCCAAATCCTTTTTACAAATTTAAGCACACTACTCACTGTCCAGTGCATATTATTTTGCTGAAGATCCTATGCACACACTTGAAATCACACTCGTATACAGGAGGACTAACACTTAAAAAGCATTTGGCAAAACATTTTAGGCAAACAATTTGGCATTGTATACGAGTGGTTATTCCTACGTACAGGTAGTGGTAAGAGTTGAACACTACACTATTTTTTGCTCACCTGGAATGTTTTCCCTAGGTTGACTAGCATCTTCAACCTATGGTGTTGCTGTGATGATATCTTGTCTACAATCTATGAAGTAAAATCCTGTGATGTCATTGTGTCAATCATATGACGTCATCAGTAAGGATAATTCTGATTGTGAACAAGATATCATCTGCTGAAGACGCTATTTGACCTAGCGAAAACGTTTCACATGAGTTGAAGTTAAAGTCTATTTAATTTTGCATTGATGGTGGCTTTAAATCTAGCAAGGCACTTTATAGAAGCATATCATGCTCACTGGAAATGTTATTTTTGAGCTTGGTGATCAGCCAACATTAGTGTTATCACTCAATATTAAAGGATCTTTGAAGGACCCAACAAAATCTGTATAATTTTTTGCAATAACTCATATCAAAAATGAATGGTTGATAAATGATTAACCATTTTCTTTTCTGAAATGCGACAAAACTGAGAGGTTATGTGATGTCCGTCTTTGAGATTTCATGGAAATGGATAAAAGTAATGACACTTTTATTCAATGGAAAAAACATGGAATTGATGTAGAATGTGTCTTGAATTAGATGGAAGAAAGCATTTGATCATTAAAATGTACCAACATTACTTGTTTTTGATGATCATAACCAAACTAACACTGTCTTATTTTGTATTTTTAATACCAGGTCTTATGGGACAAAATCAACATACTAACTTCTATGCCAATATGTCAACAACAGGCCCATCAGGGCCAATGCCACCAAAGCCACAATTGGAAGGTAAGTTGGCAAGGTCAATGATTAAGCACAAATATAAATCACTAAAATCAGGAGGAAGTTGTGAAATAGTATCAGGAAATGTGATATTATTTTTGCCACAATTTCTTATTTTAATGGCGGTGGACTTCCTTCTGTTTTAAGTCATTTAATAGCATATAATTGTGAAGGTGTCCTGATTGGTGAAGTCGTCATGATGAAAACCTACCAGGATCATTCAAGAGAATGCCAGCATGTCATGGAATTGGACTTTCACCCATTAACTACAAAGCAATTTGTTGAACTCGCATAATTTCTTATCGTCACCCTCATAACAAAACTGCCTAAGTCATTATAACATGTTTCTCATTTGCAATTTTGATTTTCTGAGTAATAAATCCACCATAATTATTCAAATTTCCAACCGCATTCTTCATTAACTTGTGGAATACATCTCTTTTGATGTATTCCACAAGTTAATGAAGAATGCAGCTGGAAATTTGATTAATTATGGGTTTATTACTCAGAAAATCAAAATTGCAAATGAGAAACATGTTATAATGACTTAGGCATGAGGGTGACGTTATTATAAACAATATATACATAGAATGTATGTAAAATAAAGAGAAAAGATATTGGTAATTGGGATCACGGTCCATCATATGGCTGGATAGCTCAGATGGTAGAGCCGTGGTCTCGCAAACCAGAGATCGCCGGTTCAAATCCCTTTCAGGCAAATTTACTTTGCTCCCCTTCTTCACAAATGATCGTGATAAACCAGTTGTCATTTGAATTTGGCATTTGCAGAAAACTGCTATTTTGGTCCTCTTACCTGACAAGCCAATATGACTGGCACTCTGTAATACTATGTGATGGAGTCTGCTGCCTTCTATAAAATTTCTATTTATTTCACACATATATACAATTATCACTGTACATCAATCTAAGTTTGATTCTTACCACATATATTACAATTATGTGTTCAAAAAATTTATAAATCCAGGTTGGGTTCAATTCCACAACTGTTTATAATATTAAATCATACATTACATTTGGCAGTGTGTCACATTACATGAAAATACTGCTTTCATACACTAAATAGATTCATTAGGTTTGTTGGTATACATTATTATAAAAGATTTCCTTTGATGAACAAAACCAAAACTGTTTTACTCATTATTTTACCTATCGTGATCGATAGGCATCATCAGAATGATTGTTGTTGAATCTTGCTTCAGACTTATCCCAATTGAATAGGGTGTATTATCAGTCAAGAGGCTGGGTGATTGTTTCATTATTAGTCCTTATCACCCAATGTTATGAACAGAGACGAGGGGGCCCACTTCTGAAGTCATCTGTATTATCCTCTCCTGACTCATGATACACCCTCTTCAGTTGGGATACATCCAACCAGAAGTGATAAAGATCAACGATCATCATTCTGATTATGCCTATTGACCATGAGAGGCAAAATCATCAATAGCGAGTAAAAGTTTTTTGGTTTGGTTTAAAAGAAATCTTTTAATGCTTCCATTGCAATACATTAAATTTTGTTCATTTTTCACATTCACAGGTCACATAGTACATCCTCCACCACCACTACCACCACCGCCTCCATCTGTAGAACCAGATGAAGGCCAGCAATGGAGCTGTAATTCTTGCACGTTGTTAAATCACCCAGCCTTGGACAAATGTGAATGTTGCGAGATGCCAAGGATGTAGCGTCTCGTCTGATATTTCATCCTTTCTTAAATCATCATCTGTGTGAAATTTCAAAAACATACAACATACAAGCTTGTGCATTGATTAATCAGATGGAGCAAGTTGAATTTCATGCTAATCCAGTATGTTGTGTTTGTGTCATCTGTAGCATCTACAGGTATAGTGCAACCACCGCCTCTATCGCTGCGTGCCTCGTTAGAACCAGATGAAGGCCAGCAATGGAGCTGTAATTCTTGCACATTGTTGAATCACCCAGCCTTAGACAAATGTGAATGTTGCGAGATGCCAAGAGAGATGCCAAGGATGTAACATCTCGTCGTCTGATATTTCATCTATAAAAATCATCATCAGTGTGAAATTTCAAAAAACATACAACATACAAGCTTGTGCATTGAATAATGAGATGGAGCAAGTTGAATTTAATGCTTATCCAGTATGTTGTGTTTGTGTCATCTGTAACATCTACAGGTATAGTACACCCTCCGCCACCACCACCGCCTCCACCGCTGCGTGCCTCGTTAGAACCAGATGAAGGCCAGCAATGGAGCTGTAATTCTTGTACGTTTCTAAATCATCCGGCCTTAGACAAATGTGAATGTTGCGAGATGCCAAGGATTTAATGTTGCCTTGTAACAAAGGAAACGAATCATCAGTTAGTATGAATATTTGTTGGATGCAAAATTTTCGCACATTCTGTTTAAAAAAATATCAATATTGAGCTAAATTCATTTTAAGTCCAGACTCCCCCCTATGGAAGATTTTTGAATTATCTTCTACAGGGGGAGTATGAATTTCAAATGGAATTAGCACATTAGCACACTCTAATTGTAACTCACCCTCCCTCTGGAAGATGCAGGTCGAATTGTTCTCAGAGGGTGTATCAAATTCAAATGGAGCTGCCTAATGTGTTCATTTCAAGTGAAATTCATATGCTCCTTATTACTAACATCTTCGGCAGGAGTAGTGTGGATTTTAAATGGAAAATCCTGATGTGTGTCAAAAGTGAAGCTTTTATTCATGAAGGATACAAAAGAGATCCTGAAAATGACTTGAAGATCTGAAATACAGGCATGGTTTGTGAAATGGATGCTCCAGGAGTTTTTAGTCAGCAGTAATGTTGACTATAGTGCTTCATGTCTCAAGTTGAGAGTAACACCATGTGCATATTAATCATTGGTAGTTTTGAATTGTGTGCGCTAACCTAATCCCGCAGGGCATATATATACACACTTGTCGAAGGGCATCCTTAAATGCATGGGCAGCACTCTCAGTGTGATCTGAGATGAAATGGAATATGAATTTCAACCACAGAAGTTATTTGCCCTTGTAGGACACTTTTGCTTACCAGGAGAGGGCAGTTTGTTCGCACACTGTCGACATAAACGCATTGACATCACTCTCAACTTGAGATGAGACACAGTATACATAGCCGCTTTCGCCATACGTTTGACAAACATTAAGCGATCGTAAATGTTTGTCAAACATTTACGGGCATTTACAAAAATGTTTGACAAACTTTTGTGATCGGCAACTGTTTACCAAACATTTGGCGAAAGCGGATGTGTAGGAATCACATTGAATATGAAGTTAAGCCAAATAAATTGTTTGCGCTTTGGAGAAGAGTTTTGCTTAAACCAGGGAATGGGTGATCCAAATGCCAATCAAAATGTTATAACTCCACCTCGATTAATGTCTACTAGAAAATACTTATCCAGATGTATAATGTATAACCATGCCTTTACATGTAATTTGATGATTTGTATACAGCATGCTCTCAATGCTTATATGTGCAATGATTTGCCAATCAGTTAATAAACCTTAACTATAAAATTGCTCCGGCAGGAAACAAGCCAACTTCAGTACATCTTTTCTGTTTTTATGCAAAATCAAGTCTAGCTTTGCACTTTTAAAAAATTATGCAAAAACTTACATGTAAATGAACCTTGTTGTTGAATTTGGTATTTTGTTACTGAAATACATGATCATATCAGGGAAAGACACATTTGGCAGGCTTAGTTTTTCCAACATGCATGGGGTACTTGACTTTCTTATTATGTCAATTTCATGTGACACAATTCAATATACTGTAAAAGTGGATTTTTTTGCGACATTTTCGCCTTTTCTTTTTGCAAGCAGCTAATGCAAAAATAACACCACACAAGTACATTCCCTTTGTAGAAGTCAGTGAAGCTTAGAAATGCCAATTTAAAAACAAGTGAAATGGTTCATAATTGGCAAAATGCAAAAAAAAAGAATTCTGAAGAAGTTCCAAGTGTACTGAACTTTCACAGCACTAAGTAAGTGGTACTTCTGTCTAACTGTCAATTCTTATGAAAATAACGATTAACACAGGTTCTTGTGGTTGGAGCTTATTCTAATGACATCACATGTTCATGTAGCATATTGTCTAAATTAATACAAGGCTAACCCTGTCAACTTCTGCTTGTGCTTCAACAGTGCATGGCAGATATGGCACTATAATTATTTGCAGGCCTCTATTCCTTAGACTTGTATGCTCATGTGTGGTACTCTGCTGCAAATATTAAGTAAAGATCAAACAAATTTTGGATTGAAATGAACATAAGTGCTTATTGGCAGTATCCATTTTATTATTGGGTTTATTTATATAAAACTTTTCAGTTTTAATAAATGTTCAATAGTTTAAGGTAGTATGGCTTTTGTCAAAGTAAAACTATATAACCATATTATTATATTACTGAAGTGACCACAAGATTGTTTGTACTAAACAGACACAATTTCTTTTAGACTTGAGCATAGTTGCAGTAAATAGTTGTTGGTTTATATTCCAAAATTGGTTACTGTTTATATTGAATGTCATCATAAAAACCAAGTATTTCATACTTTCTGTCATAGCCAAATTTCAAACAGTCCTGGCAACTCACTCTAAGAGCCAACATATGAAGATCTTGTTTCCAAACTATGTTAAGTCCACAAACACATGTTTCTGATTTACCTGTGTGATATCGCAATGGGTTGTGATGCTATAGGTATAGCAATGTCAGTCGGCAGATTGTTAAACAGCATTGTTGTGGTAAATAATGGCTTGTTGATGGTACAACTCATTGTTGCTAATGTCAAATTTGTCAAAGTAATTGCGATTGTATCACACAAGTAAATGAGAAACATGTGGTTTTGGAATTAACATGGTTTGGAAACAAACTCTTCATATGTTCATCACCCAAGTATTTTACTATATGTTTAAAATCTGTGTCAGATGTGAACTTACTAAACTGTCAAGCTTTTGTCAGGTTCAGCTCCAACTTCTGCAGGACAAAACTATGAGTTATCCTGAAGAATTTGGTGCTAATTTAGTGGTGTCCCCAGAAACGGAAGGCTATGAGTGCAATCGGGGAGCCTGGCTGAGTGGCTGAAATGGGCTATTCCAGTTCAAATCCGTACAACCCCTATGGAAGACATGATCTTAATCTTCCACACAGGGAGTGTGAATTTCAAATGAGGTTACCTGAATGGGTGGATCCATTTGAAATCTACACCCCCTGTGTTGGAAATTAAGGTCATGTTTAACATAGGTGTATGAATTTCAACTACAATCATGACAATAGCCCAATGTGCCCAAAATAGGCTGGTTTGGCATGATTTTTCAGAAAACCTGGGTTTTTGTGAAAAATTCAAGTTGTAAACTCCATTTCTGGGGTGCTTAAGCCCCCTAAGCCATCACATGGGCACACCACTGCTAATTCTTATAAAAGCTTGACAGTTTCATATTTTTCCAACAGTGAACCGGGGACTGAACCCATTGAATCATGACCTGTATTATGAATACTTGACATAAAAACCTATCCAGGAATTTGAATCGATAAGCATTGTAAAACTGAAACCAGATCTTACATTTGGTTGTCTACTCTAACATAGTATGCGTAGTGCCTTGTTTTTGTTA
Source organism: Amphiura filiformis (assembly GCF_039555335.1). NCBI lineage: Eukaryota > Metazoa > Echinodermata > Ophiuroidea > Amphilepidida > Amphiuridae > Amphiura > Amphiura filiformis. Next base: position 22,315,727 of record NC_092634.1, on the reverse strand, counting down.
CGGTACACTTGTCAGAGGAAAAAACGTGCATTACTCAAAAATTGTAAAGGATCAGACTTTAAAATCTTGGCACTGAGAAATGGCAATGAAAGAATGCAAATCAGGAATGTCAGTTTCTTTTTATTTGGCAGATGACCTTTCCTCAACACTGTGTATCCTGGCTAGCTTTTCTTAATGTGAATGATAGCAAAAAAGGAATAATAACCAGTTCAGATGAATGATGTGAAGGAATTATATACATGTATCAAATAGTATCATTGTATCTACTTGCTTGAAAAAACATACAGGCCCTATTAATATTCATTCATTTCATTCATCATTTATTTCCATATCAAATAAATACATAATTACATACATCAAAATCAGACAATAAAAAATCAAAATACATCAAAATCAATATGTACACATTCTATTATCTGAAGAATAACCTGCATTATACACATACATATAAATGGTGTTGTCAGTTAATGTCAATGCAAAAGTTATCAAAATCTTTGAGATGTGTTTATCTAAAATATGTGGGGTGAATAATTGTTTAGCACATCACTCAGTTCTGCTGCATGATTATCAATTTGCAACTGAATCATGTACTCTATTTTATGAAACTCCTACGGTCCTACCAATGTTGTTTGTCAATCAAGGGTGTTACAAACTGTCCAAATTGGTTGCATGAGTCCAATTGTGTCATAAAAAATCTATAATCAGAAGAAAAACTGTCAACTTTCAAGTATATATAATGATGTGCCATAATTAAAACTATTAATTTATTTCTCACAGTTTCCAATATCAGTGTGATCAATTAACATTGGTTAATGAAGAATTTTGATGATAAGTTGTAATACTGATTTACTGAGAAAAAAGCAATTTACTGTTAAAATGTGCATCATATTGTAATCTTGCCAATATCCATACACATTTTATTAGTAAAATAAGCCTTGGCCATTCACATGGATAGAAATGCCCAGGCCTAGAAATTCGCAATAAAACATCACCAGCACAAATAGTCTCCTACGTAGCCAGTTTGGTTACGCTCCCTCCACACAAACAGTCTGCCAATGACCACGTATACGTCGTTTCTGATTAGCTAAGAGGGCGACAATGCAAAGTCTATGAGAACCTGATCAGCAGCGATGCATCCGGGAACTTGATTGCCCGTGGGTTGAAATCCTGACTGAATAATCAGATACGCGGGCAGCACGTGCTGGATGACGTCATGGGAAACGGCTAGCCAATCAAAAAGAACTCGTTCATTGTCATTGGCAGACTGTTTGTGTGGAGGGAGCAGAACCAAACTGGCTGCTGTGGAGACTACAGCACAAATCATAATTATTTAACTTGTTCATTGTCATTGGCAGACTGTTTGTGTGGAGGGAGCGGAACCAAACTGGCTGCTGTGGAGACTACAGCACAAATCATAATTATTTATTATAAATTGCGGCAATCATAAAATTGTGCAAATAAAAATTACTTGTAAAATTCTCCTGCGAGAATCCCGAATGTATTTGTGCTAACTTTGTCAGATTTCTAGGCCTGAATGTTTCTGTTTATCGCCAAGAGAGTGCATGATTTCCATTCAATATTGGGACTAAGAATAAAAAATGCAGAACCACAGTGTCTCACCAAATTTTCCTTCTGTAGTACAGGCGATATTTAATCACAACATTTATAGTGGAAAACAAGTTGTTATCGTGTCTATAATAATTTTTATTACAGCAATAATATCTGTAATGCCACATATTGTTTGATTTAAAAATGCTGATCATAGTGGTGCCAAATTGTAAATTAAGAAACAAAACTTTGTTATATGTTATTGCTTTCACTAGTATAACAGCTTAGTGTTGAAAATCATCATATAAACAGAATAACATTACTACTGAAATGCATTTGCCAGTTGTGATAAAATCATGTAAACAGAATAACGTAATACACAAAGCACAGTTGACAGTTGTGATTAGTATGCTTGTAGAATCGTTGCAGGGATGACAGACGCTGAGTGACAAGTGATTTGGTATTTGGCCAATGAAGTATTGCACTTCTCCCAACGCAACCAAAAGCAGTCTACCTCGTTGGCTAGAAACCAATTTTGCTGGTCGCTCAGCGATGGGAGTATAAATTCAGCTTGAGCAACGTCATGCCGACTGACAAAATGCTTGTAGAATTATTTGATCTTGTAGGGATGTCAGTTGTCAGAAATTGCGGATTTCTAACAATTTCCCCAAATTAACTGCTTGCAACTCATTATGGTAACACCAGCATATCTGAACTTCTACAACAGTAATTTTACAAGTGTTCTGTCACTTTGTGGAAAGTATAATATTGTAACTGTAACTAAAATAAAAAGTTGTTAAATCTTAAATACCAAGCTGATTATACTTAAAACAATTATTATATCTATGTTGTATCACCTGGTTGGATTTTAGTGAATCATCAATTCTGTCAAAGCTTTATAGGTACAGGTTGATCAATAATATTGATCAGCCTATTCGCCTATTGCACGTTTCCGCCATATGCGGGGAGAGCCTCGAACTGGCAATAGAAATGAAAGGAAATATTACGTTACTTTACGTAATGTTATATGACTGGTTCAATTCCCATTCATGCATGCTGCCGGATCGAGGCTCTCCTCGCTTATGGCGGAACCGTGCAATAGGTGAATACCTGTTCTGTTCTGCTACATGTATATTATGATCATTACCAATGTAGTTTCTAATGATTATTGACAAGACTGTCCCATCAAAATGCAGGGCAAGATCCACTGATTTGTAGATTTAAAAGTTATAAGCACATTCAACCTCAGCCATACTCCTTATAATACCATTGTTAACATAATGAGGTTCAAGATAAAACCTTAAATGAATGAGGAAATTGATTATACTCTAAACATGTAGATGCAGCTTTTTTTGATTATGCGGAATAATATTTTTGTATTGGATCAGATGAAAACTATGTTATGGTGCTAATTTGATATTTTTTGTCTTGCAAGACGATGCATAAAAGAAGTCAAGGTGGCCGAGGGCCAGTATATATGGATTGGCGTTTTGTGTGCAGCTTGCCGCCAGCACATGTATACTATGTTGTAGACCATAGAATATAGGATGCATTTATACCTGGCACTGGCGGGATTTGATATGCAGGCAAATTTAATGGTACACTGTTATCATGTAGTCATGATATCAACCTAGCATGAAGGCCAGTTTATATATTTTAAAATTTTGCATGCATTTTTATTTGATGCTGTATTTTTCAATGCAGCATAATGCATATAGTAACGAAAATATCAGACAGAAGAACAAAGACCTGAACAAGGAGGCGGAGAATACGATGTAATTGGTGCGTGGTACTAAAATTTTGTCAGCTGCATCACATACTGTTGTATCTTAAAAGGCTGCCTTTAAATATTAATTTTGAGGTATTATCACAATATTACAATCTCATACATCCATTAATAAAATAAAGTCGCATGATGAAATGTTAAATACCAATATGAAATACAACAATGATAATAAAAAATTTTCTTTTTGAGATACAACAGTATGTGATGCGGCAGAAAATGCAATATTTGTTGCAACTGAAAACAGATACTAGATTTTATACAGTCCATTTGGCTTCCTCGAGGCAGAGACACCAGTGCATGCTCCAGTGGGCACGGGTACTGACTTCACTGCTTGGGGGAAACCAAATGGATTGAAGACATTTGTATAGACGAATCCAATGAGCCATGTGATGGTCAGAATTCATTCGGTCATTACTGGGTCCCCAGCGCACCAAACTGGTGTTGTGACTGCCCAATTGGGTGGATTAAAGCTGCTTAAAAATCAATGTTATAATATTATATTGTGTTGTAGACTTTCATCATTCTTTTATCTACGTATAACACGGGTGATGGAATGCAGTTTAAAATTCCTGCCAAGGTTGCATCATTTCACATTACAGGTGGGATAGACCCACCGGGGACCCAGCTATGGCTGCCATTGAGGTGTAGGAATGCGTGAAATTGGATTCGTCTATATTGGATTTTATTGGTTCTGTATGAAAGCTTTTATTATTAAATAATTGTCATACCACATTTCGCCAAACTTTTGGCAAACAATTGCTGATCACAAACATTTGTCAAACATTTTTATAAACACTTGTAAACGTTTGGAAAATGTTTGTGATCGGTAAATGTTTCTCACGTTTGGCGAAAGCTGCTATGTAGCAATGTCACCTAATAATACTGGATAAAAGATTAAAATATCAAAACAGATAAAATTGTTCACTTATGCAGTGTTATGTGAACTTTCAACATGATATCTTTTGATGGCTCTACTTTCATAAATTCTTAAGCAACCAATATGTAACCTGAATGGTGACTATCAAAATTTTGCCCAGTGGGTCATGAGGTTTGCTATCAACTAAGATTGACCTTTTGAAGCACAAAATAGCTTTCATTGTTAAGTTGTGTTTTGTTGTTTAATAGGCACTTTTAAAGAAGTTGACCATGAAGTAAAATGCTCTGGAGTAGCCAATCCATACATGATTCTCTTTCATTCACACCATATGGAGATTATGAACAGAAATAATACGATACGCATGTATGATTCAAGTGTAACCCGTTTTGTGCCTCATTTATGCTCGTGTAACAGTAACTAGAGTGGCATTTTGAGATATGTCCATTTCAGGCTAAAAGGTTAGTCAGTAAGTAAGTTAGTAAGTAAGCTACTAAGTAAGTAAGTAACATACACTTATAAAGGTGATGTATGAAAATGGTGTTGCCAGAAATATCAACCTAGCTGTTGTTTTTTCAATTGACAGTTGTTACCAGAAATGTCAACCTGTTGTTTTTTTTTTTAATTGCCAATTTGTTACCAGAAATGTCAACCTGTTGTTGTTGTTTTCAGTTGCTAATTTGTTACCAGAAATGTCAACCTGTTGTTGTTTTTTTCGATTGCCAATTTGTTACCAGAAATCATCAGCCTGCTACGCTAATTACCTAAGTCATTTTTACATGTTTCTCATTTGCAATTTTGATTTTCTGAGTAATAAACCGATAATTAATCAAATTTTCAGCCGCATTCTTCATTAACTTGTGGAATACATCAAAAGAGATGAATTCCACAAGTTAATGAAAAATGCATCTGGAAATTTGATTAATTATGGGTTTATTACTCAGAAAATAGAAATTGCAAATGAGAAACATGTAAGAATGACTTAGTCAATTAGCATAGCAGGCTGACAAAATGTCAACCTGTTGTTTTTTCAATTGCCAATTTGAAGGTTTCTGCTTTATCTACTCATTTCACAGCATACTGCTGCTGCATATCTACGCATTCATAGCATAACACCATAAAATAAGCTAATCACTCCCTGTCTGTAGTCAGCACTATGTAGGATTTTATTACCTGCTCAAAACTACACGCTGTCTTAAAACGTCAAGTACCATTACATGCCATAACTTAACATATAATTTGACTTATTCAATCTCATATACAATCTATGGTTATTGTGTAGTGTCAAGTTGTAGAAAAGATGTTATATAATATCTTCTTAATCATGTTAACACCTGTGCACAACCCATAAATGGAAATATTCCCTTCACTGTGCATCAAAGATGGCCGCCATGGCATGAGCAGCCATCTTGGATGCATAATAAAAGGAAATTTAAAACTGTTTATGAGGAATAATGATTTGAATTGTTTATGAACTAATTATTGTAGTATATTCTCACTTGCATATCCAACATGGCCACTATGGGTTTGTGCTATTGGCGCATTTATGTGCTGTATAAGTGCGCCATGAGTAAAGGTGCATTCATACTACGCCGCAATTGCTTTGCGTTGTGGTGCGATGCAGCACTGCATCGTACTGCAAAATACCGTCTGCATTGTGGTATCTCAATAAAGTTGTGGTGAGTTGTGGCAAAAAGTAATTGATATATCGGCAATGCACTGCACCGCAAAGCAATTGCAACACCATTGAGTACTGCACATTTTCAGACATATGTATAGGCTTGCATTGCATTCAGAGTCGCATAATGTGAAGAATATCTTCTATTATGTCAGTGCCTAATGTGACTACGTCTCAAAGTTCCAACCATGTAAAGCTTTGCATTGTGGTTAAGACAAGGGCTTCCCTACCCTTAAAAGTCGGACAACTCTCGACCCCAGCTCAAAATTGTGTCGCATGGCAAATGGATAGTGTCATGACCCCAATGGAGTCATGATCCATGGGTTTATAATTATTCCTGATTTAAAGGTAGTTGTGATGCTCTTCAAGTCGTAGTCGAACAAGTGACGGAGTAACTTTGTTCAATAAGGAATGAGTTTTAAAAAGTCGAAGATAGTCAAAATATTTGTCACGCTTAGCCTTGCCTACACAAATAACAAAAAAAATCATTTCATTTATTTGTTTCAAATGTTTCTCACACATTTCACATTTCTAGAGCATATTTTCATAGCACTATATATACCGTTTTGAAGTGTAATGTACCCATTATTATCATTATTTTACCAACTCAACAATATTCAACATCTACAACTGGACTTGAAACAAATCTCAAATGTGTTATGTAATAATTAACCTGCAGCTTCTTTGAATTTATTTTAAGGCTGATGGTGTGTATGGGCTTAAAACTGTCTAAATCATTGTATGAGTTTAGCCAATTCTGTGTTTCATGCACTTTTCAAGAAAAGTTTCAACCAATGAATTTGGAAGAGCACGCTGTTTAAGTAATTTGGGTAATGTACACAGAAGTATACTTAGAATGAACTGAAATGAATTAAACTCAATAATTTCAAGTTTTGCTTGTTAAAATCAAAATTATCTGACCCAATTTTCCAATTAGACTCATACACCGTCTTCAAAGTGGATCATATGATATTATGATACTGCAAACAAGTTCAATGCCTTACAATTGACCCTCCCTCTCTGCAGTTCCAGTGCTTCACAATTTTCTGTTGATTTTGTTTACAATAAAAAGCAATTCAGATGATGCTTATTTCTGATGAAGGCATATTTTGAGATGGATGATTTATTAAAAGGAACAGTTCTTGGTTTGGACAAACAAAACTTGAAATCAATGGCTAAGCAGCAAAAAACATCCCTCCATATCTGCTGTGTATATGCTTATTTAATACTTGTGATATGAGATCACTAATGCAAATTGCATGACCTATTCGTTGTTGTAGGGTGAACTGGTTCACGCTATGTGTTCAGAACCACAATCAAATGATCACAACACAAATTCAATGGGTTGCTAACAGGTATGCACACCAAGTGTGAACCTGAAACTAAGGTGTGACGTTAATACGAGGGGGTATCCTAAAGTTTTTGACATCACTCAGAAGTGAAAGAGCTATACCGATGAAATTTTGTCAGTGTAGTCACTGGTCCTTATGTACATTATGGTCCAAAAATGGTCTCATAAGTATGTTTACTTTTTTTACAGGTGGCGCTAGATGGGCAGTAGGCGCATAACCTTCAAGATGGTCAAAATTGAGGCACGCAGCGTGATTAAGTTCCTGCATTTGAAGGGTTAGGCTTACGATGCTCAGAAAATCTATGATGAAATGAAAGCAATCTACGGTGATGATTGCCCATCATATGGCACTATTGCTTTTTGAATTTCCAAACTGGCCACATGTCCCTCACAGATGAGCCAAGAAGTGGACGTCCATCACTTATGGATGATGTGGCCACAGTGAAAAAACTCAAGAAAGTGGAGGATCTTATCATAAAAAGGTTATGAGCCTACTTCCCATCTAGCGCCACCTGTGAAGAAAGTAAACATACTTATTGAGATCATTTTTGGACCATAATGTACATAAGGACCAGTGATTACACTGACAATTTTCATCGGTATAGCTCTTTCACTTCTGAGTGATGTCAAAAACTTTTGGATACCCCCTCGTATGACACAAATATGAGCGCATGCACTATGCATGAGAAGTGCACTTTGCATGAGTGAACTCGTGCATCACAGCAACCATACACGGGGTAGCCGATGGAGATATGTCTTTCTGCTTCTAAGCCATTAAAATGTTGATAACAAAACCCGATGTATTTATGCTGACCTAACTAAACTTATTAACTACATGTAATGTCATAAGTCTGCAATAATCTTTTTGATTCACAATCACAAGATTCCACTGTGCTTGTGTCGAAGCAAGACACTGGATCTTTCTCTGCTCTTTAAAGACCATAACATCAATCCAGAATAAAAACAAATTCTAGGTGAGCCAATAAAGGTCAAGCTTATTGCTATGTTCAGGGTCCCTTTGACACCATGTTCTTAGGGTACACCCCATCAGGCCGAAACACCGTCAATCCGAAGCCCCGTCAGTCCGAAAATCGAATTGAAAAAGACGTCAACCGTAACCCTAACTCTAACCATAAAACTTCAATTAGATTTTTGGACTGACAGTGGTTCGGATTGACTTGTGTTTCAGACTGACGGGGAGACCCCTGTTCTTAAATCAACTCAATGTTAGCCCTTCATACACATCTACAGCACTACTTAATTTTTTTGTATGTTTATTTGTTTGTAAAACATTGCTAAATTATGTCACATGTCAATTTTGATAGATCTTTGTTTGGATCTGTGTATGTGATTTGTTTTAAAGAAAATATTTAAAAAATATAAAAATTGTTAAAAAAGGAAAATAATGTTCTAATATACATAGTCTATGATCTGTATAGAACTCATTATATTATTATAAATTGGGCTATGTATATGTACAGTATATATATTTACAGTCCCTGTTGTTTGGGATGTATATTAAACTTATTCTTGTGTAACAGGATTGTTTAACAAAGCTAAAATAAAATTTAATTATGCTTATTAAATTAACTGTTTTGTGTATGGATTGGTTTCTTTTATGCATGGAATAGGTTCAGGAATGAGTTTTGAAGGGGTTGATTTGCGAAGGGGGTTGATCCGAAGGAATTTTTTTCTGGAAGCTTAAAAGATCTATCAAATCTAGATCACATCTCAAATCTTGACCCGACCAATAGGTGGACTTTTCGTATGTATGTATATCATGCGCTATAAGGCATTTTGGTGATAATGATCGATAAGCAAACATGATACATGCTGGTAACGAAAAGGGCTCAAAACCTATCAAACTTGTCATCTGCAATGGCGGATTTGAGCCCTTATTGTTCCCAGCATGTGTCATGTTCGCTATTTGGCAGTACACCTTATGCTGAGATTGCTGACAACTTAATATCAACTTTTTCCAACTCTTTTCTCATATTCTGTAGATAAAATTAAAATGGTGTCCTGTCCTTAGGGAAGTTAGGCCTAATTATTGTGAAGCGATCGCTCACAATTTTGAAATGTGTAGAAAATATTCCTTTGACTGTAGAAATAGTTCATTTCTCGCATCACCATGATGGACTTGAGGAAGAATACTTGGGCAACTATAGTGTAATGCATAGCACCTTTAATGTAGTTTCAATTTGCCCAGGGTTGGTCAAACTTTTGCACAAAAAACCAAGATGCAAATTTCTGTGCTAAAGTGGTAGCTATAGTGGGGTGCCAAATATTAGTGAACCCTTAGTGACAATTTTTAGAAAAATCCATAAAAATTGCATGCCCATTGCCCAGGTTTATATAAGGGTAGCAAATTGAACACCATTGTTTTTTAGGTAATGTGAAGCTTTTTTGCAATACCTAATTAAAGTTTGTTCGGCTTGGTAATTGGCAAAAATTATTCAGTTTTTGTAAACGCACACATCAAAATAGTCCCAACTCACGCTTGGGTAAATTCACATAAGTGTGCACCAGTCACGCATTATGCAACACGCAACTAGCTTATGTGCTGTGCCCAACTGTGTGCATGCCATTCTATATCAACACATGATGTTGCGAGTCATTTTTTCATCAATTATAAGCCAAACATTTAGAAAGATCAGGATGAACAAAAAGAAATAATTTGCACCTGAACTCTTCAATTTTGCAATCTCTCTCAACTTATCTAATGATCTTGTTCGAACACGTCATATTTATTAAGGACAATTTCATTTCCCCCAGTTGTTATTTTGCAATTCTAACTTGACAATCACCACCACAAATTAATTCTTACAAACACTTTTCTTTTGTTTAGAATGTTTATTGAAGATCCCAAATTCTACAATTATACAAAAAGTTGCACATGTCTTAAATGATGACACAAATTGTTCAACCATAGCTCCCAATTATATCAAGATCTTAGACTAGAGGCAGAACAGGCCATGTCCCCATTTGATATTTTAGTTTGATTCTTTCTGAAAAATTAGATATTCCAGTCAAAACAATTATTCTTCAATTCTCTTTGATGTTATTTTTAAAGTAGGACGTATACAACTGTGGTACAGTGACCATGTCCAAGTTCAAGTTTAAAAGGCGAACCAAATCTGGTGGAAAAAAGTGGACATCACCTGTTTTTGGATCTAAGCGCTTGAATTGTCATACATTAATGAAAAATCTAATTGAAATGATCAACTCTATATTAATTGTTTGTTTCACGATAATAATTGCACCAATTTCACAGATTCATCATTTAAGACATGAAAACAAGTATATACCTAGTAGAATACCAAGATTAAGGCGAGGAATGAAATTTAACATTTTAAAAATACAACAGCTGTTAAAGGAATTTTCTGATTCTTTGCAAAAGTGATGCTGTAGCCTGTTACCATGGCAACTGGGTGTGTTCCAATCATCAACATGGCTTATTTATTGACGTTGAACCAATACATAACATCTGTTTGAATCTCCACGATGAACAGCATCACATCTGTGGTAATTTATCAGAATAAATCCACTACATGTATGAACATGGATTTGTAAGATATGATAGAAATGCTGATTGGGCTATTCCAGTTAAAATCCATACACCCCCTATTGAGGACATGACCTTAATCTTCCACACAGGGAGTGTGAATTTCAAATGGGTTACCTGAATGGATGACTCCATTTGAAATCTATACTGCCTGTGTGGGAGATTAATGTACTATCTTCCATAGGGAGGGCGAGTTAGCGCAGCGGTATTTCCCTCGCTTTGCACCACTGAGGTCCCGGGTTCAAGCCCGGCGCGCCCAAGGACTCATGTGCACTTGGTTTATCCCGATCCATGCTCGCTCTCTCGCAGGTTTTCTCCGGGATCTCCGGTTTCCTCCTGCTTTCAAAATCGGTGATTAGTTGTTTCGTTATCAAAAACTTCCTTCACCCAATGGAATTTGGGGAGCTGCAGAAAATGGGTGGATGTTACAATCTAAGTGCGGATAGGTTTGCGCCGGGTTCGGCTGCAACTAGCCTAGTTGATGCGATCTGATTGTGATGATTCACCACGCAGCGAAATTACAGCGCTTTGAATCCTCTGGAAAAAGCGCTATATAAATTCCAAAATTTATTTATTAGGGGGTGTATGGACTTCAACTGGAACGGTCCATTATAGCGCATATCAGGAGTGTAATCAGCCTTGTGTTCTAAGGAGGCATGGGCCCACATTTGAGCCTCGTTATTGAACATAGAGGAATGGAAAAAAGGGATGAATTAACAGAAATTTGCACCATTTTTCACCCAAATTTCATGTGGAAAAATATTTCCCCTGTTGCCTCCACCGGCTATGTCCCTAGCCCTGATAGGTCATCACTTTATATTTTGGTTTTGATATCAAACATACAGTGTGCATTAGTAAGTAACAAGGCCATATGACCTGTTTGTTTTTGACAGGCAATACACAAATACTTGTGTTCATACATCACAACATACTAATTTATACAGAGTTGACAAACATTTATTTTTAAACAACAAGTTTATGGTAGGCACTTGTGCTAGAAAATATGTGTACGAAAAGAAGTGTGCAGTTTTTTATTCGTATGTACACTTCTAATAGTTTATTGTACATATCAATTTGTTTACAGTGTTTGCAGTAATAAGCACAATAATTTATAGTTAAATTGATATAGTGATCTGAAGTAACATTTAAATGCACATGCTGCAAAAATTAGAAATGCTCTTATAAATGTCACTGCCTCATAGAAGCAATGGACACTGTAGCGAAAGAATACCCAATATGTCCTCAGTAGTTTCCAACTGAGACATTATTTCTAAGACTTCAGAATAACTGGCACCATCCTTATATATGTAGATTAGGCTTAGGTTTTAAGGTTAGGAATAGGTATGAATTAAGAGATTAGAATGATAATATTGAGATTTGCATTACATTCATGGTTATGGTTGGGTGGCAACCACTTTCTATAAGTTGTTCTGGTTATCCTTCTGAGCTAATTTTGCTCAACTCATTAAAAAGTTGTGCTCTATTGTACATGTACTTAATTGTATAACTGATCAAATATTTTTCCCTACGACGACAAAACTTTTAAAAGTAAAGAATAACTAGTTTTGTAAAACATAGAGAGTAACAAAAAAATTGAAAAAAAATGAGCCACCATACAAAATCTGATTTTGTACAGACCCTGTGAAAAGCTACAAACATTGCCACTATCTTTACAATAACATACACTACACTAACAAAACAGGACTTGACAATTCACACCAAAATTGATTTAGCACAACTTATAAGAAAAGTATAGGCTTAATTTTCTGCAAATACCTTATATATAGACCACTTGACATGTGTCATTGCCCGGCAGTATGCGCATGCATTATGGTACTTTCCATTGTTCTTTGCCCTGCAGTGTGCATATGCATCGTAGTTTGCTCAGGGCATGTGTATTTTAAATCTCCCACCACATTTCATATAATACAAGAAAGCCATTGAACAGTGAAGCGGTTCGTTCAAGCATATCGAAAGACCAATCCCTCGCCTTTGTTGATAAACATTGATATCAAGTGGTCTATACTTCTTCTTGTAACTATATTAATTTTTCACTTTGGTGGGTCAGTAACATCATTGCCCATTTCATTGGGAACAGCTTCAAATTGCAAGGAGTTTGTTCAAAGCATTGGCGTTCACACTCATGGGTTTAAAACACTGCATAGATGTGCTGGTGCAACAGCTGACTCAATGCATTGACTCATCAAGATGAAATATAGAACAAAACAAAGTATCAGTAACTTAAAACATAATGACTCCAACAACTATCTGCAAGCATCAAAATAATCATGTTTTTTTTTAGAGTTATTCCATAACTATCCCATTACTTTTCCACCATTAATACTGAAACTACTTTGGTAACCTTAAAACAAATATCAAATGGATGGATATCATATTCATTAACTGCTTCACATACTGCCATACCTCAAATGGCTGCCCTGTGTGATTTTTTTTATTGTCATATAATCATAAACACTGTAAAATTAACACTATATATTAATTTTGAGGTATCACCACAATATTACAATCTCATGTCCATTCATGAAAGAAAGGAGCATGCTGAAATGAAAATATCAATATGAAATACAACAAAGATAATAAAAATCAAGCAAGGCAGTCTTTTGAGATATGACAGCATGAGACGCAGACAACGATTCTAGTTCACTGGCATGCTACTGGAAATCAAATTTCCTATAAACATTTTATATTTTAAAATATAAGAGAAAAACCGAATTCTTAATTACTAAATTAGTTTTAATCACTTTGTGAAGTCAAATTACAACAGAAACATATTTTCAGTTATGATTATTTGGTTTTTGATGGAATTAGATATTAATTAATTTCATTCTCACCCTAAACAATTATCAAAATAATGTATGAAGTAGAAAAATAACAATAGTCAAAGTTAAACTTTACCAAAATAAAATTTATAACCATAGTAAAGTTGCTTGTAAATTTAAAATTGCAATGGCAGTACTTCACAAAATTTACACATAAGTGTAAGAAAACCTGCCTCAAAATACACCTGAACAAATATACATTATACAAATTGAGAGTTTCAATGGGTTCCCTGTTAAACCAGAATAAAACTGTTGATGGCAAACCTGTTGCAACCCCAATTTACATCATGAATACCCACCGTAAAAGCCTATCATGAAAATTTAAATTAAAATTTTATTTAAATATACACCACACAATTACAGTAAACCTTATGATGATTGATATTTCACAGCAAAGAAAGCTTTTAAAATTGCACACAACCAATTTGACATTATCATCTTGACTTGAAAAATTGTGAATTCCCCCTCTGACATAAATACTGTTTGGTCCCTCTGATTCACTATATTTCCATAGTGCAAGGAGCACAAAATATCAAGGATGATTGTTGGTACGCACAAAGTGTGTGGATAGGCAACTGTCACTTACGATCTGAGGACATCAACGTTATACTTTTGAACATAAGTCTTGATATCAATACACTGTTATACTTAGGCTATATTACAGCTGGCAGTATCATTCTTCTGCTTCTAATAGAAAGATTAGTCCTGTGTAATACACAGGTTCTGAGTTGTGCTGTCCCCACCTTCTTGAAATGCACTGGTATATAAGTTGCAAGGGCCTGATAATAAGCTACATCATGTATTTCAACAATAGTGGATCCAAATACATGTAATATTCATGTATGTAGATGCAGACTAACCCAAAAACGTACAGGCTGGGATTGAAGTTTTAGAAGTGGTGTTATTATCATTATTCTCTTCCCAGTTAATTCTGCATTTAAATAGGAATGTAAATACTGCACTTCATCTTGGGTAGCAAATTTAGGCCCTGGATTAAAAGTGCATGGAATATAAACCATTGCCCATCTTCCAAATCAGGCATACATTGGACAAAAGTGCTTCCTACCAGTTTTACAAGCCCTCTGCCTGCTCCATATGGAGTAGACAAATGTTTGGATTATCCACCTCTGACATTGAACTTACTGTCTTGATATAATCTGTCCCAACCCATTTATGAAATAAGCATGTGGCACAGAGAAAGCACAAACATCTTAGACGAATAGTCAAAGCATGATAGGCAATAAAACAGCTCCAGATATGGAGTGCTTTACTTCAAGGTGACCTAAGTATACAATGCCAGTTGGGACAATGGTTCCAAACTTTGTAATATAACTATTATTATTATTACAAATGAACAAGATTAATACATCATTTTATCCATTTCAACAAATTGTTACCTTTATCTTTTAAGAAATGGTAAAAGGTAGTGTGATGAGACAGGGACCCTGTTCAATCCTCAGTAAATCGAAGCTATATTGTTATTATTTTTCATAAATTCACTCTACGCTCCATTCACATGTTTACCCTCCCCCTGCCAATGAATGGAATGGATTCAAAAATGATGTCAGAGGTAAACAACCTACAGTTTGATCAGCTGGTAATAGGCGGGAAATGTTAGGCTTTACCAGTACGTCGAAAAGTAGACCCACCGTAAGAATGCTATTAGTTGACCTGCCTGGTCTTTATTTTGTGTGTTAAAAAAAGTATAGGACTTGAATTAATAATTTGTGAGGCTTCTGGCGACATGTCAAAAGAAAATTCTCAAAATAAAATATTTTGATACTAATCCGCGATGTTATAAAGCCTGCCGATTACGAGCTGATCAAAGTATAGCTGAAATCTAATATAGCTATTATCTGTTCCAGCTGCAGTGACACCTCATTAATTTCCTTGGACCATTCAATTAATTGCAATAGGTATAAGGATATTACTTGGAATATCAACTGCTAGTTAAAAAATTCAATTCAACACATGCCCCTCCTGTGAGCATATCATACCCAGGACCATACACAAGAGGTGTCAATGTAGCTGGAACCGATAATAGTTTTTACCATAGGCCCAATTTCACAAACACTTGCAAAGTTTGAACTATCAAGGATTATGATAATTGTGCACTTTAGAATCATTTCATATCTTTGTGAACCTGGACCTTGACTACATCGCATTTGGTTTTGTACTGGTGAGTTATTTCATGCTGCATTAGTGAAACTGGTGCATCCAGCAGTAAAAAGAGGCAAGAAGTGAAGTTGCTGCTGAAGTCATCAGTTCTCATTCTGTTTGCTGAAATATTTGAGTTTATCTTCTGGGTTGGGAATGATCTATGGAAATAACAGAACAAAAATAAACATTAAGTTAAACAAATCAGTATCAAGTTATATACATGTTTGGCTACAAAGTTTGTTTCCTGTTGGCCATTCATATTATTTCATTTTTGGAAGCAATTTTACTGCATTTCATTTCGTCGGTCGCAACACATAGTGGCGTAGAGTGATTTTTCAAATTTTCCGTTTCACATAGTGGCGTATAGGTTTAGAGCTAGCTATTATCCTATAATAGTCATTCCTTGTTATAGTTTAATAGTTGAACCTTAAACTTCAATTTCAAATGGAATCGAGCCACTGAGAGATAACAGTGGAGAAGTATCGACTCCGTTACTAGTAGCATGTCCTTCAAAAACATTTTTCTCGGACACATATTTTGTCCTTCACGTACGCCACTATGTGTTGCGACCGACGATTTGTTATTTGAGGAATCCAGAAAAAATGGAATGTTGACATACATTGCAAACTTGCCCAGAAGCTCATCTATATGCAAGACTCAGCAACTTGGCAATAGAGAAATATCAAATATAAGGAGTAACAAGAAGCTGTCTGGGTGAAAGGTTGTTGAGTGTTTTGTGTGGGGGTGTGTGTGTGGGGGGGGGGGGGTGTGGAGGGTGTGAAATAGAGTATGATCTTACTGTATCACTGCCTGGTCTCCAGCCAACAGGGCAGACTTCCCCATGTTTATCTGTGTACTGGAAAGCTTGTACAAGACGTAGTGTTTCATCAACAGAACGTCCTACTGGCAAGTCATTCATGGTGATCTGACGAAGAGTACCCTTATCGTCAATTATGAAAAGACCTCTGTAAAATAAAGTGAAACACATCGAGATTAAACTAGAGGTGGGCTACATTTTATCGAAAAGGTGGATGGTTACAAATATCTCGGCCAAACAGTGAAGATGGAGGACAACACCAGGGAAGAAGCTTTGATCAGAATAAAGGCAGGTTGGAGTTGCTTTGGAAGATTCAAGGACATTCTATGTGACAAAAAGTTACCAATGTATCTGAGAAGTAGAATGTTCAACCAGTGTGTATTGCCAACAATGACATATGGGGCAGAAACATGGACAACAACCAAGTACCTGGAACAGAAATTACAAACAGCCCAAAGAGCAATGGAAAGGAAGATGCTTCACATTACCTTAAGGGATAAAATTAAGAACACTGAAATAAGGCGTCAAACTCAAGTCAAAGACATTATGGTGAAACTCAAAGAAGCGAAATGGAGATGGGCAGGTCACCTTGCACGAAGGGAAGATAACAGATGGACTAAACGCGGCTTACAGAATGGCAACCAAGAACAGGGAAAAGATCAAGAGGAAGACAGAAGAGGAGGTGGCGTGATGACATTACTGCCTACATGGGACCTACATGGACAAGAAATGCAAGAGACAGAGAACAGTGGAAGAATCATGAAGAGGGCTACGTCCAACAATGGTCGAACACAGCCTGGTGAGGTGAGGTGAGGGCTACACGTGGATAAAAAAGGTGTAAGTTAAGACACTAGTAGAGTAGATCAGTAGATGAGAAATTGGACCAATTTGAGTTGAATCTGTATCAGGGAAAATTTTGCCAGCTCACTGTTTGTCAGGGGGTCAAAACCCCACCCTTTATATTTTTCCCCCACGCTTTTTAGACAGACACCCTTTTTATCAAAAATTGAACCCCACCCTTTTGCAGTGTTTGTGTTCAAAGCTTACAACATTACTTTATCAAATTCGGAAGACTGAACATCGGCACTACCACAGTTTCATACAATCACTTACGGGTCCATTTTATCACTATCTGTATCAATCCATTTCAGCATCCGAATTGATACAGAATTTGAGATATGACACCATGATAAGCAGACAGCGATTCTAGTTCACATCCAACAAACACTCATGATTTTCTTATTCACCTGAAACATTTGCGACATTATTGGCACAACTGAAGCACTGCAATCATCTTTTGAAAAATACGACTTTCAACATTAGACTGTTTATCATGAAACACTTCGGCGAATGGTAAAGGGCTAACATCCTGAATCAATTGCGATACGTCAGTCTCTACACAGCCGCAGTGGTTCCGCTCCCTCCACTTCTAGTATGGAGCAAGCGGAACAAAGCGGCTGTGTAGAGTATGCCCTAAGTTACTCACCTCAGAGTATGCCCTAAGTTACTCACCTCAGAGTATGCCCTAAGTCCTCTAGAAGTACACCATAGTCTTTTGATATTTGATGAGTCATGTCTGATAGAAGTGGTATTTGGATTGGACCCAGACCACCTTGTTTCCTTGGGGTGTTAATCCTGGGCAAAATAACAATAGATCATACAATATAAATAAATTAAAACAAACAAGGAAGCAAATAAATTGCAAGTGAAAGTCAGGCCTCAAAGTTCACATTTTCAGGGGCACCCAGTGATCAAAGGACACAAATGCCACTATATATACTGAAGAATTAATGCCTTGAGATTGAGGCTGCCAAGGCTATGCCAAAGGGCAACAGAGATTCACCCTGTACCTTAAATAATTGGCCACGGTACTTTCTTTACTATGTTAGTGACCAAGTAGGGTCCCTATATGGATCCAATCTAAGAGAACCAATTGCATGTTTCACCTTTCTCTAAACAAGGTAGAAAAGTTGAACTGTAAAAGCATGCCTTATATGATGATTTTTAAAGTACACAGAACTACTATAGTAAGAATTCCAATTGAATGAAAGCAGCTTTCAACTGCTGTACTCGATCCAACCGCGATCGTATACCGCGTATTTCAAACTACAACGTGAGCGCACGACCTTGGATACAATGCTAACCAATCATGAGTGTGTTGGCATGGGTGTAGTTCTCGGCGTTACTCACGCTCAGTCGCACATGCTGGCGTACATCGCGCAGTGTACGCAAAAATTCGTCATGCTATTGAAAGCTGCGTTCATTCAATTGGAATTCCCACTAAAGTGATCCTTATGCATAAAACAAGTTAGACCAGGTCTAATATTAGACCTGGTCTTACCATGGAGGTTAGAATTAAGGAGGTATCTTTCTACTCTTTTTTTCCTCCTTTACTCCCAGCAAAGTCTAATAGCTTACCATGCTAGATGTGTGAACTGTGAGTCCACTGATACTGCTACAACTTCTGTTTCAATATCGCGGAACTCTTTGGCTCTGTCACTGAATGCTATGATCTCTGTGGGACACACAAAGGTACTGAAAGAAAACATCAAACAGAAAATATTTTGACTATTTGGTGAATATGGTATATAACAACAAAGCAATTAATACTTGAGACATCCAAAACATTAAAAGTAACAATGATTATACAACAATTGCAATAAATATTAGTTTCTATGAAAACATGATCAAGTTTTAACTTAAGGGTATACGAGGTATTGTTGGTCGAAGCAGCCAAAAAAAAAATCAATTTTCATTATCTGAATCAATATATATTATTGAAAAATAACACTTTGGTGTTTTGCAAAAGTTCATTCTACAAATCATATAAATACTTTGAAAACTTGCTGAATTTATTGTTGTTAAATGAGTTATGTACGTTTTATAAAAGTGTTGTTGTTTCAGCCCTCTTTACAACATAACTCAAGAACCACAGGACCTACAAAAGCATATCTGTAATATTTGAATTCTTCTACACACTCGCTATGGATTGAGCAATGCAATTTTTTAGTGATGTGGTCGGCACCGTTTTTTATTGTCGACATGTCGATATAATTCGTATACCAACGTCGACAGTGTGTCGACATAAAAAAAAATTCTAAAAAAAAACCAAAAAAATTTTTTTTTTAATTTTCAAAAAATATTTTTGGCCAGAAAATCAAGTTATAGGCCCAAACTGACTTGTTATTCAAGGTTGTTGAAACCAGAGAAATACTGCTACTCAAAAAAAAAAAAATGCCAATTTTTTTACAAAGTTGAAAAAAGTTGTACATTTGAATTACTTTTGTTTCTATTGAACAGCAAGCAATGCATACTAATTCAATGTGTCCCTGACTGTTCAATAGAAGCAAAGGTAATCAAAATGTACAAGTTCATCCAACTTTGTAAAAAAAAATTGGCATTTTTTTTTTTTTAGTAGCAGTATTTCTCTGGTTTCCAACCTTGAATCACAAGTCAGTTTGGGCCTATAACTTGCTTTTCTGGCCAAAAATATTTTTGAAAACTAAAAAAAAAAAAAAAAATTTTTTTTGTCGACATGATTTTTGATGTCGACATGTCGGCATACGTGCCGACGTCGACATTATGTCGACATAAGGCATGTCGACCACATCACTACAATTTTTGCTAAAGCTCACTACCATTCGCAAGATGCTGTGAACTACTTTTTTTCTGCTGCTTCGACCAACAATACATCGTATACCCTTAAGGGGGTACTACACCCCTGGCCAATTTTGTGCCTATTTTTGCATTTTGCTGTTATGTGAAGTATATTTTGGTCAAAGTCCTTGAAGGCTTTATCAACCCAACCCCCCCCCCAACACACACACACACACCCCTACACACAAAGTGACACACAATCAATTACCAAATATAAACTGTACTTACAAGTCTAGTGGATAGAAGACCAGAACCAAATATTTGCCTTTGAAGTCAGCTAATTTGAGTTCTTTGAATTCTCCTTCAACCACAGCAGTGCCTTCAAAATTAGGAGCAGGCTTGGAAACTACAGAGTATAAATAGAGGAGTTGGAAATATTTCAGTGACGGGTATAGATTGCAGCAAACATATTAAGATAGATGTCATTGTGATGAGGCTCTCACAATTTCCTGCTGATCCTTGATGACCCACCCAGTCAAACTTTTTGAAATCTAATCAGAAAAAAAAAAGTTGATTAAATTGACAAATTGAAAGATGCAATACAAATGGGTTCCACCTCAAAAAACCTGACCTGCTATTGTCTGAAACTGCTGCTCCTCGGAGGATATATTCATAATATTGAATGTTTATGAGTTCAATGGTAAGAATATTTTAATGAGGTGAAATATGGACTGTTCTTTTAGGCCCTTCGCACTTGATTATTAGTTTCCTGTTTAAGATTTTGAAAAAGGGACGAGGTGACTTTTAATTATTAATTATCTTTTATTTTCTTTATTTAGTCTGAACTATTACAAGCAACTATTGACTTGTTTTGACTAGAGCGGGCATTTAATTATTTCACAACAATATTTGATTTTATTAAGTGAAGGTAGAGTTGTACTCTTTGTTCATTCATCATTATTGTTAATTATATTAAAGTCAGAAAATGGAATGTAGAAGTAGTTGAAAGTTATTTTAAAGGAGAAAATTAGAAATAAAAATAAAATAATTAATTATTTTGACATTTTCAATTTTGGACGCGGGCGGTAAACAGGAAACTAATAATCAAGTGCGAAGGACCTTTATCAACAACAATAATTAGCAGTATTTCAGCTCCTCACTTCCTCAGACTGTTCCCTGTCATGCCTGTGTAGTGTGTTTACACAGAAGTAAAATTACACTAGTACAGGGAACCCATTACCTTAGGGCAGCATCAGGCCCGTACGCAGGATTTTTTTTGGGGGGTGCTGATTTTGAAAAAGTGGACTTTTTTTCCAAGGGGGGCAATTTTGTGAAAAGTGGACTTTTCCCCCCAAATTTGGACCTTTTTGACCAAAAAACGTTAAAAACCTGATTTGTTTTGCTTGCTACGCCCGATCGCAAATTCTTAAATTTTGGGACTTTTTGTATACTTTTGCAAATTTGGGGAGGTGCGGTCGCACCCCCCGCATCCTCCCTGCGTACGGGCCTGGGCAGCATCAATAACGAAAATGTCATACCAATAAATTGACAGTGTACACATCTGTTTTGCCCATTTTTACAAATTTTAAGTTTGCCTGCCGCCTGCCCTAGCCTTGCGAACTAAAATTAGGCCTACCCCGAGTGCAAAATTGGCAGCATAAGGAAATGACCTTGCTGAATATAATCATGCAACAGTGTGTCCCTGGAAGAATCATAGGCCTACTTAACTTTGGGCTAGCTTGATTAATATGAATTAAGCTTACACATTCATGACATGTATGTACACAAATTCCAGTAAAGTTGCTGAATTCGACAGACAAAAAGATTTAGGCCTATCACTTACTCTGTGCTTTACTCCAATGTACAGCATGTTCTGAGGCTCTCATGCCTTCACCTGGATACACATGGCCTCCGCCAAAGCTATGGCAAACTTCCTCGGCAATCGCAACACAGCAACAAGCCAAGAGTAAGCTTAAAAGAGTGATTTCCATTTCCATCTTGTTGGTAATCTCAGTGCTACACACAGCTTTCTGCCGTAAGAAATAGAGCCAGTCACCGCACACGTAGGCCCTACTATCGCTGCGCGACAAACAATTGATATTTGACTAATGAGGTAGCGGGCCTTTCTCTATACAACTAATAACGCTCTATTTCATTGGTCAAAAAACAAATCAATCGTCGCTCAGCGATTTAGTGTAAATTCAGCTTGGACACGTTGAACGAAAGGATAAGCATGATAAGGGAGTGTTCAGAATTATTTGGGGGGGCTGGACACTTGGAAATTTTTGGAGTCAAAACTTTTTGACCCCCTCCAGAGAACCTGAAACTTTGACTCCCCTCTAGACATATACAAAACTTTGACCCCCCCTTTTCCAAGAGGTTAAAAAAAACAATTTCCTCCATTTGTGCAGTTCACAAACTCAGAAAATTACAGTTTGTTTGATTTATTTATTTCATAGGCCTCTGCAAGCTTTAGGGTGTTTTTCACATGTTGTGATGACTTGTATTTTGCATAAAGTTTAATTTCAATTTATGCATTCTAATTTTTTCATGTTTCATTCTTTTATCAGTAAATAAAAGTAACATGCAAAAGGGAAATTGAGAGCAACATCTGGCCACATCAAGATTTTTAATGCCTTAAGACTTGTTTATCAGGGGCGCAGTCAGCTTTCTTGGTGGGGGAGGGGAAATAGGGGGAAATATAAAATTTGGGGCAAAGGGCGGAAAAAATATCGGTTGCATCATTGGACCCGGTATTTATCAGTGGGATACATAGCTATACTTTTCTTAGGGACCGTTCACAAACACTTGTTGGGGGGTGGGGCCTGATGCAAAAAAGGGGGGCCCTGAAAAGTTTTGACCCTTCTAAGGGGGTGGGGGCCTGAAAAAATGACAAATTTTCCTGGGAAAATTGAGTATATGCTTTTCTATGGGGTTGACCCATAATTTTCATGTCAAAAAGGGGGTCCTGAAATTTTAGTGAGGGGAAGGGGGGGGGGCCCGATAAATTTTTGCGATGAAATTTTTTGTATCAGGCCCCCTAACAAGAGTTCTGACTGGGGGCCGGGGGCATTTTCCCCTCATGCCCCCAGTGGCGCCGCTACTGATTAGGCTAATGAGAGTTGATTCGTAATTTCCCGTCACCCGCCCGCATCACCTTTTCAATTTGGCCAAAACTTACATTATTTTCATAAAAAAGTCAATCTGAAAATTGAGAAATAATCAAAATTGAAACTCTCAAAATGTTTGACATCCCCGACTGATCATAATCAGCAGTTTTTCTTAGTTGAAGGGGTAGAGGATGTAGTAAATAATGAAAATTTAAGGACTGCCTCATCATGTTTCTATATCTAGTGATTACAAAATTGCAAATTTCTTTTCATTTTGATAAAAACAAATTCAAATCTTTTCTCATTCTGTCGCAAAATGTCTGTAATGTTGATCACGCGGCATTAGGCCTAATACCTGTTTTGAGATGGTCTTTCATCAACAATACTGTACTAGGTAGGCCTAATAGCCATAAATGAAAGTTTTGACAATAATGAAATTTTCCAAAATAATGAGTAGGCCTATAGGGCCTACATTTCACTGAAAAAAATGTGACGGGAAACTACCGTAGGCCTATCATTTAATTAACCTTAAAAAGTCTTTGAGCTTCCCAAAGGCTTGGGATAATGTGAGCGCATAACATGCAAAAAAAAATGTATTTTACACTAATTTTGCTCATGATCGGGGCAAATGTTTTAAAGTATTTTCTTGTTCTTTTGGTATCATTTCTTGTTAACAACATTTAACACCCCCCCTCATACCTTTTTGGAGACCGCTAGAACTTTTTGGACCCTTCCATTTTGCCCAGCTCCCCACCAAAGTATTTCTGAACATTCTGTTCAACAGTGTTCATGCATTCTTTTTAACCCCCTAGAACTCCAAAAATGACCCCAATATTTTCCAGCCCCCCCGGCCCCACCAAGGTAGGCCTATTTCTGAACACCCCCTAAATGTGGAATCAACAAATTCTCTAATTTTTATCCTTCAAGTATAACATTAAAATATGTAGACTTACATCATATTTTTAAATCTAATTATTGACCTGTTTAGTGTGTTGATTTTTCTATATTATTAGTTTCATACATAAATTAGTATGATATTTTAATTCGGCTAAAATAAATTAAAGCAAAAAGTGCACGTTATTTAATTTATTTGTACCCGATTTATTATCTACCTGTGTAAATTCAGCATTCATGGTAGATGGAAGCCAGCGAAAGATGTTGTCATTATAAACAACGTTGGAGGTGCCTGGTAACCATTGAAAATTCTGAAATTTCGATGACCACTAAATCTTCGATTCCACTTAAATGATGAATCATTAGTCCACACAATAAGTGGGTAATGATAGTGATCTTTGTAATGGATTATACAGGGCGTACAAACTTGATATTTTGTCTGTAACAGGTGAGTTTTTCGCAGTGTGATTTACGTGCATTTTTGCCGATAGCGATGATGATATTGACGTCGCGTGATTCATTTCTAATAACTGAATTAGGGGTTCATTCATATATTTTCATGACTAAACGGTTGTTTATGCCCGAGGGGCCGCTTGCGGCCCGTTCATACATGAGTGATGACATGCATTACTGGTCGATCACGATAGAATTTCAGTCTTTAAAACTTAGACTCCGTGGAGCAAGCGTTAACATTGCTACCCAAGCCAAGCAGGCTGGGGTCTGGGACTCAATGTTGAGTCCTACTTTTTTGGTCACGCGCGCCTAGTATAGTGACATCAACATTGATTGGTGGGGAAGGGGGAGGATTGAGGTGTTTGGAAAAAAATATAGACTTGACACCAAAGAAACCTTCATTTCATCACGTTAAAAATTACGGAAATAAGGCCATAACATAGTGTACGCTTTTCCATAAGTGTTCTAACACATTTGTACACACAAAGTAAATAAGATAATTTTTGTTATAATGAGTGAAAAATAAATAAATAGATAAATAAATAAATGAATGAATGAATGAAGGAAGGAATAATTGATACCAAATTTGAAACCGTGGAAGTTTCTATCATTAATTTCGAAATTTAGAGACTGGTCACTTTAAAATCTTAAAACCATATTTTGTGCCCTGTTTAAGTTAGGGATGTTCATAAAATTTTGAAGTTCAATATTTTTGGCTGAAAGTTCTTTCATTTGAAAGAGAATTAAATTACCTAAACAATAAGGGGTCAATCATGTTTCTAGTGCATATACTTTTGAAGTTACAGACAAAAATAGTGTCATCAAATTGCCCAAAATTTTGTGTGTGAAATTGTGACAGCAGGCACATGTACAATGTACACTACTGTATGTGACCCCAGATGACCTCCTATTCTTTACTGTAAGAAAGCTGTTTTGGATGGTCTTGATTTACACACAAATTGCTTTTGAGCTAAATCGAGTGTCCACTTGGTGGAACATGGATTGCACTATGTGATAGTTTATGAATCCAGTATCATGCCAGTACCTACATAAGTCAACATCACTTAGGTTTTGGTTGTCAAAATTAATTTTTAGTAATTTTTTCCATTGAGCCCTACAGTAAAGCCATTTTTGCACCGTACAGGCACATTCCACTTCCCTATGGACGAATAGCGCCACCTATAGTGTGTGATGTGAGCCTGACTATTTAAGTTTACTATTCATGACTGTAACTGTCAAAAAGGTAAATTGGAAATGTGTGAATTATTGTTTTCACCAACAATTACTCCATAGAAGAAAATAAAAGTAAACGAAACATCTCTTGATTAGAAAAAAAAAAAAAATAAACCCGTGCATACTTGTTTTGTTTTATAATTTTAAAGAATGCGGTCTACCTCAATTGAAGTAACGGAGTAAGAAAAAGAAATAAAAGAGAAAAAGAAAGAAAAAATAACAGCATTACATGGATTCGAACTTATGATCTTCGTGTGAGAAGCGGGTGAACTAACCATGAGCCACTGGGGAAGCTTATAATCGCAATCAATTTCAGTGTATTTAATGCTCTGTCCATGCTACTGTATTGTGTTAAAACCCATGTTTTTTTCCTATTTTGCTGCATTTATCTCACTTTAAAAAAAAATATGCACGCAGTTACATTACACATCTTTGTGTCTGCGATATGTATATAGGTAATTATTTCTCCATAAGCCAAATTAGTACGGTCTACCATGGTGTAAAATAAATAGATATTACCTTTTGAAGTTATATTATGTTGGTAGACCGTTATTGCGTCATTAATTATTGTTATCCTTATTATAAATAAATTCGCATGACTACCAACAGTTCTGCTACAGTGTAGTGGTTAGGTTACTGACTTGTGATCACGAGGTCTAGAGTTCGTGTCTCGTTATTGCCGATTTTTTGGCTT
This sequence comes from Amphiura filiformis, assembly GCF_039555335.1. Taxonomy (NCBI): domain Eukaryota; kingdom Metazoa; phylum Echinodermata; class Ophiuroidea; order Amphilepidida; family Amphiuridae; genus Amphiura; species Amphiura filiformis. The sequence continues at coordinate 22,289,127 of NC_092634.1, read as the reverse complement.
TTAAATTCTGCTCTGTATCCCTTTTATAAATTTCAGATGACACCTAAGACTGTGGAATTTATGGATTCATATTTTTTTTCAGTTATGATCAATCGGTGGGATTAGAAATTACTTTAATGGGCGTTCTCGATAGAATTTCATTTATAAATACTTAGACTCTGTAGAGCAAGCGTTAACATGGCTACCCATACGTTTTTAGAGGTCTTTAGGTGTATAATTAAGAATTTTGATTTGGGGTTACAAAATAGGGTATACGTATTAGGGTTAGGATTTTCTATTAGAGTTAGAAATATGTTTTGGGGTTAGGATTTGAAATAAGAGTTAGACCTACCATGGTTACAGTTCCAAAACGGAGGGATCGTAAGGCCTCCTATATAGATATATCTTTACAAGCTGTTGCGGCGACTGAGGGCTATATCACAATTTCATGTATCACCAGAACCGGGGATCAGAAGTGTATCAGAAGATAGGAAAAAATGCTAAGTCCGCAAAGACTGAAAAGTTATCGAGATCAACCTGTAATGTGAGTGATGACATTGAACCTATGACCAGACGCTTATGTTTCAGTCTACATGCGAAGAGAGCATCGCTTCTGAACATCTACATTGGTTAAGGCATGTGACTAGTATACCTAACTAGTCTCAGGTTAAGGCTACCCATATATTTTAAAACATTTAAAATCTGTGGGCTACCCTTAACTAGTTTTGGCATTGTGGCATTTTTTTTTTTTTTTTTTTTTTTTTGCCAGCATGTTTATATATATATTTGCATGCTTTAATTTTGTGTGGCATTTTTTTTGAGCACTATTGAGCACTTTTGTATATTTTTCGCGGTGACGGGAAAATGAACTTTTGACAATTGTTGTCTTTGTGGATACGTGTTTGAATGGACAAGTTATTATTGTGATAGAAGACTGTTACAATAATGCTAAACACCCTTCAAGTTCAAGGCCAAGGGGCTAAAATAAGCAGGAGTGGTGCTGCAGAACGGTTGGTTACTTGAACTTCTTCTTGGTTGCGTAAAGTTTTTTTTTTTTAAACTTCCGTGGTCGTGCCTGTGCGTATCGCGTACACCAGCGTAAATGCAAAAGCAATAACAATCACGCTGATTGGCTGATCAACGCACTTGACAACAAGCCGGCTGACCCATTGGTCTTCGGCGCGGCGCGTAGTAGGCGACCTACGTGATCGCAATTCACCAGCGCGTACCGGACCACGGAAGTTTAAAAAAAACAACTTTAGTGCTGTTGTATTGCTGCTTTAAACTTTTCTTTACCCTCTATGGAAGTTATGTTGTCGGGTAGAGCATTCCACTCTACCAATGTCCTTGGTATAAAGGAGAACTTGTAACAGTTTTTGTTAGCTAGAATTTGTGTAAACTTAGTGTGCCTTGATGAGCGTAGGATCCTGTACAATTATTTTCTTCTTCTTCTTCCTTAATAGTGCTGGCCTCATATCATGTATGAGTATTAGCACACTCATGCACTGCATACTTAGTATTACTCTGGAACCTAGAACACAGCTTTCAACACTGACACTGTCACTGTATATTTTCATGATTTTGATCCAACCGCGATACATGGATTGTATTTCACGTATTTCAAACTACAACACGAACGCAATACACATAAAGTTTTTATTACCGTACTTCCGTGGTCCGAGCTGTGAGCCAAGCTGTACACACAGAAGAAATAACTATCACGCTGACCCATCATTGGTCATCGGCACGGCGCGTTATACGCGACCTTGTCACTTCTATGCGATCGCAATTCACCAGCGCGTACCGGGACCACAGAAGTAATAAAAAATTAACTTTAGGCAATCCTGTAAGCTGTACTAGGAATCATTTTCAATTGAATTTATATTTTTCTAGGACGTTTTCATATTGGTGACGGAAGCATTAGAATTGAGAGGAGGGGTTGGGACAGGATATTTTGTTCAGCCCCCAAAGCACCCCCTGGACACGCCACTGAGAGAAATATGTTGAGTTGTTATTTCTGATTTTGGCCAAGCAACACAACCTAAATCCCCAACAAAAATACAACGACTGAAGGTCATGCATTTCCGGTACAAGTGGATCCACTTGTTGTAAACGCGTTCTCACTAGGCTGTTTGGTACCACGTCCTAGGTGCTACATCTTGGATGTAGCATCGAATCGAGACCATTTATTTCGTGCTCACTAGGCTTGGAAGTGGATTCGATGTAGGATCGAGTCCATGTCCTGGTATCAAGCAGGCCTAGTGAGAACGTGCCCTAAGTCACCCAATAAATTTATTTATGACTTACTATGGCTCTATATTGTAAGTCACCTGACTCCCCTGACCCAACAATACCCTGGGTATATACATACATGTACAATGTATTTAAGACCATGTATTTTATCTTGTCTTTCTAATTTTGACTTAAAGACCATGGCAACAGCAGCAGAGATATCCAGCAATCCTCACCTGACATCTTTGGCTCTTAACATCCAGGAAGATGATGATCCAAAAATGATGTCAGATGAATCTACTGAATCAAATTGGCAGAAGTACAATCAGAAACATGAACAACAGGTAGGCAAACTGTTACAATACTAGCAGCTCTACATATATGTATACTATCTGACCACGGAGAAGCCTGTGCCCGGCAGACTGGGACAACCAAAACTTGATACTGACATGTAAGCCCTGTGAGCACTAGATATAAAATGATGGGTATAATTAAAATTATGCAAAACTGATAATCCTGCATACTGTATTAATTACACCCCTCATATACACCACACTGCATGTTCCCATACGATACGCCTTGCCTGATGACTACTGTAACATAAAATAAAATTAGTAGGATTGAATGGGAAAGTTACAATCAAATCAGGCAAGTGGGTTTAGCTTTCAGGGCAATCATGATTTCAGGGGCTAATTATCTGCATTTATTTTACACCACAAGTTTCCTCTCAGAAGCTACTTTCTATTAAAAATCACCCAGGCTGTAATTTGGTTTTCGATGGCAATTTTGGCATTTTCGGGGGAAGGGGGGATTGCCCTTGGTCCTGTCTATTTTGAGTGATGATTAGTGAGCTTAGCTACATAATGCAGTCAAGGATGTTGCATGTGTATCCAAAACACAAGAAAAATCAAAAACTTTTTTCTGGCTTCAAGTAAAGTTCTCATTCCGTTTACATAATTGTATCTTGATTCCCACAGGAGACATCCACTTAAGGGGGTACTACACCCCTGCCAAATTTTGAGCCTATTTTTGCATTTTTCTCAACAATTATAGCGCATTGGTGACAAGTAAGATGTATAATTATTATAGGGGCAAGGACTACAACTACTGCACTGGAAATTTTATTTCAACACAGACAATAGTTGTGGAGTTACAGTCAAAAATGAGAGGAAACCAATATTTGATCAATAAATCAATAACTACTTGCCGTGAGTTGCTGAATTTTCAGTGCAGTAGTTGTAGTCCTTGCCCCTATAATATACATATCTTACTTGTAACCAATGCGCTATAATTGTTCAGATAAATGCAAAACTAGGCACAAAATTGGCCAGGTGTGTAGTACCCCCTTAAAGGCTATATATTTTGTATGATCAATACATACAAACTTGAATCTTACAATGGGCTATTCCACTTGAAATCCACACATTGGCTATTGGACCTTAATTTCCTACAAAGGGAGTGTATTTTTCAAATGGAGTCGCCCATTCAGGTAACTCCATTTGAAATTCACACTCCCTGTACGGAAGATTAAGGTCATGTCTTCCATAGCGAGTGTGTGGTTTTATGCATGTAGCTTGATCAAATGTTGTACAACATTTTATAGTTGATGATGTTAGGCTTTTTAGAAGTAAAATTTGAGTGTTGGTTTTTGCATTTACCAATTACTATTAAATCAGTGGATTATAATATTCTGCCTATGTTATTGGATTTGAAAGGATGATTTGATCTTTTCACATGTTTACTATATATCAAATTTCTTTGTACTAACAGGAACCAGAGCTTCAAGAGTCCCACCAAGATTATTACAAACAAGACATAGACAATGATAGACCAAGTACTCCCAGTGATAGATCACAAACTCCAGATTATAGACCAGAAAGTACTGGGGACTTAGAGAGAGCAGATACTCCAGATTCAGCTGGCAATAGATCACAAACTCCAGACTATAGACCAGAAAGTCCAGGAGAGTCGCAGAGAGCAGATACTCCAGATTCAGCTGGAGATGCAGCAAGTTTTGATGATGACAAAGAGACAGACGACTACTATGATCAAGCAGCCCAGCAACAGCTTCTCCAGCAAGAGTTGCAGAAACTGAAAGATGAAGGGATACTCCCACAATCAGATGAACCCGTATTTGACTATGATATTGCAGAACGTGTCAAACAACTCAATGCTGAATTGGAGCAGGAAGAGTCCACACCTGAGAAGAAGAACCGGAGAGTGATTTTCAGTGACAATCTGGTGGAGTTTTCACCATCTCCGGATTTTAGTGGAGAGGATGGTAAAGTATCTAGAACTGAGGATCAAACAGATCCAAATGATTTGGAAGTTGCAAAATTAAATTTGAATGATGATGACGAGGAGGAAAACAGACAAAGATTGCATGGTAAAGATGGTGGTGGGGATATATCTGCATCTGGAAATTCAGATGCAAGTGATCTTCCAAATGGTAACCATCAACTTGATAGACTAACTAATGGGGATAGACATAATCTAAATGGTGCTTCAGGAGGAGCTGATGAGAGTGATCAGCCTGATGGTAATTCACAATATATGCAACAACAGTCAGATGAACAACATGAACAGGTACTTTTAGAAAGAAACGGCAAGTTTGAACTCGTAAATGTGAAAGACTTGAGCGCAGAAGAACGGTTCATGATGGGGCTTGAACCGGCTAAAGACCAAAACAGTAACAATTCTGCTCATTCATCCTCTGGTGCTGTGGCATTTCAACCATCACCCCCACCAAGAAAGCAGAGACCTTCCACAGCAACAGGACAGGGGGCAGTCCAACGTCAGCAACTCGCACCACGCAGGATCCAGTCTGCCAAAACTCACCGTGAAGTTAATGGTGCAGAAGGGCATGTGAGTTACAGTACTTTTGAGTGGGATGCCCGGTCCAGTGGATATGGGATGACACCAGAGCAGAAGGCAGCAATGAGAAAAGCTTACAGGTTGCAACTCCAACATCAAAAGGAAGAACAGGAGCAAAGGGAAGAAGAGAAGCAGAGAGCAAAGGAGGAGAGTGAGAAAGCATTCCAGTGGTGGGTCGATAAGAAGAGAGAAGAAGATAAACAGAAAAGGAAAGAAGAAAAGGAAAGAAGGAAGAAGGAGCAGGAGGAAAAGGTAAGAAATTGATTGATTTATAGAATATATTTGTGATGTTATTTGCCATAAAAGTCTTGTAATTTGGTTACAAACATCCAGTGGTCTGCAATTAAGAAAAAATATTTAAGATGATTTTAATGCTCCTAAACAGTGATCCATTGCCAGACTAACTGTTTGTAAAATTTGTGACATTGAATATATTTCAACAATTTTCAAACCTGCAAAGGTGACCCCTTTGTCAAGAGCTCTCAAGTAGTTTTGAAGGTTACAATATTTTGCACCTTATGATTTTCACTCCGTCCTTGGCCTTCTGATCCCTCTCCCTTTTGCTTATCCCAGTCAAAATAGGAAATGAAAATGACTGTCTGCTTTTTAGGCTAATTTTTTTTTTTAATTGACTGTTTTCGCAAATCTTTGGATTTTTATCCCTCCCCGTACAATTTTCTTCTCATCCTCTTCCCTCCCCTCCAAAAAAAAAAATCCTGGTACTGCCACTGATGACAAATCACATGTTTCTGGATGCCCCTGACTTTGTGTTTATGTGACAATAACTTATTTTAGGACAGAAATCAAATCAACAAACTTTGAGTTGATTTGATACAAACTGCCTGAACTTGTGTGAGAGAGCATAACAATTCATTGCTGGGCATAGTATTATTCAAAAATGATTTATGAAGGGGTCTTTGGGCTACATTATATTGGTCATCAAGAATCTAAAAGACCTTTCTTATGGGTTTTGCATAGACTATACATGTATAGTACACTCTATGGACACGTACAGTCGCACTACTATGCTAATCCCATAGATTTGTGTACAAAATTGGGGTTAAAAAACATCAGTTTTTCTTCACAGTAGTAGCGACAGCTACATGATGGTTCAAATTAGCCCCATCTGATCAATCTGACTAAAGGAAAACTATTCATCAGATAGAGCTAAGACCAGATGGTGTGAAATCATATCATTACATTTGTTTTATCATGAAAGTTCTACATGTACATGTTGTAGTAGTGTCTTTTGACAGGAGAGCAATCTTAGAATCATGTTAGGCTGAAAAAAAAAACAAGTTTGCTTCATGCAGGTGGCCTGAAAACCAAAATGCATATACATGTAATAGTCAACATTTATAGTAAATATTACAACAAATCACCATTATATTGTCAAATCAGTGCAGACTAGATTGAGTTATTCCATTTAAATTCCACACTACCCCTGTGGAAGATTTTGGAAATAACTTCTACAGGGGGAGTGGGGGAGTATGAATTTCAATTGGAGGCAGCTCCATTTAAAACTCACCCTCCCTCTGTGGAAGTTGAATATTTCTCAGAGGGTGTACATGTATGAAATTCAAATGGAGCTGCCTAATGTTTTAATTCCATTTGAAATTCATACTCCCCCTGTAGAAGATATTTCCGAAATCTTCCACAGGGGTAGTGTGGATTTTAAATGGAATAGCCCATTAGATGTGAAAATTATAAATTTTGGAAAATTCTAGATTGACTTCATGGGATTTGTGGGTTTCATTTTGCTAAAACAAATCTCAAGCAAAAAATGAGTTCTCAAATATAAAAGAAATGCAGTAAAATGGCACCCTAAAATGAAATATGTACAGCCAGGAAACAAACTTGTCGTTGTTGGGCAGGAAAAACCTCGTATGTGTCATTGGCCCCTGAACATGTTTAGAGCAAAACCTCCTATCAGCCCTCGAATTAACCCTAATGCCGTGGGTGCCCATCCCCACTGCCGTAATGCCCTCAAAATATGTCCTTTACCGACGGTAGCCACTTGCCGTGCCTTCGAATGAAGTTGCCGTCGGTGCCCCAGCCCCGCCCCTTCATTATAAAATCATCTATCAGACTGTTTGTGTGTGTTTTTTTCGCTTCTGAGAAATTGCCTTGGTGCCCTTCTCAAATTTTCAACAGTTGCCGTGATGCCCTCTTGAAATATTACAAACTGCCGTGCTGCCTTGCCTTTTCAGTGAAAATCCAAACCTATTATCAACTTGCCCTAAAAAAGTTGCCATGCGCATTCAGATCCTTAATTCGAGGGCTGCCTCCTACATGTATGTAATCTGTTAGCAGTTTTGTTTTTAAAAACATGTTCAAGGGCCACAAGCAAATAGGAGGTTTTTCCTGCCCAACGATGTTGTGTTTATTAGCCTTTTTAGCTTAACCAGCAACCCTTTATTACATTACCCATCACACATGCACACCTTAATTCATACATCAGGAGTTTAAGGATCCAGAGAGTGTATTCCAAGCGTGGGTAGAGAAGAAAAATAAACTGATGAAGGAGGAAAGACGGATGAAAGCTGAAGAGGAAAGAATCAAATCTCAGGAACAGGTGGCTGAGTATCGCAAGTCTCCCTCATCACATCCAACCTTAGTAGCGTCATCTTACTCACATGTACATTAACATAGATTGAAACTTTTCTATCTCATTTTAATTTGTACGTGTACCTGTGTGTGTTTTAATTTGTTTCATGCGTATTCTTTTATAGCAAGGTTTGATCTTTCCCTAGAGAAGTCCTTTTCAGAGGACTGAATTGTGGAACCTAGCGAGTGCCATCTTCGTCCCTCTGAAGATGGCACTCGCTAGAGTTTCGAAAGCTCAGCCCTCTGAAAAGGACTTCTCTGGGGAAAGATCAAACCATACTTATGTTTACCGTCCTAGTGCCAATTAATTTCAAATTGTATTCTCTTACAGTTAATAAATGTATATCATGGCTTGTTATGGGGCTTTGCAAACTGCTGACTAAAATTTGAATATTTGCTTTTGGAAACTGAATGGAAAGTTTTTCATATATTACAAAATATATTTGTACCAGCTAGCTTTTAGTAGATGATTTGGAATCATGCAAGTTGTATTGTGTATGCAGTTACGGGGGGTGGGGGAGGGGGGGGTACTACACCCTGGCCAATTTTGTGCCTATTTTTGCATTTTTCTCAAAAATCATAGCGTATTGGTGACAATTAAGATATGCATGTTGTAGGGGCATGCAAGGACTACAACTGTTGCTCTGAAAATTCAGCAACTCAAGGCAAGTAGTTATTGATTTATTGATCAAATACTAGTTTTCCCTCATTTTTGACTGCAACTCCACAACTGCTGTCTGTGCCGAAATAAAATTTCCAGTGCAGTAGTTGTAGTCCAACAACTGCTGTTACCACTACACAAATATGTTTCTAAATTAATTAGTGAGTAGGACTTAGTTGTACGGTACTATGACGTAGTACATGTAATCATTATTTAGCATGCATGCATGTCTGTCAATTTGTATGTATCTGAAACTTGGCAGTTTGAAAAATGCTTTATCTTAGCAGGTCTTTACAATATGTAGCTGATTAATTGTCATCAGAATTGATGCTAGTGGCTGATTAAGCTCACCACAGCATGTTGATTGTTGATATGTACATATTTTTGTAACTTTCTCTCTTGACAGCATCGATTAATATATGGTCATTTTCACGGTAAAGGGTGTAACTTTTGATTTTTAGGGTCAAAATTTCAAACCACTTAAATATGTTTCTGTTTACTGTAATCATGCATAGAAGCAACTTAAATTCCAGTAAAATAGTGTTTCAAGGCTTAAACCTTTTGATTTCTGATAAAAAATTTGACATTTCCATAACATTTTGGTTAAAATCTAAGAAAAAATGTATTTTACATAAGCTCAGAAAATTATGACATGAAAGCTGGAATACATGTGAAATCCCATTCCAAAGTAAGTCAACAGATATAAGTTAAATTTTATACCATGTTTTGCTATGTTTGTAATTGCAATTTTGAAAATTTTTAACATCAAGGGTCATTTGCAATGGAAATTTCCCAACCTTAAACATATTTTTTAAGTTTTAATTGGGTTCCTAAAATAATTTAAATGTCTAACTTCATGTACAAATACTACTTGATGAAAGGAACCTCCCAGCCAAGTTTCACAGAAATTGGAGTCATTTTTTAGAATTGGCAATTCAAGCGATTTGTGTTTCGGAGGCTTCAGTTAACAACACAGGTGATCATAAAAGTAAAATATTTGGCTAACTACTACAAGTTGACATGAAAAAATAGGTAAAAAATATCACAATTACCAATTTTCATGCTTTGCTTCTAAGTATTGAATTTCAGTTGTGACAAAAATTAAATTATCACAGCAAGTCATTTTTTTGTTTTTGAGGCTTCATGTTTACAATGGTTAAACATGGCAGAAGTAGTTTTTTTGAAAACAACACTGTTGGGATCATCTAAGCTGTTATTTTCTTGTGTGTATTGAATCAATGATTCTATGCGGCAGATATTGCAGATTTATAACATGATAATTTTTTCACCCATTTGTTAAGTATGGTGTTATTTGCATGTGAAGCCTCCAAACGGGCTTTCTTGGATATCAGTATATTTTTCAAGCATTAACCATAATATCAATTTTTTTTTTTTTTTTTGACATTCTGCACATATCATGCAACAATTACAATGCAGATATCAATATGGAACATACCAATTTAGATATGCATAGATGATAATTAAGTTTACTGTTGTTTCGGAGGCTTCATTTGTTTCGGAGGCTTCAATTGTTAACGGAAAGTTTGTATTGGGTCCCATTTTCAAACGGTGATATATATCTCCATGATTTAAAAACAAGTGACTTGAGGATCTACTTTGCTACATTTTGATAAATAGATTGGATGAGCTCTTTTATTTATATTTGCCCAAGCTTGCTGAACAGTTTGTTTCGGAGGCTTCAAAAAGTTAACGGAAAATCGGCTCTTTGAAGTCAAGATTTTATAAAAATTTTAAAAGCTTGCAAATCAACTAATTTTTGTTACCCATTTCAAGTTAAGATATCAACTGTTATGAATCAAGAAGAAGTGAAGAAATAACCAAGAATTATGAACCAAAGCTATACCCACAAAGTTTGTTAACAATTGTTAACGGAAAATGAAGCCTCGAAACGACAAATATCAAGTCCGGTTCTCAAAAATACAGGGCTGTTCACAATTAAATCTAATGTGGCAGTGTTTACTGAACACATGACCGTACTTTCAGGATAAGAAAAATTATCCATGAACTAACTGAAGAAAACACAGGGTTTTACAAAAATGTTACTGTTTTTTACAGTTTTTCAAAATGGCAATATTAGGTACATTTAAGCCTGCTAAAACTGAACGCAGTAACTCCCAAAGATGATTATGCTACCCAAGGTAGCTGCTAACTAGATGACTTATGTGGCCAAAAATCATGGAATTCTGTGGCTTTATTAGAAAACTACGGATCAAAATGTTAAAAATCCAAAGTTACACCCTTTACCGTGAAAATGACCATATATTCTTTTACTGTTTTACTAGTCTAGTAGCTTAGTTTTACATCTTTTGACTCCATAAAAAAGAAAAGAGATTAAAACTAGCTAGTTTAAAAAGATTATCTGTTTAAATGTAGGTAAATTTGAAATGTTTTTTTGCCCCAAGTGCATGTACACAATGAAGAAACATGTTGTTGCAAAGTCATGTATTCTTTCCTATGGAGTCAGAAGTAAATCTTGCTGATCATTTTCATTAATTTGTACTTCTATCATTTGCATGTGCATGGACATAAATATATGAAAAAACAAATCACAGCAAGTAACTTCATCATTTTTTTAGAAAGACTACATCTCATATTTGAGCTGTGCAGGTAACCCTAAAATGCAATGCATTCACAAAAGTCACCCTTTTTGAAAAACCTGTGATACTGTTGTGTGATAAATTAAATCCCATTTTTTTATCCTCTCTCTAACACTCGAAAGGTTTCCATGATCCAGTGTTTGTGAAATTGGAAAGAAAATGAGGCGGTAATTTGCGCAGAAGCAAAGTTCATCCTACTTTACAATCATGCCACTGATTTCATGCCTAGAATTTGAGATGTGTAAGGTTCTAAAAGAATGGAGACGTTTTCTGTTGTGATTGGCTCATTTTCCTTCTGCGTAGTTTCCTATAGATCAGGTGACACAAGGTTTATGCATATAAAAAAGTCATTAAGGGATTGGTCTACATGTATGGACGGACATGCTTGAGAGAATGCATTTGACCAATTCACTTTTTAAAAGCAACATCAAGCCATGTATCTGATTTGATGCATGCATACTGGCAAAGTGGCAGAATAAGAACAATGCCAATTGCTCACCAACTGTTTGGTATATGGCAGCACATGTCACCTCATCTACACATGTATATAAATGTAGTTTTTACATTTTCATGATATATTGCATGTTTATTACTATTTTGTTTGATATTTGACATAATTCTTGGCACTTTTGTTCCATTACCATATTTGACTTAATTAGCACTCCTCCCCCAGTGCCTTACAGACACAGCTAGGTAACAGAGTCTTTAGCAACCCCTTTTCAATGTACCTGTAAACTAAATTTGGGCAAATGACTTATTTTCATCAAAACCTTCCAGCTTAGGATTGTGACTTCAGATAGAATGTATTTTAAAATCCCCATTCTGACATTTTAATATAATATGCGCCTCCAAATTGAATGACTTGACTCACTAAGCTGATTAGGTCGAATAAATACAAAATCTTTTTGGTTATTTATTTGCATAGGGTCAGGTGGCATATACCCGTAGCAAAAATTTTAAAGAAAAACCGAGGACCATGTTTTTTTTTTAAACATTGACCTATGACTTGTTCCTATCTAACCAAGAACTTTGCACGTCCGAAGCTAAGCTCCAAACAGAGGACCCACTTGACCTTTTATAAACCAACCCAAGACCTGACCCTAACCGGCCTGAGACATCATTTTCATGTTAGGGGCTGGTTTTCTGGTAATTTGGTTTTGGGTGTGTGTTCATTTGCAGGTATTTACACACAAACCCATACTACAGACAGTCACTCCCACACATAATCGATATCTTCTCTCAATTTCAGTCTTTTTGTTGACTGTTCTACCTACTCTTTACCATGTTATGCCTTTCTTACTTCTCACTTGTCCAGTTTAGCAAAAATTGTACTTTGTATTTAACGAAATTGTTTTAATTGATATAAAAACCCATTCATTTATTTCTTGTTTCTATTTGTCTTTTTGTAGGAATCTGAGGCTCAAGACCCAGAATCAACTTACAAAGCATGGCTAGAGAACAAGAAGGAACAGGCCAAGTTGGATAAGACAGTACGAAGGAAGATGGAAGAGGAGAAGGACAGGGCATTTTATGTCAGGGATAGGAAAGACTGTGACAAGGCATTCAAAGAGTAAGTTAGATTCATTTTACAAGTTATAATATGAAGAGCTTTGTTTCAAAACCCCTTACATCCACTTGCCCATTTTTGAGAACACATCATGATGTGTTCTCAAAAATGGGCAAGTGGATAAGGGGTTTTGAAACAAAGCTCTTCATATTTGTTATATCCTCCTCCCTTTCTCCTGAATCACAATCATCATTGTCATGTTTTGAATCAGTGGAAAAAACCCTTTATTTTTTGTATCAAAATTCTTTTAGATTAGTGCAAATTTAAAGGTGCATGTCGTGATCCACAGCCTCATCCCCCCCCACTTTTCATAAAAAAGTAGAGATTTTTATTTCACTGGAAGCATCTGACTACATAATGTGTATGCAGTACAAAAAAAATCCTTGCAGATTAATTTGTTGCAAAAATGTCATTAAATTTGTATTTCCTTCTGGTTTAACAGAATAAAATTACAACACAGTCGCTATAGAGGGTATGCAATACTACGTCACTCATGACAGAGTCATCCTCATTTAAATAAAGTTCTGTCCTCCGTAAGGTACCACAGGACAATTCGCATGAAAATACAATAAAACAGAGAATAGGTACCGGTATGGTTGTGGAATCGATCTAGAGACCTGTCCCTCTGTCATCTTAAGCTATCTTAGAACTGTCCTCCAACATGTCTGCCATTTCAATTGTTATACCGTTCCGGTTGGTTTATTGCATAGGGTCTATATATGAGCACATATAATCATGCAAAACTCGCAAACGCAAAATTAGAATCAACCGGAAATTTGGGAATAAGCGTTTTTCCTGGATATCTAATGAAAAATGTCATAAAAAGTTGATGATCATGAAATACTCCTTTAATTAGTTAATTAAAATGGCCGTTTCGTGACAGGTCCATCATTAATATTTTGTTTCAATGAGCTCTACTCCATTATTGTTATTGGTTAGTTGAGGGTTCGCATTCAATTATTTACCAAGCCATTTTATGTAGCCACTGATATCAAAAGGTTAATTTATGTAATCACAATTGATCTTGACAGACCTATCAATTTTAGATGGCACTAGCTTTGCTACATGTATGAATGTTACTCAATGATTGGAGTTTAGAAGCAATTTTAAAATAAGGTTGCTAGGCCTGTTGGTTTGTTAAAATTGTGTTCTTTTGTCTATATGCTGCAAAATGTGTAAGCCTAAATATACATAATTAAAACCTATATAATAATCAGGCGGCGGATGACATGATCGAGCCGGCAACTCGTGAAACCGCCCGGCCGTATGGCATTTTCCATATACTCGGTTAGTTTTGGGGTTCATTATCGAACCCCAACGGTTTTAGCTTATATTTATATTATTTATCAACATAGGCCTATTTGTTTGTGATATTTTAAGCGTTTTAAAATTTCAAAATAATCCCATTCAATTACACGCGGTTGACGATGAAAATTTACTGAATTTAGGGAATGCACGTCATACACCACCTGATAATAATTGAAGGTATTTTGTTTGCAAATGTTTTTTCTCAAATTTAGAGTTGGGTTTAGGGTTTTGAATTGTCAAAATTGTTTTTGTTTTTTTGTTTCTCTTGGTTTACAGGCCTTCATTTTTGAAAATTTGCAGGAGCTCTGTTAATCACTCTCCTGAGTTTACTGAGGTGCTCAACAAGGAGCTCAATCTTTTAATATCTGTAGGGATTCAAGTAGTGAGGGGCTCAGTAAATCATATATACTCCTGGAATGTTGTTAAGGAGAGCTGTAGGAGCTCTGGTACAATCAAGCTCCTCAAAAATGAAGGCCCGGGTTTAGTTTGGGGTTAAAGCATAAACCCCAGTAAAAACCTCCTTCAGATATATGCTGTCAAGATTTTGCGTTTATTATCATAAATTGATCACCAATATGCATTGTAGACTGATCAATAGGTACATGTCCTCCCATAACACTGCCTTTTGCCTGTTACCATAGTGTCATAATCACCATGGTTACTTGTCGTAATCCATAGATTAAGATATAGCATCAATATATGTCTCCAAATTACGCTCGCAGTAGATGGACAGATTGATTATAAAGCAATAAAACTCATTCTGCTCTAATGGAATTACTGAAATGCACATTAGGCTCACCATAGCAACTGCTTGAATTATGAAATACTGTCAAGTACCAAATTTTTGTGTTCATTAAAATTTCACAAATTTTATGAGGGACATGGATTTGCGAAAATTTTCTTTGGTGTTAATATTTCATTTCCATATGCCTTATAAGAAAATGTATAAAATTTGCCAAAATTACATGCTGCAAAATTTATGGTTCTTTCAAATCCCAAAAATAGTGTGCTGCGAATATATTGTGCTGTATATCATGTGAGTGTATTTTTAAAAATCTACAGAGAACTATAGATTTCTTGAAAAAGGGAAAGCTGCATGGTGTGCAACAGCAATTTATTAGAATAAGGCCAGAAATCTTTTGGATAAGCCTCAAATATACCAAAAGATGTTTATTTAGTTGGTTGGGTTGGTTGGGAGTTTCGCTTTTTATATTTCCAGCTTTAATATATTCATAATTGTAGGGAGCAAAGATGTAAGATATTCTGGGATAATATGTAGGGTTTTTTTCTACAAGTTTTTGATTGAAAATGTGGAATTTAAACATTTGCTTCTATTGCCAGTTGTATGTAGGTTGAACTAAATACTAAATGATTGGGATTGAGCTATATTTTATTTGGGATTGAGATATATTTTATTTGGGATTGAGCTATATTTTAATTGAGATTGAGCTATTTTAATTGGGATTGTGTAGACATGTTTGAGCTAAGGAGATACATGTGAATGAGACAAGCTGTTAAAATTGCAAGGCAAGTTATATTAACACTGCCAGGATTTGGACCACAACCTCAATCCCTTTGCCAGTATAAGCTTCCATCATTGTATTCCTTTTAAAGTGCGAGCTTATTATTACTATGTACAGTTTCTGGCAGAAGAGAACAGCAGTTGTTTACATTTTGAGAGCATGCACAGCGTAAACACAGAAGTGGGGTTTCTGATTGGTTAATTCAATCGTCAGACAATCATAACAGCATACTGATAATCTAATTGTCCGATTACGCATCAAAACATTGGTCGGTGCAGATCGGCGCTCTTAAAGGGAACACAAAGCCTCAATCTGAGCAAGGGACTGCCTTCTTCTCTGAAGCCGAGTGTAACCATGAAGTGTTTTTTCTTTCATTGCAGATGGCTCAGGTCTAAGAACTCCCAACTGAAAGAGGACAGATCAATGAAGCGTACCGCAGCATCTCACACGCAGAAGAAAGCTAAATTATCCAGGAAATCAAGACAACTGGCCAAAGCCTTACAGATTGCAGAGGCCTACAGGTATACAGACTACTATGGCTATAGATTCTGATAATGGTTACAATGTATGTGTGTTATTGTGGTATAGCTAGATTATTCATCCAGTAGATTATTCATCTAGTTCAAACATTGATTTGAAATTAAATCAAATACTGCATGGAAATAAAAATGTGCAACTCACTATAAATTGAGTTTGGTAGCGATGTAGGTGCATATTTCGCTGGTTGCTGTGATGTATCACACTTACTATTCTAATCCCGCAGAGATTGAGTACATGTGTACTTACTGTACAATAGCAGGTTTGACCGCATGCTAGCAGCTCAACGATATAAAAGCACTGACAGCACTACCAAACTAGAGATAAAGTGTATACTACGTTGCATCCAGAACCACAGAATTTATCAAACATTTGATTGATGGTGATCTGAGAGTGACGCTTAACTGTCTCAGCTGTCACACACACATATGGGACCCAATGGCTGAAAGGTTATCCTGGTCTTCTATAATGAATTACATCACCATCAGTCAGTTGTTATGAAGTCTGGTTGTTCCAGATGCAACATAGCATAATGAGTCTAATAGAGTTGCAAATTTTATTTTCAGTTTTTGTCCAATATTTGAATGAATTTCAAAATGAATTTCTATGTATTGTTTAAACATACATGTCTGCTGATTATATTAAGCCATACACCATGTGCACATACAGGGAGGCATCTGTAAACTGTAGCTATATACAGTTTGATCAGCTTGTGATCGGCAGGCCTTATAACATCGCGGATTAATATCAGTACATTTTATTTGGAGAATTGTCTTCTGACATCACGCCAGAAGTATTACAAATTATTAATTGAAGTCCTATACTTTGTCTACTTTTATTTAACACGCGCAGTAGACCAGAAAGGTCAACTGACTCAACTCTATCCCTCAAAACGTGGGTCTACTTTTTGGCGTCGTTTTAAAAAGCCGGACAATTCTTGCCGATTACAAGCTGATCAAAGTATAGTGTAGATTTTGATGAAGAGCTTTACAATTTAAGAAAGCTCCACCATAGATTGGTACTGCTATAAGATTTGGTATAGGGCATCATTTCAAGTTGCTGGCCTTTATGTTTGAAAATTATTAGATAATATCACTGTAAAGCCAAAAATAGTGGAAGAAAAATATACCTCAATGCTGTTCACTGTGAAACAAAAAGAAAATATACCTCAGTGCTGCAAGCTGCAGCTACACAAGTAGATCAACTGAATGCCAATGTAAAAAAAAATCAGGATTTTACACATTTTGAATGTAAGTTGACATGAAGTCATCGGTTTTTGACAGTTAACAAATAGGCTGAAAATATAACATTTGTTCTATTATAGTTGCAGAGGTATCGATCAAAATATGATCTTTAGCTCGGGTAGTTTCCAGCCTTGTTTCCAGAATTATAAAATATTACAGAAGTTTTGGTACATGTCCTATAAGGCGCATGTGACACTTTGTGTATAAAAATCAGAATGTAGTGGGGGGGGGGTGCAGAATTGGAAAGAGTCTTAATATCTAGAATCCAATTTTAGTGCATGGAAAGGGTAAAGGAAAGAATGGGGAAACTAATTCTATAAAGTAAAATTGCTACACTATGCACACTTTTTTGTATTATATGCAGTGATGTAGTCGAGACCTACAAAAATGAGACAGAGACCTTTACCTCTGAGACAGAGACCAAGACCAAGACCTCAAGACCGTGAAAGAGAGTGAGACCGATAACAATGAAAACTGAAGATAATCTTGCAAAACACAATCTCGCTTCTGTTATTGGCAACAATATACTTTATGCCATTGCTTTTACTGTTATAGTATTTGTCAGCAAATATGTCTCCTCCAATGCTATTGGACATTTTCATAATCTGACAGAGGAGGATGGATAAGCTATGTGACTGTAATGACAAAACAACTGCAAGGTATCGGTAGGTCTCAAGCACAAGACTGAGACTTTTACTACCGAGACCAAGACCAACATGAAAGGTCTCGAGACTGAGACCAGTTCACAAGACCTACGTATACATTGCTAATGAATTGATAAATTGAAAGACATATTCTGTATTTTCTGACTGCATATGCTGCAAGTTAAAACCACACTACAGAGAAAGTAACAAGAATGTGCTATTCAGATGAAAGCCATACCTATGTAAAACATGAGGGTGTGTGAATTTCAAATGGGGTTATCTGAATGGGTGACTCCATTTGAAATCTGCACCCCTGTGTGGGAGATTAAAGGCATGTATGGATTTCAACTGGAATGCTTGATGGATGAAGGGTAATGTGAAGTAATTTGTTAATAAATCATAGACAGTAACACTATGGCTGTTAAGATTTTTTTTTAAGTCCCAAGATCTAAATATTACCATTTAAATTCAGATTTTTGTTTTCAATTAAGTCAATACCCAGTAAGGGTTGTTGCTTATATCACACTATCCCTGATTCTTGTGCATTTGCATTGTGACTTGCAACATTTATTCTTAAGTAATCAGGATTTGTCCTCTGAAATTAAACACCACAAATGAAATAGGTTGGAAAATGTAAATGCTATGTGTATTTTATATTACAGTGAGTGTAAGCTTTGCTTGTGTTGTGTGTTTATGCATTTGTGTGGGCTTTCACAGCTAGCAGCATATATGCTGCCTATATGTACTTGTACATTTGCTTGTTCTCAATTTCACTTGGAATTGGTGGCATAACTCAAATTCACACCCTCGCGGATAGTGAGAACCAATCAGAGCAAATGTTAGTAAAATACGAGGTGTGCATAAATATTGTATAATTGCGCGGGCGTGCACTCCGCGCAGTGCTTTCAAACACATTCATGTTTGTTGCATTTTCCAACATTTTTAGTGACAATTTTGTTATAAAATAGCAAAAATCACAGGATTTTTTCCTTGTGTACGAAATTGAATGAATGAGAGTCTACACAGTTTAACATACAATATTGAGAATGATCAAATTTTGAAATAGCTCAGCAATGTTTCTAATCCAGTTGCATTTCTTTTCTATATTTAATTTTCAATTTTATTATTGTTACAAGTAAAATTTACTTAAGTTTGTTGTGAGGAGCAGTTTTATTTATATAGTGCTGTAGATTCAAACTTAATGAGTTGCATAAGGTGGGAGTACTTAGGTTTTTGTATACATTGTATAAATGCTACATTTTGATAGCTCTGTGGCAAAAACAATGTATTTATGTCCATTAGGAATTAGTGCCAACAGTGTTCCATTGAGAAACTGACCAAAACTCTTTAGACACAGTTTGGGCTATTCCACTTGAAATCTACAGTACCCCTGTGGATGATTATGAAAATATCTTCCACATGGGGAGTATGAATTTTAAATGGAATGAGCACATTACGCAGCTTCATTTGAATTTCATACACCCTCTGAGAAAGATTCAACCTGAATCTTTCACAAAGAGTGGGTGAGTTTACAAATGGAGCTGCCTAATGTGTTCAATCCATTTGAAATTCATACTCCCGTGGAGAAGATATAAAATCTTCTACAGGGGGAGTGTGGATTTCAAAAGGACTAGCCCATTGTACAAAATCGACCTTGGGCCCCAACAAAATGCATATAGACGAATCCAACGCGCCAAGTCATGGTCAGGATTTGGTCGGCCATGGCTGGTGTAGTGACTGCCCAATTGGGGGGATTAAAGCTGCTTAAAATTCGATGTTAGATTCTTTTGTGTTGTAAACTGTCATTATTCTTTTGTCTACGTGTAACACAGGTGATAGAGTGCAGTTTA
This sequence comes from Amphiura filiformis, assembly GCF_039555335.1. Taxonomy (NCBI): domain Eukaryota; kingdom Metazoa; phylum Echinodermata; class Ophiuroidea; order Amphilepidida; family Amphiuridae; genus Amphiura; species Amphiura filiformis. The sequence continues at coordinate 22,269,483 of NC_092634.1, read as the reverse complement.
TAATACCCTCCAAGGCCGCATCATTTCACATTTTAAGTGAGATGGAGCGGACGGGGACCCAACTTTGGCAGCCATTAAAGTAGGAATGCGTGAAATTGGATTCATCTATAGTGAGCGTTGGTTTCAATTCCATTATGCATGTATTTGCAAAAATCTCAGAGCAGTTTAGAAAATATATGACCCAATCGGATCCACTCAGGCCAAAGTCAGATATTCAGTGGCAGCACCAGGGGGGGGGAATGCCCCCAGTCAGAACTCTTGCCCCCTCCCCCCGTTGCCCCCAGTAAAAACCCAAAATTACAAAAATTTTAACTTTTTGCGGTAATTTTCCCCGTATGAAATTCACTTTTCCCTCTCAATGCCCCCCGAAAAAAATTCCTGGCACCACCACTGCTACCATTATTACTAACTTGCTCAGTACCTGCTGATGTTGAATCCCCAGGTCTCTTAAATACTTGGTGGCAAAGTTATGAACCTTTATTGTATGTTTTATTGTTTTTTCTCCTCACTATTTGCCTATATCTCAGTTTCATTATTGCCAACTTTAGCCTGATTGGACCAGATCTGGTCACAAACAAAGCATTGTAGGAAAATCCATGCAGTTTACAATGATATATCAAGCTCTTAAGAATGAACTCATACGTATCACAGGCAGGCATATATATTAAATGCAGCAACTGGACATACATCTTTTTACCACTGCCATCAATTTCTAAAATTGCTGTCTGTAGTAAAAAGATGGCACTCATATAAGGGATGGGGTATGAGCGTTTGGACAGTATTTATTGTGGGACATTAGAGCACATCAGACATATCAAATTGCATTCTGAATACGAAGAAAGTCCTTTTGATATCAAATAATTTTGATTTTTTGAAATTCACGATATAATACAAATTTTATGACAAATTATTAAAATTTTATATTTTTCACATTTTTATATAACAGTCCTCGAAGTAAATTTTATAAATCTAATGATATATTCTTAAAGTGTATGTAGCTGGGAGGAAAAGCAGGCGATCAATTGAAAATTTTGACCTTTCATATTGAAGATATGGATTTTTCCCCAAAAGACCTAATTTTTTCTGGTGTTTGGGGAAAAAATCCATATCTTCAATACGATAGGTCAAAATTTTCAATTGATCGTCGGCTTTTCACCCCACCTACATACACTTTAAGTATAAATCGTCAGATTTATAAAGTTTACAAAAATATCAATTTTTAATCATTTGCCATAAAATGTGTATTACATTGCGAATTTCAAAAATCCAAATTAATTGATATCAGAAGGACATTCTTCGTATTCAGAATGCAATTCGATATGTCTAATGTGCGCCAATGTCCCACAATAAATACTGTCCAAACGTTCATACCCCATCCCTTAAGTTATTGTAAAAATGATTTAAGACATCTTTTGTACATGTACCTTCTGATCATTCCATTATATTGTGCAGTTTGTAAATATTTCTTTTTCACATAATTATAGCATCAACAAAGTACTATTATAAGATGGCTTCCGCAATTTAAATTTAACTACAGATGAAATGGTGTATTGGGCAGTATTCACACAAAAGGATTAACTTTAATTCAGGACTAAAATGGACTAAAAGGATTTTGATTTCTATAAATCAAATTCTTTTCTCTAAAAATAGTGATTGTCGGATCAAATCACTTTTTGGCATGTGTTTATGATTCACAGAAGGATGAGAAGTAACTGATCTTACACATGGTGCAAAGTTCACAGGGGCTAAAGGTCATTGGGTTATTCCATTTAAAATCCACACTACCCCTGTGGAAGATTTTGGGAATATCTTGCACAGGGGGAGTAGGAATTTCAAATGGAATGAATACAATAGGCAGCTCCATTTGAATTTCATACACCCTCTGAGAAAGATTTAATCTGAATCTTCAAATAGACTTGCAAATAGACTTTCAAATAGACTTGCAAATGTGTTAATTCCATTTGAAATTCATACTACCCCAGTGGAAGATATTGCTATAATCTTCCACAGGGGTGGTGTGGATTTTAAATGGAATAGCCCAATTGCTCCTATACATCACTATTTTTCATACTGACAAACCCCAGATAAATATAAACCATCCCTTTGGCCTTTGTATTATTGACTATTCGCCAGCGAAGTGTTACGTGTAATCCGATTATCACTATGTCAACTGGATCATGCTTTTGAGTTCTGCACCATGATTAAAATGATCGCAACACAAAGTCTATGGCTTGTACTACCAGTTCCAAAAGGTGCGTGATCCAGTTACCAGGGAGTTACGTAACTACTTCGCTGGCGAATAGAGGGTGACATTATTGTTTTACAATGTAAGGCTATTTTTACCATGGTTGCTAGTCTTGCTATCATGCTCAGCAAATTGTGTGTATGCCATGTTTGTTTGTGTTGTGGGTTGTTTAATCTTAAAAGCTCAAGATTTTTGTAAAGAGAAACTGAGCAGCAGCAATAATCCATTTGATTTGATCCAGTTCTTGAATGAGGTGAAAACTATTAGTATAATTAAGATGGCAACCTGACAGCCATAACAAATGTTACAAAAAAAATGTGCAGTGCACACAGTGTCAACACGCTAAATTATAAAAAAAAAATTTTCATAAAGCTCCATGCCCTGTTGGTGATCAATATTCTATTGTTGACACAGATAAAGAAAGTTTACATATGCATTGTGATATACATGTGTGATCGAATTTTCTATTATACACGCACCTGGATCATAAATGTTTTCCTATAATTGTAATTCTCAAAATTAAATATATCACAATTTTAACTTTCGATTTAAAAATCATTATGCCAAAAATGCAGTAAAAATGTATCCAGAGCAAACAGTGATGGCCGCTAATTAGTGTATTTAATTTCAAGTTAGTGTATTTAAAACAAAACCTTGGTTTTACCTCAAAACAAATCAATTTCCTTGTAATAGTAACACCATATGGGATACTAGAGCATGCGCAAATCGTAATGTGTAGAATAGAACTTGATGGTATCTCATATGATAGTCGTACTATGCTTAGCCCGAGTCGCTCGGCCTATCTCGCCATGCGTAGCTATTGAAAAACGAGAGGATTCGCCATACTATCACTGCAATTTTTGACACAAAGATATAGGGATGATGACAATGTGGGGCACTTCATGGGTTTAGGGATGGTTTATTGTATCCAAGTATTGGTCAGTAAGCAATGCAGATATGGAACTTGTGAAACATTTGAGCCTTGAAGTTGAATTTAATCTTTTTATGTGAATACAAACCATCATTTTTTTACTTTTTCATTTACACTTTATTATTATTATAAATAGTTTGTGAAAAAATTACTGTCACAAAGTGTTTTGAATAAAGCAATACCAAAGATGTATGATGTGTTTGCTTGTACTCATTTAGTATTTGGTTTGTTTCATTATATTCATTTTACCTGAAGCAAGTAAGTAAGTGTAAAGCCGAATTTATACTCCATCGCTGAGCAACAAGCGGTTGGTATTTGACCAATGAGGTGGCACACTCTACCTCATTGGTTAAAGGCTGGTCACTATCGCTCAGCAATGTAGTATAAATTCAGTTTAACACTTAGTGAAATTCATAACAGTTAACTCAATTTCTGCACAGAAAAAAGGAAAAGGGAATGTATGGTACCCAAGGAAAAGTTAGCAGCAGGAATTGTCATAGATATATATATATTTAATAGCCACTGTGCTTAACATTGGGTATACTTTCAAGCCATCACCATATGCCTACAGCCCATGTAAGATTGATTTGGTTGTAATAAATAGTCATCTTGAATTGGCTCCAAGGGGCTTCACAGGCCAATAATTGGCCCTATCTTAAATAGATTCTAGAAAGTAGAAAGAAACAAAATTAATTTTTTTGAAAAAAAGCTATAGTGTTTTGCCAGATGAAATGACTCAATCTTAATTCTTGAGTTCGACCTAACAAAAACAGTTGTCTTTCAAGATGTTTAGAGTAACAATAGCTTGTCGAAATTACTTGAACAAGCAATAGCATCATAGTAAACATAGTAAACATGTCCAACATGTGTGGGGGCAAGTGTTTTACAACCTACCACAGGAGCTCACAGGGGCATACAAGTGGTTAATTGTCAAGGGAAGGGAGGCAATGATAAAATGTTTCCCAGGGTGCATCATTTTGGCATGGTATGTTCAGTGGCGTATACATACTGAGCTATATATTAGGGGGAAATGTACAATCTCCCACTGGCCTGCTCCAAAAATGAGTACAGGGGTCCGTTTCACTCAACTTTTTGAAGCTTCGTAAGTCTTGAAGTTCCATTTCACTTACGAATGGTACCCTTCGTAAGTAATAGGTATTTACTACAGGGACTCTTCGTAAAGTTACGAATACCCAATACTAGACGTAACTAGTGATGATGGTGAATTGAGTTACGAAGGGTTAAAAGTTTAGTGAAATGGCCCCTAGATTGAAGTTTACATTATTTGGGCCCATTAAAGTGAACTTTGAAATTACTGCCAGTAGTCACAACTGGCCTACCCAATTGGAGCCATTTGGGGAATTCTTCCCCACCCTAGCTAATACACTACTGACTTTAGGGGGTGTGACCAGATAGACATCCTCACCCTCCCACTCTATGATCCCATCAAATCAGAATGTAGATTTTAGTATCGGTGGAAAGCTCATATTTTTCTAATAATCCTAGCGACATTTTAGGCTTTAAAATTGTAACAAATCACAATCTAATCAAATCACAAGATAACACAACTAATTGTGGTAAGTACTAGTTTTATTATTCCCATTACTTATATTACTATAGTACTTTGCATATAACTCTGCTTCACTAATAGAAAATCAGTGTTAGTCTTTGTTTCTGCCATAAATATAATCATCCCATTATAAAGCCCTGCAGGGTTATTTACAAGGAAATTGCACAAAACAACACAAAAATATTGGTTCTCATCAACTTTTTTTCAATTAATCAAGAAAGTATAGAAGTTACAGAGAAAAATTAATCATACAATTTGAAAGGTTGATCCCCTTTCTGGATTAAAAAAGAACAAAACAAATTTAACTGCAATGTCAACTTCTTGCAACTCACTGAAACATGGGATGGGCTATTCAAGTTGAAATCCATACACCCCCTATAGAAGACATGACCGCAATCTTCCACACAGGGAGTGTGAATTTCAAGTAGGGTTACCTGAATTGGTGTTCAAAATCAATCATGTTAAGAAGTATGACCACATAAACAGGTGTGCACTTTCTTTTTGAGCAGTGTTTATTTTACCAAGGCGGTGTAGGGTTAGGGTCTGTGAATGTCCTAACACAAGCAGTCTGTTCAGGACCAAGTGTGAATTTCAGCGCAAGACAAGACACTGCCAAAATATTCCTCCATGCCCAAGTCTCGTGGCTCCATGGCTGCAAGTCGGGATTCTAAGTATTTGAAAGCGTAAGGAAGAATGTGTTATGGCGTTACAAGCAAACAAGTGATGAGAACCAATTTCTTTTGTCAACTGAGTCTTATTTACATCATAATATTTACACTATCAAATAGGTGCTTTATTTAAGCACATTACATATTATATACACATGCTTCCAAGGTTACAAGCGCTAGATGTTCGATGCAACCAGAATTTACTCTAGAAACACTCTCTGCTATAATTTGGTTCACCACAAATTCAGTAGCAATGTGTGTGCAAATATATCACAGCATCGAATCATGTGCGTAAACTTAATTGCGCAGAGCATATTCATACGTGTACAAGGTGCATGGTTTAAATTGTCAGCATGCTTGTGGCACTATCCTAAAAGAAGCATTTACGTCACTACTGAACTTGAAGCGAAACAATGTATAGTGTGATAAAACCAAATCACGCTTTATGGAATTAATCACATCATGCATTGCAAGTACTTGAGAGAGGCTAAAAAAATACAACTTTACATCGAACATCAACGTTAAATGCCTATTATACAACTTAGTACTAAATTATATGGAAGTATTTGTTCCCAATCAAAAAAAGGAATTGCAGACCTGTCCCTAGACTACCGTGTTAAAGGAAAGAAATAGCTGCATGAAACAACTCGGCAAAAATCATGCTAAGTATGTAGCAGAGACGAGCATTGTAGGAAATCACATTAACCACCTAACAGAGACATAGGGCTGATTTTACAAAGAGTTGCATTAGACTGACGCCCCAAGTCATCAACATTCTGGGTTGATGGCCCACAATATTAGTGTAAAGACTCCATTGAGGAATCAAGCAGCTTATGGAATAAAGCTTTATAATCCTTCAATAGAAGATTTACGTACTAGGCTAATTATGTGCAGTTTCACACAAAGGAAAAACCCGAATTGGCAGAATATTATCACATCCCAGCAAACACAAGAAAGTTTTTTAACTACCAACCTTGTGCGCCTTTTTAAAAATGGTAAGAAAATGTTTTGTGCTTGCTAGGATGTTACAATTTTTAAGTAAAAGTGCTAAACATATTGTGCATACAGAGATAAGAACAAAAATGTACATAAAAGACTTTACAGTCGATAAAATTATTTAAAAGAAAGATGTTGGTCAACAAGTACAATATACTGGAATGCATACTATGTGCAGGGCTATTCCAGTTAAAATGCACATGCCCTCATTGAAGATGTGACCTTAAACTTCCACAGTGAGAGTGAATTTAAACATGTGGGAGATTAAGGTCATGTCTTCCATAGGGGTGTATGGATTTTAAGTGGAACAGCCCATAATAAAAGACATGATATAATACCCAAGCACCACAAAAGAATTCAAATAACTAATAAAAAGAACGAATGTGTACTTCCATATCAAAAGGATGCACTGGTTGGCTGCTACATGAGTCTCTTTCACATAATAGCTAGGAATAAATACCAGACTCATCTCTGAGTGGAGGTCACTTCAAATCATCCCTAAATTCAAATGATTTAGGAATACAGAGAACATATCTACACCATATGACTTAGGGATGATTTGAAGTGACGCAAATAATAGATTAAGATTTTAGATGAGATGTGTGAATACAGCCATCACAACATGATCCTACCTAATTTTCCTCCACATAGATAACTGGTAATATAAAAACATATTAGACCATCTTTGTTACACCTTAAATTACATGTCTCAGCATTTAATCAAATAAATCAAGTGTTGCGGCTCTGACATCTTTCCAACATAACTTTCTCTAGCAAGTGCAAATTGATTAAGAACTTAAATATCTATTACCTGCAGTTAAAGTAACCCTGGTGAACAACAAGCAGAAGTGTAGTCTGAATCGACTGAATACATGTATGTGATAAGATTAGTTACAACAGAGTACACTGTGATTATATATCTGTGATGTAAGTTTGATGTTGTTGACATGTGCTGATCAGTCATAAGCAGGTATGTGACATCAAATGAACATCACACACGAGGGATGTGTACCCAGCCAAAGATCTTATCCTACCAAAAATTCATTTGCTTCTACTTATGAATACCCATCAAGTACATATTTTTTATAACAAACGATAGATTTAATTAAGGGCTGGGGTATGAACGTTTGGACAGTATTTATTTTGGGACATTAGAGCACATCAGACATATCGAATTGCATTCTGAATACGAAGAATGTCATTCTGATATCAAATAATTTTGATTTTTGAAATTAGCAATTTAATACATTTTATGGCAAATCATTAAAATTGATATTTTGATATTTAACAGTACTTGAAGTAAACTTTATAAATCTGATGACTTATAATTAAAGTGTATGTAGGTGGGATGAAAAGCCAACGATCAATTGAAAATTTTGACCTTCCGTATTGAAGATATGGATTTTTTTCCCAAAACACCAAAAAAAAATTAGGTCTTTTTGGGAAAAAATCCATATCTTCAATATGAAAGGTCAAAATTTTCAATTGATCGTCGGCTTTTCCCTCCCTGCTACATACACTTTAAGAATATATCATTAGATTTATATAATTTACTTCGAGGACTGTTATATATCAAAAATTTGAAAAATATCAATTTTTTATAATTTGTCATAAAATTTGTATTATATTGTGATTTTTTAAAAATGAAAATTATTTGATATCAGAAAGACATGCTTCGTATTCAGAATCATTTTCCAGATGGGGATTCGAGTGCCGTGTAGACGCTTGCTATTCTGGAAGATCGCATTGATGCGTTTTGATGCAGATCCCAATATAATATGACTTTATCATATCAAGTGTACTGATATAAAATCTCATGAATTATTACATTGTCTACAAGACAATTTTCCATCTTGATGTGGCAGTGACGTCAGTGAGCATTTCATTGAGCGCAGCTAAAAATCGCTTGTGTTTGCTCAAAGCGCTAGCGTACACATGCATGACACCGCATATATGCGCACCAAACAGTTGCCTCGATGCGTTGACGTCACTGCCACATCAGGGTGACAAATGGTATACAATTCATCCCTTTTAAAACTCCCAATATGGGTATGACAACTGATCATTCTTTGATTTTTATGAGACATGATAGTTGGAATCAGTTGGAATTGAGGATCAAACATAACTTATGATATGTGATTGATCATATAGGTGTCAAGAACAAAAAAGTAAAATTAAATTATTTGTGAAAAAAGTCGCAAGATCAGAAAGAGAGCCCAATTATACCAAGACCTGCAACACTCCAATATTTTTTTTGATAATCAAATTCAAAATTTCTGTTTGATAACTGAGAAAAGATGTTAAAGAATACATATTGAACAAAACTCACACACATTAATAGCTAAATAAACAGAGCCAAAGATCATTTATACAAATTGTGAAAGGTTTGATTTGATGTCTAATTGAGATGAATTACACTGCTTCCTTTATCCCGTATGTCTTATATAATGTACTATTTTAAATATGTGACCATCCACCACAACTGAGCCCGGATGTCACCAGTGCCACTATTGAGATATGCTCCATTGAACTTAACAATAAACAATAGGAAACAAAGGATTTATTGACTGTTTTATTGATTTTACACTACTTAAATGTCAAGTACTATAGACATGATATACATCATTTTAAAGCTAATTTCAAGCAGAATATTTTGGTTGAATATCTCAAAAATGATGATTGGCGACTTCAGGGCTCAGTTGTGCTGGATGGTCACATATATGCTTGACGAGAAAATTCCTCCCTTTCATATTATGATGACTTTTTTCCCTAATTTCAGCACATGAGATCATCGGATGCCAATAACGTACAACAATAACACATAACTGACCTTTTAACACATCTGGAGTGAGAATGATCACAACAGAAATATAAAATTCAGTATGAAATGGATTAGAAAACTGACTTTCTCATAATATTGTGTTTTATTTACAAATTTTGATTCATGGTTGTTTTTAAATTGATTTTTTACAATTTTATCGACAATGCTATTTCAAAACACTTGGCATTTAAGGAATACATAAACTTCATTGAAGGCATATACAGGAATTTCAATTGACACCCAAACATAGACCACCTTATCAATATTTTGATAAAAGTTGTGATTAAAACAACTTGACCCTACTACTGAATTTGACTCAACACGGTTTTGTTCATATAATCTTTTAAAGTACCCTTAAATTCCATCATGCATTTAGTATAGAGCTGTGCATACACACACAATGCCTTTTTGGATATTATTTTGCCATTCTCCTTGAATTGAAAGTGTGAAACATTTGATGTGAAAATCTATTTTCCTGACAAAGTGACTGTATATCCCTTATTAGTTGTAAATTGGTTACTGAATACAGTATCAAATTTGATTGATTAGTACACAGGTTCTCAATAGGTGGCCCACAGGCTGTATCTAGTCCACAGACCAATGATGGTTGACCCTTGACCAGCTCTGAAATTTGCAGGATACATAGCAAAACAAGGTGTATTTTGCCCTCAAATACAATTAGTTCTTTGCAATGAGTTTAGCCCTCCATGGGCCATGGCCACATATGTGACATGATCCGGTCCATGGGGGCCAAAGGCGGCAAATTTGAAACTGAGATACAAGGTAAAAATATGGAGTAAAAAACAATAAAATACATAAGAAATTAGACATCCAAAAACTTCATAACTTTAGAACCAAGTATGCTAGAACTTGGGGTTTTCAGTAAATGATAGCCTATTGTATTTGTAAAAACAGCAACTCAATTTTCAAAAATGCCTCTTTTGGCCCCCATGGACCAGATCATGTCACATATTGAGAACACCTGGATTAGTACATAAATGCACATAATGTGATGTGATCAAGCAAAATGAGTAGGATGTCAGGACTATTGGTTTTGAGATATAGCCAACAAAAGTATATTCCTTTGTATTTTATTATTCTGAGCGACACTAAAATTAACATATTTTTATCTCCAAAACCAAATTTTGATTTTGATAGATCTCCGCCTCATTTAGCTTGATCGCATCACATATATCCCCAATTGCTAAAACTTTATCACATAACCGTAACTATCAATTTTTTTTTATTGAATTATGCAAATGAATATCTTTTGACGTTCCCCGATATGTGCAATGAAGTTTGAACAAATACAATTGCCTCAAGAATGGGCATGTATTTTGACATAATCTTTGTTTTGTAAGTTTAAAATGATAATCAGAATAATGAACACAATAAATAAAATCTATACAGACTCTTAATATATGCAAAAAAATTCAACATAAAACAAAACAATAGACAACTTTAAAATGTGAGGTACACTCAGGTACAGTCCAGCCTCCTTTATCCAAACCTCTTTTATGCAGCTCTCTCTGTTATCCACTGTGTGATCTTAATAGGAAAACATATCTTTTAATTCCATGCTCTGAAGCAGTTTGAAGGACACATAGTTTGATCAGCTCGTAATCAGCGGGCCTTATAATATCGCGGATTAATATCAAAATATTTTATTTTGAGAATATTTTGTGACATCTTGCCACAAGCATCACAAATTATTAATTCAAGTGCTATATTTTGTCTACTTTCTTAACACACACAATATAGACCAGACAGATCAACTAATAGCACTCCAAGCGTGGGTGTACTTTTCCGCGTAGTGGTAAAAGCCTAACATTTCCCGCCAATTACAAGCTGATTAAACATGTATTTATGTAGCATACGGCACTAAAATACCATCTTTCAGTGTTACTCCATTGAGTATTTTAATCACTTCAGACATTCAATGCATAATTACACAAAATTCTGGGTTTTTTCCCCACTTATCTGGCTAATGATTGGTCCCATGGCCTGATAAAAGAGGACGGACTGTAGTTGATGAGGAATGTATCTAAAGTAGTGCTGAATGAAGCACTGATTTTGAAATCAGTCAGTAAATTAGTTCTATAGCTAACATTATGAATGATTGTCTTGACCTTTGGTCTTTCTACTGCTAGAATAAAAGAAGTCAAGGGTTCTTAATCAAAGACAGACTGTTGGATAACATCTTTATCCAACCAAACCAATGGCCTGTGATTTATCACTCACTGCTACCAATTAAACTATCAATTAACTTTATCACTTTACTGCCACATGCCAACTTTTGTGAGTTATTACAAAATATTGACTGGTTGGTATATATCCTATCAAACAGCTTGTCAAAATCATTCAGCACTTCTCTTTATATGCAGCTATAAAGCATGAAATCAGTCAATCAATGCTAAACCTAATCAGACTGCCTTCCCTTGTGAATCTTTCATGCACCACATGCTCTACAAAAAACAGGGATTTTCATCCATCACACTTCTTTATGACCACAAACTTCATGTCTCAATACACAATACACTGTTAAAATAGAATACTTACTCAATAAATTAGAATTCTCTTATACCTTATGAATATGTACATCTCTTCTATTATCTCATTCTTTCAAACCGCTATACAACAAAGAAGACATTTCACATGGACACTATAGTAAGACACAACAGCCAACGACGACTCTTAACAGCCACAATTACGAAGACTAACATCACAATTGTAACTCCCGGGTATTATACATCGCAAGTACTTCCATCGCTAGTTTTTTAACAACCCTGGAGATCTGGTACTGATTGGTCCAAATGAAAAGCAAAACTGTGTTTATCAGTGCTGCCACCTTGATTTCCAAATATGCATACAACAAATGTCCAAGAATTGAAGATGTTTTCTATACTGTTAACTCAGTCACTATCTTGGTATGGTCCAGTCAATGATGTGCGGGCTTCATCACTGTCACTCCTAGATAAGAGAAAAAGAATATGAGATGCATTAAGTAGTAATGGATTTAGCTTAAATTTGAAAGTATGATCAGTAGGATACTAATCCTGTTTAACCTCTAACGCCCCTGGTTGCTTTTTGGAGAGGGGGAAGGAAAGAAGAAAGAAAGAAATTTTTTTCCTGGGTGTGGTTTTGAACCACTGACCCCTTGCTTGCCATAGACGTGCACAGGCCTACCTTGCCACCGGTGTGTAGCTTGGCTGGCCAAGCTTTCCGTCGCCATATGACTGTTCGCATGATGATGCAATCGCATCATGTGGGATACCTGCCTGTGAATATGCTTTTGGAATTGATATTTTTTGATGTTTGGTACGGTTAGGGTTAACGACTTTTGGTTGCACAGAATGGCCAACCCAGTATATTTTATTAACTTATGAGCAAACAAGCAAAATGAGGACAATATTATACAAAGGTCGATTCTCACATTTTTGCATGATAATATCGATAATATCTTTTGATGTAACATACAATATAATACCATGAAGAGGAAACAACAAGTAATTAAATGTAGTTTCGATATTTATGAACTTTACACACAGGAAACATTTGTTTCTCTAGTCTACACAAACAACAGGTTGCCAAAAATTGTAATTTACTAGCCCAATTGGGCTAAATTGCAGCCTGATTTAACTACTTTTTCACTGACTTTTAACCACTTATTGTCCCATAGATTTAGTGGCTAAATAATTCCCTGTCTCATTAAAAATCAGACTAAATGTTTTTGGAAACTCTGAGCAGGTTAATGGTACTATCAGTAATTCGCTCAATCCAAAAAAATCTGTAAATCACATTTTGCATTTTTCTGAGAAGCAGTGGCTTTGGAAGATTTTCAATACTGGGGGAGCTGACCCAACTAAATAGACAGCTTGCAATTTTCAAACGTACATATCATACGCCCATTCAGAATCCTGTCACATGATAGTGATTTTGAATAGATGCACAGGTGTATGATACGTACGTTTGGAAATCGCAAGCCCTCTAATATTTTGTTCATAACCTATGGGGTGGGGGTTGCACCATGTCACAGATTTCAAGTACTTGGGTTCCATGGAAGCAGACAATTTTTGCAAAAAAGAGGTAAAAACACAAATTTTTCTGGTATTTTATCACTTTTTTTCTTAACCCAGAATCATTTTATATTTTCATGCTTTTGCCAGGATCACTAGCAGTGCCTTTAATACACTTTTCCCCTTTATATGAATACAGTTTTTACAGGAGTATTACTCACCCATAAATGAGTTCATCTTCAGAGTCATTCAGCATGGAAAACGTTGGGTTATCTTTGAAATAGGAATCTGAAACAAAACAGAACCAATTATTTTACCAGGTGCTACATGTACTATGATGCAAATAAACATATCATCGCAGATGGTTTTAACATTGTCTTATTTTGTCAATTATTCAAAATTTAAGAGCGATATTCCAAAAATCAAGGAAAAACATCCTTAAAATGGAGTCGCAAGATTAAGGAAAAACAATTTTGAACAAATATATTTTTTAAACTTTTGTTTCAAAACAATGGGACAAATTCTCCAAAATGGTTGTTTATAGAACAAATCTGTGTTTATATCTTGAGAATGTATTCTTTTGTATGTCATCCCTAAATCAACTAAATGCATTTGGGTGATAACAGTCCCTTTAATGAACTTTAGATTGTGCAGTAACTTATATGCAATGGACTATTTGGCAGTTAATTATATGAATGGATTAATTGTTATATCTCTTTGCGAAAGTGGACTCCTGGATTCTTATTTCTGAAAATATCTACTATTGCACTTCTCTACAGACAAGTCAGTGTGATGCGATTAAGCAAAATGAGTCGGAAGTCGGGAATATTACTTTCGAGATATAGCCAATAATAATATTCAATTTCCTGTTATTGTTCTGAGCAACACTAAGTTTAATCATGACATTGTTTTCTGCAAAATAAAGCTCTGGTAATGGCACATGTAAGGAAATTGAAAACAAAATTTTGATCAACATCAAGACTCATGTAGCTTGCTCGCATAACAGTTTTTTCTTTATTCTAATTTGTCTTACCTTTATGTGCATTTTTGGAAGGTGAATACACAAAGGCCATTGTGTACAGATAGAAGTTAAGCAGACCGTAGAAGGCTAAGAATTCAACAGGTACAAAGAAGTCAAGGAATACAATAATGGTACAATGGCTAAATCAGTGGCGTAAAGAGCAAAATTTCCACAGGTGGCAAAATGGCAAAGTCGTCAACCTGGCTGATTTCCAGAATGATTTCCTGGGATAAATTCCCACAAAAATGTGCAATTTTTATGCTTAAATGGTCAAAAATTAGTTACATTTTGTCTGGAGCAAACACAACAGATAATACACACAGGAAAACTGTCATCCCTGTTATCATATTAGTTAAAACCCTTTTCATCATGCACCACATCTTTCCCTCATGGTAAATATACCACAGGAAGAAAAAATTTCCCAACTTAAAATTACATCACTACATTCTTTGAACTAGTCCCTAACTTTCTCCACTGAGTTATTACCGTCTCACATGGAGTATCCAAAAGGCTACATTTTCTCCATCATACTTGTTTGTAAGTACATATTACCAAAAAGCAGGGAAAATCTGAAATCATAACCTTTGATGTCAAATCCAATTCATTAGTCCTAAAAAAGTCCTTGTAACATAGGGTCTTGGGTTTACTTCTTATCAACAATTCATTCATTTGAAATTTGGAAATCAAAATACTGGACTTACTATTTTTAGCCATGCTACGTTGCGTGTGAAACCATCACACTTCATCAGGCAACCGACCCGCTGGACTGATGTAGTGTGAAGGTTTCACACGCAATGTAGCATTGCTAAAAATAGTAATCCAGTAGTTTGATTTAATTCCAAATTTCATTTTATTACAATTGGACGACAGAGAACATTCATCAATTCATTCATTTCTTAATGTGCATATTTTGGGTATATTAAGTACAAAATATGATGGTTCCGTATAAGATGCAAAGGATATAATTCTCGTAGTAGGACGACAACTCGGTGACAAAGTTTTCATCTAGGATGCTGAGTCCAAATCTTAACGCTGTCACTGAGATACTGACAGCCACCACAAATAACATCAGGATGGTCATGAACTTGAGCCTTAGATCTGAAATGATAAAAGGAGGTTGATTAAATAAGACCCACTCCACACTAGTATATTTTCGTCATCGTGTAGTAATTACCTGATTATGACACAATTATGATAAACGAATGATGAGAGTGTCCACACGGTCAGCACATTGTCGTGTCGTAATAAATTCTAGTTGTACACTCGCCACGACAATTACTAAGTCCATTGAGTAAACATATATACAATGACAAAATGCGTACACACAGGTAATTTTCATCGGCAATTTCGACATGATCATGCTAGAAACCGTCTCAATGATGGAAATTTTCATAATTCACAAATGATGACATGATTGTAGTATGCTGACGACATTGAGCGGACACACGGTGCTAATATCATAATAAGATTATGACACGATTGTAATCGATGGGAAATAACACACTCCTGTGGACCGGGTCTAAGCTACTTGATCCTATGCATTATTTCCTCTTGTCATTTTTGGTTACACTTTTGTCGTTTATTCAAGAAATAAAGGGTAATGCGTTGCAGGCATACCAGACATGAGTGGCAATGACTAAACTGGCCATTCCTCATGAAAATTATGTGAATAAAATGATCTTTTAGCTTGTTTTCATTGTTGAAAGGGATTCAATCATATTTTACCATTGTTCACCATTGTTTAATAACTCGCGTCCGGCGTAACTAAATGGTTTACTTCGTTCAGGCAGGTAAAGTTACCTTCACTGCCCTTCACAAAGTAAACTACACAAATGCTGTAAACATATTGTTGTTAAACAGAGATGAACAATGGTGAAACATGATTGGATCCCTAAATATGTTACAAGTTTTTTTTCAAAGAAATCAGGACCTTCCGTTAGTACTTACTCATGTATGGTAGGGCCTTGAGTTCTGTGAATGCCCTGATGATTAGGAAGATCAGATACAATAAATACAAGCCACCCACTACACTGAAGAAACTGATTAAACCCTGAAAGTAAACAAATAAAAACAGATTTACAGATGTTAGATCATTTTAACTCATTATAGCAAAACCATCCAAAAGGGACATAAATTCACTACATTCACTGAAGTGAAAATCAACGTAGGAACTTTCTAAGTATGACACACAAATTTGTCATAAATCTGTTGTTGTGTTGTGACCTTTGCCCAAAGATAATAAACGCCCCGGGGTGTTGCACTTTTCCAAAAGGGGCATTTATTGGAAGTGAATCGTCAATGACAAAAACAAATCGGGATCAATTTCCTGATGGTGCTCCTGTTGAAAAGAGGGCTTTGTGACTATACTGATGCTATTTCCATGGCGTAGCCCACGTAAATCAAGTGGAAAATGACATTTTCGTGGCAAATACAACAAAATTACACCCGTAAGTGCATCATCAAGCAAGAATCTGGTGAAATTCTACCATAAGGCAAAAAAAAAAATTGTTGTGTTGCCCTCAACCGCCTTGACCTTAAATCCTGAAAAATCAGGGTTGGCATTTTTTTTTTTTTTTGAATGATGATTTTTACAGATTTGTTCAAAAAATCAATGTTTTTCACTTAAAATTAATATTTTATTAAAAGACTAGTCTTTAAATGATATCTAACAGGTATCCAGAAATCAAAATTTACAAATGTCACCTAATTGAAGAAGCATTATTTAATATTTGAGGGGATTTTTAAAACCTGAAGGTTTGAAAAAAAAAAAAAAAAAATCTGACCGTCCGACCCAAATTTCCCATTTTCCCACTTGAGGGCAACACAACAATATTTTTTTTTTTCCTAATTAGGTAATGAAATGGATGGAAGTTCGAGTCATAATACAATGTAGTTTGCAATTTAGCGATCGTCACTGCATGACTGACATGACTGATGTTTTAAGCTTACTTACACGATATGACATGGAAATGTTTGCATTTTTGTCAATTTTTCACGGAAATATTGGAGGGGGCATTTATTAGAGTGGGAGCGTTTATTACAAACAATACGGTACTCAAAAGATCAAGATGTTGCTTCACAACTCTAGAAATACCACTTCCTGTAGATTTTCAGCAGTGCTGGAGATCCCACCTTTATGAAAGGAAGTGAAATTAAAGTAGCACTAAAGTACACTAGGAAACCGCAATGTACAGGAATACAGGTTTTTGCTCAGGTCTGCCCAGGGTTGCACAGGAAGGAGATTATCATATTACAATATGTATCTCATGGATTTCATAGGGTTTTGGAGTCCATTAACCCAACACTGCCCATGGTTTTTTGCTATTGTAAGGGAAAGAAGGAACCAAAAAGGAGAGAAGATGAACAAAGAAGTCACTTGGTACCCAGGGATTTGAACATAAACCACTTGAGTGCCAAACACAAGATCACCAACTGGGGTTTTACTGGCCCAGCCAACAAATCTGTGCGTATATATGACTTATGGTGATTACGTCATGGCATCATGTGGGATGCATGCACTCAAAGTGGTATGATTTTGTAACATTGTTTGTGGTTAAGGTTAATGTCCAGCACCAACACCCACACAAATCATGCCCAGGTATGTTTAGAGATGCCCAGGTATGTTCAGAGATGCCCAGGTATGTCCAGAACCTGGATTACAAAAGGTAATCTGGGAGGAACCATAACAAACAAGCTGTTTGCAGAGCATTACAGGCTATTGTGTGAAGGGATAAGCAAATAAATGGCTGAGAGATTGGCAGTCACAGGTCATGGGTGACGGTCATTGGATCAGTGACTTTGTGATAATAATCAATAAAAGCTCTTCTCCAATCCACTTTATACACTGTCCAGTACAAAATAAACGGGATTGCTCAGCAAATAGTCTGTTTGATGTGGCAAGGAAGCTAATCCAGCTACTGGATATACCTGGCCATCTCTGAAAATTCCTGAGCATGATTTGTGTGTTTGGTGCCTGGATATTAATTGGGAAAACCCAGTGTAATCCTTCAAGAAAACCCCCTCCTCAGCCAGACAGACCTGGACAAAACCATGTATTCCTGTAAATTGGGAGTTCAGCTCATAATCGACGGGAATTGTTAGGATTTTACCACTGCGCCAAAAAGTAGACCTACATTAAAAGTGATACAGTTGACCTCTCTGGTCTATATTGTGTATGTTAAATCAAATAGACAAAAGTATAAGACTTCAATTAATACTTTGCGATGCTTCTGGCGAGATGTCACAAGGCAATTCTCAAAATAAAATATATTGATATTAATCCGCGATGTTATAAGGCCCGCTGATTAAGAGCTGATTAAACTATAGTGGTGCAACATGTGTCCTGAAACAAGAAACTGTTCTCATGACAGAAATAGTGATTCTCAATCTTGTTTAGAACACAACCCTAAAAGTATTATAAGCATCAGGCCATAACCCAATTGTCAAACTTAAGATACTTTTCCCACCTTTCCTATGCTTGTGACCTCACATAAGGTTACAACATCCAGGTAGAGAATCCCAAATCTAATGGGAGTAACATTGTACTTACGATATAGTTTCCACTATCAGATTTATAGTTGAATGTAGGGTCGCCTCTTGCTTCATACTCTTGCCAACAAGCCAACAGGATTGCTGATAACCATATTAACCCTACTATGGTCACCTTGGGAAGGTAGAAAAACACCCACTTGTGATCACTCTGAAAACAAACAAACAAAAACAAACAAACAAACACAAAAAATGTGTAAAAGTGAGAATCATGGTAATCTTTGCAGTCCTGACAATAATAAGATGAAAGTAGTAAGCAACCAAAATTAATGTGAAAATTTTGGACCTTGAAATATCACTGACGAAGGAGGATATTCCTCAGTTCTAAAGGTTACATACAAGTTTAAATTTTCACAACACCCTCCGAACATCTCAGATGCACAGCACTTTTTTACCTCTAATAATGTCGATTATGATCAGTTTTACATCATATAACTTCTTTCTTTCCTTAGTATATCCATGACCTTTTTGCAACAAAATAAAGTTATGGTATAGCACAATTGGCACTTTTGAAAATGGCCAAATATGAGGTTAATTTGGTCCGAAACCCACATACAGGCATCAATATGGGGGGGATGAATGTATGGACCATCCCCTCTAGCAAAATATTGGGGAGATTTATCCCCCCCCCCCATCCCCCCGGAATCTACGCCTATGCTAGTATTTCAATCATATGCATAAAACAGGACATAGTTTTATTAAAAATTAAAAAAATTATTGAAAAACATTCAGGATATCCTCAGCAAATGGGCAATTCCAAGCACCATCATTCCGCAAAGCGAAGTTTGCACATGAATTCTTTTTAATGCAGCAGCCAATTAGGTAGGTGACTAGTATAATGGAAACTATTTTTGGTAAGTGCAAGATTAAGGTGGGAGAAACTTTACCAAACGACCCTAATTTGCATATGCAAACTTCGCGTTGCGGAATGATGCTTGGAATTGCCCAAATGTTACAATATTGCTTGAATTCAAATACTGATCTAGTGACCTAGTACTTACATGTCTGATACCATGATATGCACAAAGCCAGAAGAGTAACAACGCCGACAGGAAAGTTGCTTGGAAGATGGTATCTAGAACTAATGGTATCCAACTGTCAACTAGGAAAACCAATGGGAAGATGGGATCTGAAATGACAACAAATTGACATCAAATAAATATTAACTTCTGTGGTATTATACCGAGACGAAAATACCTTTTCGTCTCAGGTATTATACAACCAAAGAGGATACTGTTGGTAATGCAGGTTTTGAAAAATGTGACATACAAAAATTTGCAATTGATTACCGTAATTTCCGGAATATTAGCCGCACAGAGTATAAGCCGCACTGACTTTCGGCGGCTCCAAAAATAACGTATAAGCCGCGGCTTATATTCCGGAAATTACGGTAGTTTAATTTAATATTACTATTTTTCACAGAACTTGAGCACTTTTTTCGGCTAATGTACATTAGTTGATTAAATCACGTCATAAAACATCAGCACCTCATTTGTAAACAAGTCATGATGTAGCATCCTGTGACCCTGGTGTGACCCAGTTCTTTTTATGCCACTAATTCCCTGTCATGCTATAAAACAATATACATTTTACCACCACTATAATTATTAGTTTAATTTGAGCATATACAATGTAGGGAGATGCAGGGTATCGTACAGGCAAAAATAATTTGTGAAATCAGAGATGAAAAATAGAACTAAATGTTAAATCAGTCTTCTTTTGCATCCTGGTGTCCAACTAAAATGTAGCATTCTCAAAATTATTACTGACACTTTTATTGAAATGACTGGATCAGATTGCCCAAACCTGAATATGTAGCAAAAATCCTGCTGTACCTGAAATTCAAATTTCCTTGCACTTTGTATAAATTTTATTTTCTTAGTATACTGTATAATCTGTTATTTTCAAGGAAAGAAATTTTGCAGTTGGCAAGTTTTTGGGAAATTACACTTTAGTGCCCTTTTTGACGAAATCTTGACAGTTATATATGTCTTATATTTGTGATTCCCTGCCAACGCACAAAAGTCGCAAAATGACAGTTTATACAGTATGGCACATGATGCATAAAAAAAAAGCCCGAGGAACAAAACAATTGATGTACACCCTGAAACCATTGACGCAGGAAGTGGTGCCTAGAAGTATAATAAGAGTTTATAAATATATTGTGAAAGTTGTCCAACATGGCCTGTTTGCCAAAAAAGCCGGGTTTGGAAGCCACTGTAATAATGCATATATATAAATGCATCTAGCTTTGTCCGGCATGTAATTCACCCTTTGCCCGGATCCATCATCTTGCTACCAAACAAGGTCCCCCTGCAAATGCATGTGCATATACAGTATGCTTGCAGACGGAGTTCTATGGTATGTGTGTGGGAGTGCTATCATGCATAATCTACACCTTTACATATCTTCTGATGTCCATTATATTCAACAAAATATTCATGAACAACACCAATTCCCATGGAGGAGACAATTGATATTAACGGGAGACATGTGGAGCTATGAATGAACTTTTAGCTTATACTCACAATCTTGAATGCTTAAACATGTATCAAGTCTTTGAATTTTAGAATTGCAATTGTAAGAAAACAGGCAAAATTGCATGTTTTTGTCCCATTTCCCCTAAAATTGCAAACATATTAAAATTTGATGTTTATGTATAGGATAATGGCCAAGGATTAGAACGTGAGTGGTTAAGAATGGCCGTGGGCCGGAGGCCCTAGGCCATTCTTAGCCACTCACGTTCTAATCGAGGCCATTAACCGACTTAAATACACACTTATGACGTCGCGCTATTGTTTTTACCGCTCCATTATTTTCCCACGAATGGAGTGTTATTGAAATTTGATGCTCTTTACAAATTGATCAATTGCTCACACTGAATACACTATCAAATACACTAATAGAATGATGTCGTACTAGAGTGCGGTGAAAAATACACGGACTCAGCTTTATGTAAAATTTCTATAGAATTACCCATCATATCACGATCCAGGTGTTTAGTTTAAATCATCCGTAACCACGTTCTTGAATTATAAAGATCTAAAATGTTTGTTACCCAAATTGAATAAGCGTAGATTCGTAAAATCATTAAAGTGATTAGAAGTACAATCAATAGTTCTTTATGCCCACTTCTAATGTGTTAACTATTGACATGATTGAAGTAGTTGCGTTTAGGTCTGTATTTTGCATAATAAAGAAAATTGGCAAACTGGTCATAGGTTAATATGAAATAGTTAAATGCAGATCATTGCAGTTTTGTACCTCAAGAAAGGTAGACCTGCCGCTATCATGAGCAATGATATTCTTCTCTATGAATCGAGTGTTAGATTTTGGACAACCTTGCAATTATGGACACTATTTATTTATCTTGGATACTAGTAATTATAATTTGTGATGGAATCATTCCGAGGATATATATCGTTGATTACAGCAAGGACCTAAATCAGGTATGATTCTACTTTAAGCCAAGTAAGGTACGAAAATTTTAAATGTGTAAACTTTGTTTTATTTGGTTGGCCTTATTGCAACCCATTTTACCTAGGCCTATTATGTCCCTGAACTTGGTGACAAAAAAACAACAAACAAACTTACGCCGCTTCCTCTGGCGAAATAAAAGCTCAACTTCCAGTCCCCTCCGAAATCAACTGGGCGTCCCTAACATTATAATATTTAATTATCGGATAGGCCTACTGATCGATGTAAGTAAATATTCAAACATGCCAAAATACTATCAGATGAAACATCAGATGTACTAAAGTGAAATAAAAATTATACAGAAAATAGACCTACTGTGGCTTTTATCATTATTAAACATGCCCAAAGCAAACAATTTAAAAATAAACAGATACATAGGCCTAAATACATGATACATAATGTGTATTATGTAGCAATGTTGCCCAAAATATAACAAATAAATC
Source organism: Amphiura filiformis (assembly GCF_039555335.1). Taxonomy (NCBI): domain Eukaryota; kingdom Metazoa; phylum Echinodermata; class Ophiuroidea; order Amphilepidida; family Amphiuridae; genus Amphiura; species Amphiura filiformis. Next base: position 22,246,747 of record NC_092634.1, on the reverse strand, counting down.
GTTGCTCCCAAGCCACTGAAACCGTATAAAAATATAAAGAACAAAAAAAATGATATAAAAACACTAAGCGTAGAAAGAAAGGTCCAAATAATTTAAAGTTACGGGCTTACTAAGTTAAGCCTAAATAAGCATTTTCCACCAAAGTGAGGGTAAAAACACATCTTGCATAATAAGTAGGCCTATATACAACTTTTAACCTGCCCGTTTGATCTTGCCTTACTTTTCACAGATTGCATTGTAAATTTATGTTTAAGGGCTCGGATAGCGACGTTTTCACGTGTAGGCCTATATAATATATTTGAGGGACCTGAGAGCAAATCAGACACATCGAATTGGATTTTGAACACGAGGAATGTCCTTCTGATATCAAATAATTCTGATTTTTATTAAATTAGCGATATATACATTACACATTTTATGGCAAATTATTAAGAATTGTAAATTGTAAAAAAGTAAATTGTATAAATCTAACGATATGCACCTAAAGATTATGAAGTTGGGATGAACAGCTGTCCATCATATGAAAATTTTGACCTTCATTATTACAGATTTTTTTCCTCAAAACACTAAAAATGTAGGTCTTTTTGGAAAAAATGTTTATGTTCAATATGAAAGGTCAAAAATTTCAATTCGGCTTTTCATCCCAGCTAGGCCTACATAGGCCTACAGTTTCATTACATATCATTTATTTGATTTATAAAGTTTACTTCGAGGACTGTTAAATTAAAAAATATGACATTTTAATAATTTGCCATAAAATTTGTATTAGGCCTATATCACGAATTTCACAAAATCAAAATTTTTTTTTTTTTTATATCAGAAGGACAATCCTCGTATTCAGCATGTAATTCGATATGTCTGATGTGCTCTCATGTCCCATAACAATAATGTGCAAATGTTGCTATCCGCTTCCTTAATTTATTGTATTAATGAAAATCATAGTTTTGTTGTTTTTCGTATCATTGTTTTGCATGAATGAAGTGATGATAACAATACTGCACTTTACGCAAATACATGCTTTTCGAAAGTGCAATTGTTATTAACACTACATTAGTAAATGCCAGTACTTTTCCCTGAAAAGTATTTGCTTTTCAGAAAAAGAAAGGCATTTACGAATGGCGTGTTATTGTAATCATCGCTCCATTAAGTGGAAAATAATGGAGCGATAAAACAATAGCGCGACGTCATAGGTGTGTATTAATGCCAGTTAATGCTAACTAAAGGATTACGATTTACACTAGCTTCCAGAGAAGTACGGCACTCTCTTGCTCTGATTGATGCACGTGCCTTGTTAGTGAGCAACGTACACTGGGCTTTGATGAGTGCCTCTCTGCGCCAATCTCTTCTTTGACACGTAATCAGCCAATTGCTATGATTGTCAGATGATTGGATTAGCCTATCAGAACCCTACTTTTGTGTTTACTGTGTGTACGCTCTCAAAATGTAAACAAATGCCATTCTTTTCTGCCTGCAAGTGTAGCTATGCTTCATTTGGCAACATAGTGATGTGATTTTCTGGAATTGGATAATATAACTAAAACAAACTGTAACTGTTATTCCTTTCTTCACATAAAAGAATGTTCAATAGGGTAGATTCAATTCAATTCACTTTTAATTTCTATAACCAAAAAACAAACAAAAACCAAAATGAAAAAAAAAAATACATATTTTGCTACAAACAGAAGATCAAACAAAATGATTATGGAGGAATGGTCTAAAGGCTAATAAGGCTATACCGAGACGAGACAGAAAATATGTACAAGACACAAACTCGGGGTTGTAGATTTTTAATTATACACATGTACCTTGCAAACCTTACATTCTTATTTTTAAGAACACATATCATCAACACAAAATTGATATTACATAGAGTCAGTATTATTTATTTTCAAATTATGATCTGATAGTTGACATTGTAAAAAATAAAATGAAATATATCTGTGATTTGCTACCCTAGAACATCCCTAACTTTATCAATTCAGATTTTTGCAATGTGGAACAAGTACTTATAATAAACCTTGAAAATAATAAACGTGAAAGCAACTTACTAAAGACAAAATGTGACTGGCATTGAATATGAAGGTAAAATAAAAATATGCTTCCTTTTTCTTGCTCAATCAACACTATCAAACTATGGTTAACATATGAGCAATCGATGCTGGGATAACTTTTAACATATTTTATACAGAACAAGTTATTTGCAACATTTCACGCAAATGAGTATAAACCTGAGTGTTTGTGTTTGTTGATCAATTAGTGGAGAAAGCAGGCAAACTAATACATGTATGTACAGAAAATATCACTATAAACTTAAATATCACTATAAAATATCACTGATGCCTCATGCCTCAGCATAAAAATGTCCATTCAAATTTCAGTACTATCACAGAAATGCCTTTATATCAGGCCTTCTCAACTAGTTTATTTGAAGTGCCAACTAGGAAATTTTAGTAATCATGAATTGCCTACATGTTAAGGGAGGATTTTGCGAGGGAGCATGGTGCACGGTGCACGACCGAACACATATCGGGTAGGGTCCAGGGGCCATAGGAGGGGTCCAGCATGAAAGCCCCAGCCGCGGGAAGCTCTGATGTGGTATTTTCACAGCTTTTCACCGAATTGTTCAAAATTTATGTGAAATTAGTAAATTTACCATGTGCCACTTCGACTAACTCCATGCACCACAAGTTGAGAAGGCCTGCTTTATATAATAATGTATTCAACCCATTCATATGCCCAGGCTGTATTTAAGTCATTTTAAGTGGGTGGTCAGAAGTTGTATACTTTTAAAATGAGCAGGAAATTTCTTACGGTTAGAATTTCAGGAGAAAATGAGAATATTATTATAAAGTTAGTTCCCAATTGCTCAAAATTTTTGTAATAATTAAAACAAATTAAAAGCTATTCTATATTAGGATTCAGAAAAAGAATAGTTTGCACTATCTGTAATGTCTTGTTCAAGTGCAACAAAGAGTAAAATGATCAACAGGATCTTTTTAAATTTACATCGCAGATGGTGGAAACTTCTTTTTCTGAATCTCGTAAGCTAGAAGAAGAATTAGGATTTATGAAAATTAGAGCAACTTTAACTTTTGATGCATGCACTAGGCAAATTGTCCTTGGATCTCCTGTGCCCATAACTCTGTTCAACTACAGGTGCACAAATGTTTAACATACATGTTATTCTTTGACTAGACAAATAATTTGATGCCTTTGATATAAAATTAGATCGATCTGAGCCCATATTTATTGGTAATAGCTAGGCCAATAAATATTGGCGTAAAGCATCCAATTTTATCATTATTATGTTTGGGATCCAATATTTTCACACATTTGGATTCATTAAAACCTAATAATTATTACAAATGGACCATATTTGGAGGATTTTCAACTAAAATAAAGTGTTTGACAGCTGTTCACTCAATAAGGCCTAAAAAAAATTGTTTGATTGGCGTAACATGAAAAGAAATTAGGGTAGGTCGGTCGGTAATTTTTTTTTAAACACATTTTACGCTGAAAATCACGAATTTTTCTTCTTTTTAAAATTTTTTTAATCCATTTTTTGCAAAAAAATGAGAAAAAAAGTCTAGGGTCGGGCCTATTTTTAGGAATTAGGTTGGAGTTCACGTCAATCAAACAATTTTTTAGGCCTAATACTGATCACTTTCTAAAATAAGCATTTCATTTTAATCTAGACTTTGTCTCACTATTAAAATATATGGGTCTTCTACATGGCAACAAAAATTGTTTGATTGTCCTCATCAGACCGACCCTAATCTGGAAAATCTGAAAAAAAAAATGAGTTTTTGTTTGTTTTACTGTACAAAAGAATACCAACTCTAATTTTGGAAATTCCAGAAGAAGGTTTTTTCATTTCAAAGTTTTTAACATCCTTAAAAGTTTTTTAACAGTATTTTTGCATTTCTAAAACTATTTTAAAACATGAATAAGTGTCATACAGTAGGGAAATATCACAATTCAAAACTGTTAATTTAGGCCTATACATGTTTTGGCTATGACCTTCATTTCTTTTTTAATCCAACTGACCAACCCTACACCTTGGATGTGATCTATGGACAATCAATTACTCTTTTGGCCTAAGAAAAACATTTGTGGAGATTATCAAAAGCTACTCATACAAATAATTATGTTCAAAATGTTCTCTTTTGACCAATATACAGTTGCTAAATCAATTCACATGCCGTATTTTCAGTTCAGTTTTCTTAAGCACATGCCACTCCTTCCAATCATACCAAACCATGCCCGTGCTACTGTCCCCATCAGCTCCAAGATACAGGCCATTGGGATTGGAGCGAGTACATCTGTTGTACCACCAGCCACTACGATGATAAACTCCACACTGAATACCATGAGCATCATGGTCCTGGTCCTTGGTAGTAAATGCCATGCCATTAAGATCTTGACTTCTTCTCATTGAATCACCTGCAGTTCCCTGTGTGTAAGTTCCAATGGTTAACCTATAGAAAGATGAACTGTCTCCAACTTGGAAATTGTCATACAGAGCATACGTATGGTTGCCATCAAAATCTTCTAAATCAACTCTAAACTCCCACCGATTAATGTCGCTTGTCAATGCATGAAGCTTTTTCAAACCCAGCCAAAACTCCCCATCCAGTGAGCCAAATCCATTCTCATAATCTATCCAGTTGCGATAAAAATTGATGGAGCCATCAAATCTACGCTGGAATATCAGCCACCCACCTGGAGTAGTGTCCATGTCACAGATCACTGGGAATGAACCCAAAGTTCCAGGTTGAAGAGGTGATATTGTGTACTCCCCAGTTGAGGTAACACTTGAGCAATCACGAAGCAAGTGAGATTCCATTGGTTGAGTTGGCAGCGATTCCATTGGCTGAGTTGGCAGTGATTCCAGTTCCTGAGCAGTTTGATTTTGCAGCACACTCTTAATGTTTGTAAGCTCCTGAAGCATGCCTTGTTGCATCTGCACCATACTACTCAAAAGGGATGGCAGTACAGAAGAGACTGAGCTATTGATATTTGCCAGAAGTTCAATGTTGCGAGTATTATCATAATAATCCATATCTACATAGCAGTCTGTCCCATAACAGTCATCCGTTGCCGTTCTTTTAACAGGTATCCCAACGCTGGGGTCTATAACCGCAAAACCAATAATCAATGCTATTACCAGAGACAAGAACATTAACTGTGAAGCAACAGCCATTTTGAAGTCAACGAATCTTATTAAGTACCCAAAATATATGATACCGATTGCAAATATGTGACTACTCTCAATGTATACACCGAGAGAATGAATGACTACTTTACATTAACATACAGGATATAGGCCTACCTACATCCTCCCAGGTCTAGGTTATTTACATCCAGGTCACTGGGTTTGAAGTTGGTATGCAGCATATATGAAACAGCTACTACTATATAAACTATTCTTATTCAATGGGTGCGTCTTGTAAAGAATTCAAGTAATTTGATTGGTTTTCTGGTGTATAATATCTCACAATAATTGATAGTGATATAGTCAGGGCGCGCGCCGCCACGCAACGGCGGCACGTTTGTTGCTCCTCAATGATCGCGCGATAATGCGTTCGCATAATACATGTGCGAGACCAAAAACGCGATTCGGCGGCTTAGATGTTCGTGATGGTTTTGTTCATTTAAAACAACGGGGATGCCCTCACAAAAGTAACTTTATTTTTTTCTGTTTATAAGGCAGTTTTTCTCGCAAAAATTACATTAAAACTGAATAAGTATGAGAACGAGATCTGATTGCGTTCGCCTGCGACCGCGAGCATGCACAGCCAGCAGTGACAAATGAGTTATGACCCCGAATCTGTGAGAGCCGGAAGTGATCCCTTAATTACATTTGACCCCGCAAAAATATTACATAGTGCTTAGGATGTCATACATGTAAGGAATATTCCTGGTGAATTTCAGCTTATTTGGAACTTATACCTGGATGGCGGCTGTGCAATAAAAGATAGGATTTTGTCTTTTGCCTATCCAATATCGCGTCATACGCCGGCATCCACTACTCAAAATATTGGCCAGCCCATCCATTATGACACGATATTGGATAGGCAAAAGACAAAATCCTATCTTTTATTCTCTAACTACATGTGTATGTAAGTTTGTTACATGTGTATGTCAGTTTGTTAGTAAGCAAATTCTCGAAATACATGTAAATGTTTTTGCCTAAAATATCACCAATACATTATGTCTTTCTGGAATGGGTTCTGTGACAAAAATTTTAATCAGAATGAAGGTACTGTTTGTAGCCTCTGCCATGCATCTTTAATATATATATATATTCAGGCGGCGGATGACATGATCGAGCCGGCAACTCGTGAAACCGCCCGGCCGTATGGCATTTTCCATATACTCGGTTAGTTTTGTGGGGTTCATTATCGAACCCCAACGGTTTTAGCTTGTATATTATTTATCAACATAGGCTTATTTGTTTGTGATATTTCAAGCGTTTTAAAATTTCAAAATAATCCCATTCAATTACACGGTTGACGATGAAAATTTACTGAATTTAGGGACTGCATGTCATACACCACCTGTATATATTATGTGATCCAATAAGTAGGTGGGGTTGTTCTAGATCCCAAAAATAATACACACATAGTTTTGCCTTGTGTGATATACCATTCATTTGTGTGTAATAGTTACGGGGAAATAAGGTTTAATTGGGTCAATTCAATTCAATTCAATTCAATCACTTTTATTTTGATGAAATACATAAATACATTGCTACAATGGAAGATCAAACAAATTGATTATGGAGGGAATGCTTGAAAGCCGGTAAGGAAAGAACTGTCTACTCCTTTTGTGTGACAGAAAAACAAGCAAAAAGGAGTCTGTCACACCAGACACAAAATCAAGGTTGTACTTTTTGTTTTCATTTGATATCTATATATATGTTGCATAATAAACTTATGTCTTATTAAATGAATAGATATGTATCTCGCAAACTGAACTAATATTTCTATTTATAACACATACAATGTAATTGATAGAGTCAGTATGATCTGATAGTTACATTGCATAAGATAAAGCGACAATCAGAATTTGCTACCCTATAAATGTATAACACCCTAAAATTTATCAAATTTAGATTTGTGCAGTTGTGGAATAAGCTAATATGCTTATAATAAACTTTAAAAATAATGAATGTGATGATGTGAAGCAATTTAATAAAGATTGACATTGAACATGAAGGAGGATAAAACTAGTTGCGTTTACATTGTAGGACACACGCCCGGTGGAACAAGTTGCTAGGAGTAGCGGTAGGTGTAGCCAGGAGTAGTGACAGTGTGAACAATGGTCAGCGTAAGTTCCGCCAGGCGTAAATTTGACGATAATACTCCTGATAAAAGTCAGGTAGCGAGCAAGGTGTAATCTCCGCAAGGTGTACTAGCAATGTGAATGCTACTACATCTGGCACCCAGTGTAAGTGTTACCTTTTTTGGGCAGGAAGCTAAGAAATTACATTTCGCACGGTTGAGAAAGGTCATGGAAACACCGGAAGTGGTAGCTGATGTTTACATCAACCAAAGTTTTCTCATGGAAAATTTCTCATGGTTCGAATTTCATTCTTGTAAAGTTAGTTACAGGAGTTGTGGCACAGAAGGTCCAAGGTCAATGTGCATATTGTACAGGGATAAAAAATTTAGGTTGCTGGAATTTTTGTAATAATGTACTTACAGTATGTACAGCACCTCCTGGGGGATACTGAAGTGATGCTGCAGCCAAACAAAATTGTTTCGCTTGCCCAAGATCGCAACAGTTGGAGAAAGCTTGTAGTCGCCTGCTCCGCAGCCGACTGATGATGATGATGTTTGTATAGCTAACCCTAACACTCCTTGGTACTACAAAATACTACATGATATATGCACTGTGCGTGCATGCATCCCACGCTGATGTGATGAGGCTATCACCCTAAGTGATATATACTGACCTCAGGAAAATAGTACTATTGATCTCACCTCGGACCCATAGTTATACCCAGAACCTCTAATGGCAGTATATACTATCTGCCATGTCTTGTTCAAGTGCTACAAGACAACAAGTTAAAAGGTCAACAAGATCTTATTAACATTGCAGGTAGTGGAAACTTACTTTTCTTAATCTCGTAAGCTAGAAGAACGAGGCTTTACAACAATTAGAGCAACTTTAACTTTTGATGTCTGTACAACATATACAAATTGACCTTGGATCTCCTGTGCCCATAACTCTGTTTAACTACACATGCAAGAATGTTATCCTTAAGGGGGTACCACACCCCTGGCCAATTTTGTGCCTATTTGTGCATTTTCTCAAAAATTATAGCGCATTGGTGACAAGCATTGGTGACTACAACTACTGCACTGGAAATTTTATTTCAGTACAGACAACAGTTGTGGATTTACAGTCAAAAATGAGGGAAAACCAATATTTGATCAATAAATCAATAACTACTTGCCTTGAGTTGCTGAATTTTCAATGCAGTAGTTGTAGTCCCAGGGTTCGAATTGTGGTTTTTTTTTTGCATAGCAAAAGCTGCTATGCAAGTTTTATCTTGCATAGCAGTTCCAAAATTTTGTATAGCAGTTTAAACTGCTATGCAAAAGATGTTTTGCATAGCATTTTTTTAAATTGCAAAAACTGCTATGCAAAATATGTTTTATGTAACAAATTTACTTTTATAATGTTATGTATTATTATGTTAAATGATTGTTGTGACTTATAATCACTTATTAAAGATACTGATTAAAATATTGTTATTTGTTAAAAACAAGTTTTAATAAACATTTCAATTTGTCATTGCAAAAGTGCAAACATTCAGACTTTTCACTTCTTGACTGCCAGTTAGCTTGACTAATAAACAGATTTCAGTAACAGACAGCAGCCAAATTTGGCCAACACAACACGGACTGAAGAAAAATGGCTGAATGATGAGTGATGATTCAAGAATCAAGACTAAAGACTGTCAAAACTAAAAGTATTATTATGGCCAAGTGTTAGGCCTACTAAAAATAAAATTAGGTTTCGGTAACCCGCCGTCCCTCTTTTTGGTGCCGCAAAAAAAAAATTTATGCCACTTTTGGAAAAATAAAATTTTTCAAGAGTCGTCCGTGTCGAAATTCTGACATGAAGTTGTTGGAAATCACATATATTTTATTTTTCCCCCGACTTTCTGCCATTCAATGATTAAAGAAATACAGTTGAATTGATAGATAATATTTATCGCGATATAGGCCAATGCACAACTTTTTTATTTTATGAAAACAGCGTGCAGCAGGACTCGTAATATTAAGTAGGCCTACAACTATTGAAAACCACTGAACTATTTTGTCTGTGAAAAATTAAAGCACCAAACATCCGCACAAAACCAACCAAATAGGCCTTGTAGCATAAAACCATAAAAAATTTAATAAAAACGGTAATAGTAAAACTAATTCCCATAAAGCTCGTATTAAAAGAGCAAGTAATAAAAAAGTTAAAATGCTAAAAATGATGTAGGCGAAAAATTGTGTAATCTTCCTTGTCCTAGACACTCAACGATAAACCCCTATCAAGTATGAATAAAAGACTGTTCATTGTCCAAATATTTCAATTTATAAACGTTGAGGAAGTTGTGCATTTTGTTAGCACCGAAATAACAAAAATTAAAATAACTAACCTGGCAGATTTCAAGATTAACCAACATTTATTTTCTCATGCCGCTCGCCCATGCCTGCATATTTATATCCCGTCAAGAAACTCAACCCTAGGCCTACATTTTTCAACATGTAAATATAATTCTCCAAAGTGATAAATAGTGAACGTTGCATTGGAGATGAGGATGCTTGGATGATAGGCCTACAGATATTAAGCACATGTTAATTGGGGGTATGGGGATGTCCCATATCTGTATTATTATAGGTCTACGTTATTTGTTTAATTTTGTAATGATAATGCTAAAATAAATAAGACCCGGAAATACCCATGCCGACGGAATGGCTAAAATATGCGTCCAACTTAAAAAATTGTGCAACCATGTAAAATTAGGCAGACTAAGATCATGATACAACTAAGCAAAACTTGCCGCTGATCCCCGATGATTTTTGTTCGATCAACCCCATGGGAACAAACGGTCAAACAAATGTCCCGACCGTCATATTGGAATCGCGCACTTTCGGCTTATCCTGTTGAGGACGATTTCATCTCTTAATCTCCCAACACATGAATTCTGTAAACAGCTTTGCACAACCAACCAATCACGAAGGGAATTCCTAGGTATTCCCTAGTACGTCATATGCATAAATTATTATAATGTCGATGGAGCTGCAGTTGTTAAAATCAGCTGTCGGACAAGACAAGCAAGGTATTAAGCAAATGTTTTTATTAAAATTTCTCTTTATTTAAAACTTTTCTCACTGACGCAACGTCAACATGATTAAATTTACATAGTGAGTCAACATTTGTCAGATTTTGCAAGATACACATTCTGAGCATGCCGCATCAAGTTTCTACATGTGCGGACCGCGGACGCTCATTGTATGAAAGGGGAGATTTGGGAATCCGCCGGCGATAATTATTTAAAATAAAATAATGAACTCATTACCAGCGCTATTAATTATAGTTCATAACGGGCAATTAGTCCATAAAATGTCAACTGATACAAAGTAAGACCGTATTTCATTTTACTTATTTTTTCTCCACAACCCTCGCTCACGCCACCACGCCACTTCATACATGCCTTACCCATGCCAAATAGTGAATCGTCCCAAAAGCATCACTCAATATACTCATGCATGATGCATATATGCTAATTAACTGCCGAAGTCAAGTTTGGCTGTGTACGATATGACTGTCCTCCCTGCGCAACATGTATGAAACGCAGTACACTGCTTAGCATCAGCGGGGTAGAGATAGAGAATATAAAAGCATAAACAAGGTAAAAAAGAGGGGTATCGAATGAGTCGTTCGTAGCACAACACAGGTGGTCAAAATTATTTTAAAACTGTTTATTGTTATTGTACAAGCGTTCACACGCAAGTATGGATGAATTTCAGGAACCCAGTCGGCTATTTGGATGAATAATTTGGTAAGCTTATTTAGGAATTTATAGGAGAAATTATGCATCGCACATGTTGCGATGTATAGCAGGGAAGTGTTTAGCAATTGACAAGTTTTGCATCGCATTCTGCGATGCGATACGGGCAAATTCGAACCCTGTGTAGTCCTTGCCCCTATAATATACATATCTTACTTGTCACCTATGCGGTATAATTTTTGAGAAAAATTCAAAAATAGGCACAAAATTGGCCAGTGGTATAGTACCCCCTTAATATGACAAGATAAATAATTATTTGATGCCTTTGAGTAAAATTAAAGCATATTTAATTGATGGTTTTATATAGCTTGGCACACAACAGATTCACATCCAATATCCTCAAATGAACTAAAATGAAGTGCTTGACAGCTGTAGACTCAATAATGCTGAGTGCTTCTTATAAGCATAAATTCCATTTTTGATCTAGTCTATATGTCTCAACATTATTAAGAATAAGATGAGGCAAAAAAAAATGTATGATTATCCCCATCAGACCAACCCTAATCTGGTAAATTCTTTTGTATTTACAAAAGCATACCGACCATAATTTTAGAAATTCCAGAGGAAGGTTGTTTTTTTTCTTCCAAAATTGTCAACATCCTGAAAACTTTTTAAAACAATTTCTTTGCATTTCTAAAACTGTTTTAAAACATGAATAAAGTGGCATACAGAAGAGAAATATTAAAATTCACACCAATTTATGGGTAAGTTAATATTAGGCCTATAGTGATAAATGTTTTGGCTATGACCTTTAAAAAGGTATTCAAAAAATAATCTGACCGATTAACCTACCATACCAACCTACCCCCTTAGAGGTGATCTATGGATAATCAATTACTTTTTTGGCCTAAGGAAAACATTTGTGGAGATTATCAAATGTCTCTAAAAGCTACTCATCCAAATAATTATGTTCAAAATGTTCTCTTTAGACCAATCTACAGTTGCTGAATCAATTTACATGCCGTATTTTCAGTTCAGTTTTCTTAAGTGCATGATAGTGCTTCCAATCATACCAATACATGCTTATTAAAGTGTTACCACTATTAGCTCCAAGATACAGGCCATTTGGATTGGAATAACCACAGCTCCTGTGCCACCAGCCACTACGATGATGAACTCCACACTGACCACTAGACCAACCATCATGGTCCTGGTCCTTGGTAGTAAATGCCATGCCATTAAGATCTTGACGACTTCTCATTGAATCACCTGCAGTTCCCTGTGTGTAAGTTCCAATGGTTAACCTATAGAAAGATGAACTGTCTCCAACTTGGAAATTATCATAAAGAGCATATGCATGATTGCCATCAAAATCTTCCAAGTCAACTCTAAACGCCCACCGATTAATGCCGCTTGTCAATGCATGAAGCTTTTTCAAACCCAGCCAAAACTCCCCATCCACAGAACCAAATCCATTCTCATAATCTACCCAGTTACGATCAAAATTGATGGAGCCATCAAATCTATGCTGGAATATGAGCCATCCACCTGGAGTAGTGTCCATGTCACAGATCACTGGGAATGAACCCAAAGTTCCAGGTTGAAGAGGAGATATTGTGTACTGTCCAGTTGAGGTAACATTTGAGCAGTCATGAAACGATTGAAATTCCATTACCTGAGTTGACAGAGATTCCATTGGCTGAGTTGGCAGCGATTCCATTGGCTGAGTTGGCAGCGATTCCATTGGCTGAGTTGGCAGCTATTCCAGTTCCTGAACAGTTTGATTTTGTAGCAGGCTCTTAATGTTTGTAAGCTCTTGAAGCATGCCTTGTTGCATCTGCACCATACTGCTTAGAAGGGATGGGAGTACAGAAGAGACTGAGCTATTGATATTTGCCAGAAGTTCAATGTTGCGAGTATTATCATAATAGTCCATATCTACATAGCAGTCTGTCCCATAGCAGTCATCAGTTGCCGTTCTTCCAAAACTTGGGTTTATAACCGCAAAACCAATAATTAATGCTATTACCAGAGGCAAGAACATTTGCAAAGCAGCAGCCATTTTCAAGTCAAAGAATCATAAACTTATTCACCAAAAAATAAGATAGCGAATGAAAAGATGAGACAACTCTAAAGTGTATCCTGAAGCAAGCACAATGCATATATTGTAGTTTGAATGAACTAATGTGTAATTATTTTGTTTACAAACTTGAAGGAAGTGAAACTACTCAAATCCTCCCAGGTCTTAGGTCATGCACAGCCCTGTGCCTGCACTTGGTGTGTCATATATCCAGAGCATATGCACAGGGCTTCGAGCCAGCCCTTGTAAAAGCCTTGTGGCTTTGGCGCAGTGCACCATAAATCCCCTATTTTATTGACCGATCCCTGACAGTGAGACACTACTTACCATTATAGAGAAGTAACAAGGGAAGAAGAACCGACATCCATTTTTGTTCTATTGACCAGTCCCTCATGGTGAATTTCCGAAGTGAGTGTGCAAACATACACTGTAATGCAAAGAAAAAAACCCATAAAAGTTGATGGATTTTAACTTCTGTTTACTCAGTAATTAAAAGTATAAATCTTGTCATACGACCTATGTTTTAATGCTTCAATTATTTAAATTTCTGCTAATTAAAAGGGCATTTCGTGATCCACAGCCTCATCCCCCCAAAAAAAAAAAAAAAAGTTGAGATTTTTATATCACTGGAAACCTCTGGCTACATAATGTTTATGTACAAAATATTTCTTGCAGATTAATTCGCTTAGCACAGATATCGTGAAATTTGAATTTCGTTCTGGTGCACCAGAACGAACTTACAACGTATTGTCTATGGAGCAGTGTAATCACATAATCATGCATAACTCGCGAACGCAAAATCGGAATCAACTGAAATTTTGGGAATAGGTTTTTTTCGTGAATATCTAATGAAAAATGACATAAATAGAGGATGCTAGGATCACGAAATACTCCTTTAAGATCCTGTTAGGTAAAGTTCAAGCCACTGGAGTGCTTGTTGTAACTGAGAAGGGTTTGGCATGTAAACTGAAAAGAGTTGTATCGATATCAACCATTTTGCCTATACTGCAAGTTCCTTCACAAGTATATTTCTCTGGACACTCAACTCTGGTCATTTGGACATGTGCCAGGTATATAACCTCTGCAACAGCAGCAGTTGTCCCACTTTTGATGCAATTCAATTTGTTCAGTACAAAGAAAGAAATTTACAGCTAAAGATTAATATATACATAAATCTATCATTTTTAACTTTGAGGCACAATATACTGTGCAAGACTCAATTTTAGGGAGTTTTATGCCAATAAGCATTTTATGTGGTTTGCCTATTTGGAATGACTAAACTCTATTATATCATAATCATGTATCATAATTCTGCAATACTCTTTATTTGACATAAACCTCACCATAATCTTATCACTTTTAAGCCAAATTGATAATTTTTTGCCATCAACTCCCCACTGCCATGTGTATCAACCTGGGCCAAACATGTTTCATCATCAGAAATTAAATTATCATATGGCCTATTGAATATTAACAATAGAAAACAAAAGCTTGAACCTGTCAATGAACAATAGAAAACAAAGGATTTCTCAATATAGTTTTTACTGCCTTACTAACAGGCAACATGCATTATACATGTATATCAATGTAAAGCTTATTTTGAGGGTGTCTGTCCAATATGTGAAAATGCTGAATTTATACAGCCCATTTGCAGTGGATGGTCACATATGTGACCATCCACCACAAAGTGGTAGTAAAGTCGGCTCTAGGTCATTTTCTGTTTATTGCAGATTTTGAAAGAATTCACTTTCAGCTTTAAAATGACACCTCAACCAGCTTCATCTGACATCTGGAAGTGGAGTTATGGTTCATCAAAGGTCAAATTCCTACTATATTTTACATAGAAATCCATATACTGTTTTTGTTTGTATCTCAAAATGGAAAATGCCGACTTTACAACCAGTTTGTAGTGTGGATGGTCACATATTAGGGTGATGATGTGGAATTAAGTCAAATGACACATTTAATATAATGGAAATAATTAACTTACTGTGACAATAAAACTGAGCACCAAGAACACAAATCGGAACCATATTTCCATATTTGAAAAAGATGGGTTGTATGACCGGAACTGCAAAATACAGAAATAAGATAAAACAATAAAACACACCAAAGATATTATTATTTTCAACATGGTAAAAGTAGGATTTTAAAACCCTACATATCCTAATTTGAATGGTTGCCTACATCTCAAGAATATTAAAATAATGTATTAATTCATCATGTTCTATCATTTTATGTGGGTGCCAGTAAAATTTCTAGCATTAAACAAGCATTAATTTCTAATATGCACATTATTCCGATAGATGTATTTAATATTTCAACGTACGCAATATCACAGATCAGAATAAGTTGTATGTTGATAATTCATTTTCATTGCTTATCTTTATTAAGTGACCCTTTTTGTACCAAAACCCAACCAAAATGGTCCCTTAAAGGACAAATCAAAAGATCAATGAGGCACCATAATCGTAACTATTTTTTTTTAATGTAACTATTTTATTGTTATAACCAGTGCAAAATTTATGGGAACAGATCAAAACATTTTGAACCCCCTTTTTCCTTCAGGATAAACTAAAATTATCCACTCGTATACCAAAATTATTCATATTGAAGGCCTTGTTGATGTTCTGACCTGTGTCCATAAATTTTATACTGATGATAGCAGTATTACAGAAAAATATAAAAAGCTATCACTTTTGGCAATGTGAAAATCAATATTCTCAACAAACATGTATCTTAATTTCATCAGATCGTGGCATCACATGGATAATATCCATCAATATTGACAGGTGGTGTTAATAGTTTTCTTCTTTAGGGCTCATATTGAAATACCCTACCACGTTTTCACACAGAAAGAAGGCAGGATTCCCCTCGCTAAGCGCGCGCCCTCAGGAAAGCTCGGTCATAAAACGGATGGATTATATGCATCAGTGATACACCCTGCCCAGGATTTTAACAAAAGAAGGCTAGCACAGGAAAGCTGCAGGATGGCGCACACCTTCCTGTGTAAGGGAATTTCAATATGAGCCCTTACATATCCATATCCAAAATAATCAAATGCAGTACTTGTATGATGAACCAGCAATGCAATTTTTAATTTTATTACTGAGTAGAAAAAAATTATTCAACCACAAGTACCATTGCGATTTTCTTTGCTCAGTTTTGAATTTTAATTAAATATTTTACTGTTTTCCATTTCACTTCTTAATTTTGAAATTTACACAGACATACACTGTAGAAATGTTTGTGATATTAACTGTCAAACAAAATGAGAGCATTACCTTCACGTAAACATACTCGGGGTTAGCCTAGTATCAAGACAGGATTATGCAGCTTATGGAATAAAGCTGTCTAAATCCCTTAGTGAAGTCTTGACAAGAGGCTGATTTTGTGTTGAGGATAAAAATGAATGTCATGTTGAACACAATAAATAGTAACATCACATCTATAAATGTAGATGTCTGTTTTCCCTGTGTGGTACATTTAGAGTAGGAAAATGAGCCATGAAAGTGTTTAGTCCTTTGGAGGCAATGTTAAGCACCTGGTCTAGTGTACAGAAAGCCAAACCTGTATGTAAAGCTGATAATGTTGCATTTTTATTGGTTACTCAGATGAATATATCATGTAATTAACCAATCAGAGGCACTGTAAGAAAGGCGTTACATTATAGGTCAACTTACATAGAAATCCAATTCTGTGACTTTGGCTGTAATGTCTTCTAAATCATAGAAATGTATAGTGAATATGTAGTTGGTGTACTCGAAGGTACCAATGTATAATAGTAGTAATTCATTGCACTCGATACCCTGTGGATAAAAATACAACACAAAGTGTCAAATCAGATCATGGTTAGATTCTGGTTTATTGTAAGGAAAAAATAACATAGTATGTTTAGATCTGGCAAAGATTTCAAAATCTAGACACAAAATAGTTTCTTTATTTCAGACGTTTATTATATTAGAAGGTGGCTCTTAGTTGAATGTAGCTATGGGGGTTTGCAGCTGTAGAGGACAGTATTTTCAGGCTTTCATGTATGTCAAATTGTCAATGCTTTGTTTGAATTAAAGGTGGGTGGTTTGCTTTATTCGTCTTGTATTTATATCTTACATTGAGGCCTATCATTAAAAAATTGGTTTCCAAATTTTGATATAAAATTGGATGGTTGGAACCCAATACACAAATTTATTTGAAGTCGAGTCCAATATTTTAAAACTCATAGCGAGACCAATAAATTTTGTATTGGGTGAAAAAACCATCAAATTTTATCATTATTATGTTTTCAGAATCTTTTTTTGGTCAAAAACATGACTTTTGGTCAAAAATGTGATTTTTGGTCAAAAATTGTAGAAAACAAAATTTTGGTGATACACTCACTCAAGATTGACTTTATATATCAATGATCTGTCACAACTTTCTAAAGATTATCTGTAATTTGTCAAGTAAAT
This sequence comes from Amphiura filiformis, assembly GCF_039555335.1. Lineage (NCBI taxonomy): Eukaryota > Metazoa > Echinodermata > Ophiuroidea > Amphilepidida > Amphiuridae > Amphiura > Amphiura filiformis. The sequence continues at coordinate 22,229,199 of NC_092634.1, read as the reverse complement.
TGGATAAATTTCAGAGTAGCATTCAGATTTCACACACACATAAGCTCTTTGAATGGAAATACATACATCACCAAGTAAAGTCATTTCAAGGGTTACAAGTGTTGTAACCAATATGGATATGTAGCCATATAAGGCTATTCCATTTGAAAACCACCTCCCCTATGAAATTCCAACCAAATGCAAGTTTTAGCCATTCCAGACCCAGCATTTTTCAACCAAAAACAGTTGCATACAACACTCAACTGGATTTCGCAATTTTCCCATTTTCAGCTGGATTTTAACATGAAATGTGAACAAAATGTCCACCTAGATTGAGCATATAATTCAACTGGAAAATGAGAGGCATTGCGAGCAGTATCAACTTCCACAGGGGTGTATGGATTTCAGATGGAATAACCTACTCCAAGCTCCTTCTGTTTTGTCATGTCAAAGCTACCAGATTGAACTAAATCCTGACCAATTGTGTCTAATAGTTTGTTGATACAAGCAACAAGATTAAGATGAAGAAATAAATCAAGGGTTTAGGGCAACAAAGTCCTATATGCAATAGCTGCCAAGTGTCATACTTTAATATATGTACAATATAGAATACAGAAATTATCAAAATATCTATGGGGTAGCTATTGCAGGTAGAGCCTTCTGGTTGTAAACCCTTGATATTATTCTCAATGGGGACATATCTTTATAAACTCACCTTTTTACATGATAATGTTCTTGAGTGGTTGGCTTTGGTTTTTGTTAATATTTCTAGGGTGCTGTCATCACATTGACCTTTGACCTCTACACTTAAATTAAATTTGTCTTGAAAACTAGCGGCTGTGAATACAAAAGATAAAGTGTGCAGAGTTAGTAATCACAAACTGAAATCATGCGCATATTTTGGGGGGCTTTGGGGGTGCCAGCCCCCCCGGGTAAAAGCAAGGGGGCGGCCAAAATGAAGGGGCAGCGGAAGAAAAAGGGGCGGCAAAAACAGGGGCGGAAAAAAGAAAAATAATTAGTAAATAAAAAGGGCGGAAAAATAAAGCATCAAAAATTTTGAAAAAATGGTACTCTACATCAAAATGTGCTGCTTTTAGGGCGCTAGCGCCTGAGACCGTTTTTTTTTTTTTTTTTTTTTGCTCCTCACTATTTTCAAACGACCGAGAAAAAAATTGGGTCAAGCTTTTCGGGCTTTTGAGGAAGGGGCGGCAAAATTAAATTTTCTTCAGCCCCCCGGGGTTGGGGCGGCCACGGTACACCACTGGAAATGCTGAGTGCAGATGCCATGATTGAGTGCAGAATCCTGCAGATGCCATGATCCTTGATAGTGTTACAAGCTATGTTACTAGTCAACAAGGACTTTGTATTTAAGCAAAAGTTCTGCAACATTATTTTAAGCAGCAATATGGGTTTTTTTGCGTACACTGATGTCATCAGTATTAAATATGTAACAAAATTTCCATAGAGTGCTTAACGAGTCAGTAGTTGGATTTCTTGCATCATTTCCTTACATAAATTCAGAATGGGTAGTGGGGCCGGGTGTCATTCAAATTTGTTCACATTAATCACAAAATAATTAAACCCATCCTAATATGTGTACATCCATATCAAAACGATGCACTTGTCGCCTGCTACATGTGTCTCATTTTACATAATAGTTAGGAATAAATACCAGACTCATCTCAAGTGGACGTCACTTTAAAACATCCCCATGTCACATAGTTTACGAATATGTTCTCTGTATTCCCTCAAGTGACTTCGGTATCAAATCATACCGAAGTCTTTAAAGTTAGGAATACAGAGAACATATTCGTAAACTATGTGACATGGGGATGTTTTGAAGTGACTTCCACACGATGCACTTGTCAGTCGGGAAGCCAGTTCACGATTTCGAGCAAATCTTAAACATGGACGTAGCCCCTTGCCGAACTTCGCCCCTTTGGTCAGAGTCGAGGCTGTTTTGGCGCCTTAAATAGAGGGCGGTAGTTTTACTACTATAGTTCAGGTCAAAAATAACCAATCGACGCGGAACTTTCAGAATCGGATCGCCATATAAGGATACAGCTTATGAATAATTATAGTTCATTTCTAAGGCAGTAACCGCATCCCTCGAGCACTGATTAGTGGCCCGCATCGCAGGTGAGTTTTTGATCTGTCACTTTTATTTACCTTTTTCCTAATCTGCCACAGGTCGTATAGCGTGTGTCAGTACTATGATTTATTGAAATTTTGATTGAAACATGTCTTAATTTACGAAAAAAAAAAAAAAATTCGCCGGACGCCTCATGAAAAATGAAATAATTGGCTGTTACTGAGGCTCGTCTGTGAAATGACTAGGGTGACGAATTTTGCACCACTGCGCACCACGCAAATTATACTTTATGCGTATAAAAACATGAACATGATGAAACTTTTTCCTAATCTGCCACAGGTCGATAGCGTGTGTCAGTACTATGATTTATAGAAATTTTGATTGAAACATGTCTTAATTTCATAATTATTAAAAAATATTCAACGGACGCCACGCGAAAAATGAAATAATTGGCTGTTTACTGACATGACTGAGGCTTGTCTGTGGCTACCGTGAAATGACTAGGGGTGACGAATTTTGCACCACTGCGCACACAAACAAATTTTAATGTGCGTATAAAAACATGAAATGCATCCAGTTTGTATGGAATACGTTCAGCTTGTGCTTTTATAAATTGTCCTCGATCGTGAATTTATAAATTTGCGATGAACGTCGATGAATTATTCGTTTTCGAGTTAGATTTTTTCACGTTTTCAGTGAGTGACTCACACTGACACTGTGACTTGCAAGTTGCACAATGTCAATGTGCATGACTTGTCGTCATGCAAGCATAAATATGAATAATGGATGGAATTGAATGTTGCTTATTTGCACGTTTTGGGTCAAGCTGGGAGAAAAATATCCCAGGACACCAGGTGGACCCAAAATATCGTATCACACATATCGTATCACACACGATACGATAGACCATCTAAGTTATCGTAAATCGGTTTCTCCCAGGTAGACCGTAAAATTTTGGTTGCCACATTCGGCCCACAAACGCCCAGGATTTTTATCAAGGTCGACCCACGACAAGCATGCAATTAGCTGAATTAGGCCTACGTTATCCGACCATGGCGATACACATGTGACGAGTATAAATCATTGTACAGCATTCATTCATAACTTTGCAAGCACCGGTTTAACACTTGGCATCTAAATTAATTCACAGTCATAGGCCTACTCTCATATTCGTATATTAATAAAGTATTCTTGTTTTAGTTTGCAAAATACAGAGGCAAATTTAAGGAGATATATAGTAATACTTCCAAGTTTTCTACTTTCTTGAATTTGCGTCAACGTGTACACACACGATAAGCTTAAGCTTAGGCCTACATAGTTTGCCAGCCCATACAGCGCTCTATGACTATGTTTTCAGACTGAATAAATTATGAGAAGATGTCATAGGAAATAATCCAACAAAGAATCACCCTGTTGAAGTGCCGGACATATACATGTTTTATGGATACTTTATTATTATTTGGTCTACAACCACAGAATTAAAGACAACAACCCGCCACGAAAGTGGTGCCAATTTCTATTAGCCTAGGCTGTCTTTCGATGAACAAGCACAGAGTGTGCAATGACACTCTGCAATGAATCTCCCAGCTTGACCAATTCGGCCTTATTTGCAGGCCTACAAAATGTAATCAAAAAGAATTGAAATAGATGCTAGCGTGCATGCTATAGGCAAAATATCTTGACCAATCACCGTCCTTAGTTGAGCGATCGTGTTGTTCCACCTGAAAAGTACGGTGATGCAATGGTACGCAGAAGAAAGTTTGCACATTCTCTCATGATGATCAAGAATTATTTACTTTGCCAAGACATTTTTGATGTATTTCTCGCTCTCATTTGACATTGCATTCGCACATGCACATGCACAGCAGTAAATGTACCGTAAGCTTACCATATGAAATATATGATTAGTTATTTTATCCGGTTTATTATACTTTTAGAATTTGATTATCAAATCTAATGGTCCAGTGACCGTGCCTTGTGGCACACTAGATTCCCCTTCAACCCATTTTGAGCACTCTCCGTCGATCACAACACGCTATGCATTTTCTTTGCGTGAGAAACAACTCAATATTTTTGCATTTTTCTCAAATATTATAGTGCATTGGGGACAAGTAAGATATGTATATTATAGGGGCAAGGACTGCAACTACTGCACTGGAAATTTTATGTCAGCATAGACAACCGTTGTGGAGTTACACTCAAAATGAGGGAAAACCAATATTTGATCAATAAATCATTAACTACCTGCTTTGAGTTGCTGAATTTTCAGTACAGTAGTTGTAGTCCTTGCCCCTATAATATGCATATCTTGACTTGTCACCAATGTGCTATAATTTTTGAGAAAATGCAAAAATAAGCACAAAATTGGCCAGGGGTGTAGTACCCCCTTAAAAGCATTCTCATGTGTGGCACCTTATCAGACGCTTTTTGTTGTCAAGCTCCAAAGCTTGTTTCAGTGTTGCAAGTTTTCCGGTTTTTGCCAGATTTCCAGGTTTTTTTTTCTTAATCCGGATTTTGCCAGGGGGAATTTTTTTTTTTAAATAACATTTCTGGAAGTGGACTGGATGATGATATTTCACCATAAAATTAAAAAGAGCAACAAAAAAAAAGGTGAGGGAGGGGGTTGATACCGTCATAGCCTATTCCCTGATCCCCAGCGTTCTCTAAAAAGAAGATAGTGCTCCTGAACTTGTGCTAAAATTCAGTAGGCCTTTTGTTCCTTCTCTACATTGGCTCTAATTTCTGAAGACAATAGAAGTAAGTGACATTGACACACATTATTGCCTTGACATTTCAGGGAGAAGGTATTGTCTGATATACTGACTTGAGTGGCTCGATCATGGAACCTGATGATACACAAGCAAAGAAGACAACAGTGAGTGAAGCAAAGGACAGGATAATAGATGTGGAAATGCCTGACACACAGTTTGTAAGTATGCAGCAGTGGTGTAGTGATCCTATGGAGGGCACCAACCATGATTGGGGGTACACAAGCCATTTTTGGCAATATTCCTGTGAGATTTCCCCTTCCAGTATGCCCCTATGATGATAAGCCACAGAGGTGTAGGATTATCTTAGGGTGCTGAATTGCAGGAAAGTGGACATTTTCCAGGGTGAGGCAATTTTGTGAAAAGTGGAAGTTTACAACAAATTTTGGACCAAAGCCCACCCCCACCGTGGGGGGGGGGGGGTGGTAGATATACATGCCTGTTATCATTTTTCATTTTGTTTCCTTGAATATTTGTGAGTCATCCAATCTCGTCCAGTATAAATCAGCGTGCTGGGCTGTAGAATTTTTAACAACTACCCGATCTCCAATGTCTACATGTGCACTGTGCAGTCTAGCTAGTTGGTTGCTATGAGCACACCACATGTGGTAAAGAGCTGCTGTAAACTTGTGTAAAGAGGATAACATGCTGTCATGTAGATGACTGCTAACTAGTATGAGGCATCGAAATTCATTCATATCAATCAATACCTATCCACAATTGCAATCAAAGGCAGGCTACATGTAGATCCATTGAATTGTTTTTGCATGTGCCGTTTCAAGTGCAGGATATTTGAAATTTATAAGCATTTTGTGATACAATTGGTTGTCATTGAAAAAACAAAACTTCAATGCACAATTATTTTCCGTACCATTCCTCCGCTTCACCTTACAGTCTACTTTTTTTCAAATTAAACTTAGGACATATCTGGCATTCTGGCTATTGTGGATGAACTTAAAGAAGGAGGATCATTGCATGCAGCTCACTACAGCAAAATGGTGCACATTCTAATCAAGAAATATGGATACAGGTAAGAAAATAATATGCAAAAAAAGTAACACCAAACTAAGTAAGGTGTTTCCAGATATTTCAATATGTCTCAAAGTTGTCACGTTTGCTCATTTTATGTGCACATTCACTTTTTGTTTGTTTCCACATTGGATTTAAAATCTTCATAAGCTTTGAGACATGTATATGTATGGAATTTTATTTCCTAAGTAATTGTATGATTAAGCCTGGTCAGAATGCTAGATGCTGGTTAACTAGGTGGTTGACCTGACCATCATTACCTACATGCTCCATGCTGTTTTTCCTGTCTGCCAGCCAAAAGAGAATTAATTTCTTTCTCCCACTCCCAGGTTTGCAAATCTTTTATACCCAAATTTCTTTTGTCCAAACCAGTTTATTAAAAACAAGGTTAATTATTAAATTTTTTTTGTCATCTCTTTTTCAGATGTGGATGAACAAAGTGTAAAATGTGGTTCTGATAGCACTGCCTTTCATATTGCTACAGTGAAGAAAGGAATGGCATCTTTCATTGATTTTCAGCCAGTAAGTTTTATTCAATTACCGTACTGACGCGAGTATAGTCCCACCTTCGAGTAAAGTCCCACCCCCAAAAAAAAAAAAAAATTTCAGAAATTAAAAAAAAAAAAAACATTTTCGGCTTTGGAGTGTCCCAGGACCTTGACCTAAATGCTAGGATCATTCATGGTTGACCTAAAAAACAAAAAAAAACAAAAACAAATTCAAGATGTGTTGTATTTTTAATATGAAAATTGATACTTGACGTGAATACAAATTTTTTTTTTTTTTTTTGAAATTCAAGTATAGTCCAACCCCCCCCCCAATTTTGAAAAATGTTCACCCAAAAACGGGGTGGGACTATACTCGCGTCAGTACGGTATGTGTATTAAAAGGAGCAGTACGTAAAATAACACATTGACTTCCTCTGTACTTTAATGTCAGAAATTACCACAGGTAGAATTTATTTTAATCTTGTGAGAATCCATTGGATTCTGAAATTTTACCAGAATCTGTAATGTTGACAAGAATCTCTTTGAATTCTCGTACATCTATTCAAGAAAATCCCTGCAAAGAATTTCATGGTTTCTAGGATTCTCTCTGAAATTATTAACCCTGATTTACTATAACTGAAATGAAATTTAATTGAGAAATAACAGGCAGATTTTCCCTAACTTTTTAACAAGGGGCCCTTATTTCTACATCAGTGTGGTGCAACCCAAAACATACTGTGGAATAAATATTCAGGTTTGGGTAGAGGTACAAGTGTGAGTTGTTCCATTGACTATTTACTGGTACAAGTGTGAGAAATCAGTGAATTACACACTATGAAGGTGCAGTTGCCCTGCAAAATGACAGTTTGATAAACAAGAATTTCCAGTCACTTTTGTTTTATTTTTGATGTTTTATGTTTATAATCTTACCTGAATGTTTTTTCTATAAGGTTTTTGTTCGCGACCCATTTTCAAATGGTCTGCGACACAAAAAAGGCTGTGACCCAGAATGGACCATTTGTAGAATCGATCTAGGCATTACCGCATACTTGTTGATTGTTAAATCCTTGACAGACACACACTTTTGAGGCCTGTTCACAAAGCATGGATATTAATTTTTCCATATTGTCATGGATATAAATGCAGCAAAAATAATAATTTTAAAACTAGCATGGAAAAGAAGGGGAGGGGCAAGGGAGTGATGGTAACTTAAGCCACGATTAAGAGTGATAAAGTGAAAAACAATTGGCTTGCTGTGCAAACTATTTGTGTTGTGTACAGTGCTTGTTGTGCTCCCTGCCTACTCCCTCCCACTCAGTGTTAGTGATTAGTGATAGTCCCAGTAATTATGCTACTCCTACCCCTTTTCGGGTCTCAAATACTGCATCATTTTATTTACTGGGGTATATTTATCATTTTTTACAGGCAAACCTACCACAATACTTGGATGCTCTCTCGCGGAAGAGACGACTGCCATTTGTTCTCATACTCGACCCACAGGATCTACCGTCGCCATTGTTGAAGGGGGTGGAGGGGCCGGTTGTGCCCTAAACCAGGAGAGATTGCAGAGGGCATTGGACGTGTGTTTTCAGGTTTTTCACGTGCTAGACCAAGAGGTTGCCACATGTTTTACCACATGGGAATTCACACAGAAAGTTTTTATTTCAATACGTACAAAGAAAAAACAAACCTAAATATTGCAGTTAATGTAGCTGGTGAAGGGACTATAAATATTCTGTACTAGAAAAATACAAATCTGATACCATGTTATAAAAAAATCAGATAGCACTTTCTGTGTACTTGTACAGTTGCTAACCTGAAGGATTGTGCACTTTTTAGTAGAAGCTTGAGAATTTCCACACATGAGATACAAGGTCAAATGTTGATTTTAAGATGTGGAGCCAAGAAGTGGGAGATGGGAGACGGTTAGCCCCCAGAAACCCTGAAATGGCCCCTGGTCCCATCTAAATTTCAGGTGACCAGGGGACACTTTTCTTCAGGAACTGGCCCCTGGTCACTATACCCAAAAATTCAATTCCATAGCCATTAATGCATGATGAACTTATTCAGAACAAATATTGGCCCCTTGTTGATTAGAAGTGGCCCCTTGTTCCATGTTGAATGAAGTGAACCAGGGGCCATTTTATGTAAAAAATTAGCCCCTGGTTCATCATTCCTTATTTTCACCCTTGATCAGATCCTTTATTGAGCTATTCCAGTTGAAATCCATACACCCCCTTTGGAAGATATGACCGTAATCTCCCACACAGGGAGTGTTAATTTCAAATGGAGTTACCTCACCATCATTTTACAGATTTTGTCATAGGTAGAGCCTGTAATCTCACTGTACAAAAACTGTAATGCTTCCGCCAATTGCAAGCCCGGCTACCAGGGACCCGGGGACGTAGCGGGGGAGATTACCAAAGGCAATTGTAATAATCCCCGCTATGCCCCGGGTATTGTTCTGGGTACCGGGGCACAAATTGTGGGTGAAACCCCCGGTACTGTCCCCGCCCATGCCAGCCGGGTTTCAAAGTGCTGTATTAATTTTCAATGTTTTTAATCAGCAAATCCAAAATTTAAGTATTTTCATGGCCCCGCTACCGGGACGACTGATTGTACATCCTGGTACAGTCCCGGTACCGTCCCCGGTACCGGGATGTACTTTCTGGTAATTTCAGGGTGACAGTCCCGGGTATTGTGTCTACAGTGCCCGGGTCCCTGGTAGCCGGGCTTGCAATTGACGGAAGCATAAAATCACATTTTATGGGATTTCTGTGAAAAAAAACTCCCTAGTGTTTCTGGATCTGGTATTAGGTCTTATGGCATCACAAGTCGTGTGTGTCTGTCAGCAATTGTGTGTGCACGTCAACAATTTGGTCTCATACATGTATGAACAGTTCAAATCCTATGATTATCCTATTGCAATCATTATTATGCTTTTAAAATCTTCCATCCTATACTTTAAAAATACACATTTTTAAAAACCAATTATTCTGGATATCTGCCCTCAAACTGAAATTGGCGACCAATTACACCTGAACATGGAGGTCTCTGCATCAGCTTGCAGTCCACGATCACCATACATGTAGCGTATAGATATTGAAATACCATTTAGCGACCCAACTTTTAAGCAGTTACAGAATGTAATTGAGAAAATTAAAATTTTTCACATTATTGACCAAAAAAATCACATTTTTGAAGAAAAATTATATTTTTGATCAAAAATAACATTTGTGACCAAAAAATCATATTTTTGACCAAAAAATCACACTTTTGAAGAAAAATTATATTTTTGATCATAAATCACATTTGTGACAAAAAAATCACATTTTTGACCAAAAATCATGTTTTTGACCAAAAATTAATTTTTTTATATAAAATCAGATTCTCAAAGCATAATAATTTTAAATTGTATGGATCCTTTCACACGATACACAAAGATATTGGTCTCGCTGTGAGTTTACAGGCATGGGATTTTCCAGTGGAAATACTGGAACCAGTCTTTTTTGATGTAAAAATTCCCACAGTTTTATTTATTGTCAGCCCATTTTCAGGTGTTCTTGTCCAATTTTACGCGCTTTTCCAGACTTTTTTTATAAATGCGTAGTCCCATGCCTGGTTTAAAAGATATCGTATGCTGCTATCGCCTCGCACAATATCTTTGTGTATCACGCAGTAAGGTGTAAGAATATAGTTGTGTGTTCGTATTTTGATAAATTGCCTCTTCTAAACAATAAAATGTTGGAATTATAATAAATATGCAATTTCCAATTATAAAATACAATTTTATAATTGCAGTACACATTGCATGTTCTAATTAACAGAACTATATTACATGATTATACCGGTACTACAAAATAAACAGATGGACATCTGTGCAGGCAATTGTGTCCACCAGGCAAGCCCGACGCACGGAGGGGGTGCTTCCCCTAATTTTGGAAAAATATACCAGAAGTCCCAAAATTTCAGAATTTGAGAGCGCAGCAAGCAAAAAAAGTATAAGGATTTTTACTTTTTACAAAAAAGGTCCAAATGTTGGTAAGAAAGTCCACTTTTCACAAAATCGCACCCCCCCATTGAAAAAAAGTCCACTTTTTCAAAATCAGCACCCCAAACGTAATCCTAACCAGGTTGCAAATGGCTGTCACAGAATTAATCCCAATACTATAATTTTCATAAATGAACAGAGTGTCCTAAAAAGTAAAATGTTGTAAATTAACTCTGTTAAAGCTGTGGAACTGAATTGACCTCAGTGCAATATTGTATAAAAATAAAAATGCCCTACAAATAAATGCCTTGTAAGTTGTATTACTAAACTGTAGTCATTGTGTTTCATTAAAATGTACATTTCATTTGCAAGCAGTCAGATTTACTGTTGAAGTCAAATTTGACTACAATGAAGTCAAAGGGTAAAGGAATAACATGATATGGGGAAATGAGTAAATGATCCTATTTTGATATAAAATTGGATTGGTTTTGCGCCTTAATACACAAATTTATTGGTCTTTTTAAAATATTGGATGAGACATCTAGTCTAATATTTTAAAACTTGGCAAATCCAGTAAATTTTGTAAAAAAAAAAAAAACATACAATTTTTTCATTATGTTTTCAGAATCTGTTTGTGGTCAAATGTGGTTTTAGAGTATAAAGGTGCCAAATGTGAGCCAAAAATTGCTTGCACTTCCCGCTTGAGCTCCTTTTGACCTGCCAAAATTTGTTTGCCTCTTTTGGGTTGCCTCAAAAAATTATTGTGCCCCCCTAACCTATAATTCATAAATCTGTCAAAGAAACAAGGGTGGACCTTGAACCTAGCTTAACCACAGGCCCGTAGGCTTAGCATAGCCCTCCCAAAGTGCAAATGCCAAAAACGTCGCATAGGCCTATATTTACCCAAACAGTCCATTTGCACCGCAGGCCTAGCCTAGCCCTCCCAAATTGCAAATGCCAAAAACGTTGCATAGGCCTATATTTTACCCAAACAGTCCATTTGCACCACATGCGCCAGTAGGCCTCAGCCTAACCCTCCCAAAGTGCAAATGCCAAAAACGTTGCATAGGCCTATATTTTACCCAAACAGCCCCTTTGCACCACACGCCCGTAGGCCTAGCCTAACCCTCCCAAAGTGCAAATGCCAAAAAACGTCGCATAGGACTATATTTTACCTAAACAGTCCATTTGCACCACACGCCTGTAGGCCTAGCCTAACCCTCCCAAAGTGCAAATGCCAAAAACGTCAGATAGGACTATATTTTACCCAAACAGTCCATTTGCACCACACGCCTGTGAGGCCTAGCCTAACCCTCCCAAAGTGCAAATGCCAAAAACGTCGCATAGGACTATATTTTACCCAAACAGTCCATTTGCACCACACGCCCGTATAGGCCTAGCCTAACCCTCCCAAAGTGCAAATGCCAAAAAAACGTCGCATAGGCCTATATTTACCCACACAGTTGATTTGCGAGGCAAAAAATAAGTTTCTTTGTGCATTTTTGGTCAAAAAGGTCAAAATTTTGAACAAAAAGTCCACCTTTTCAAAATTCTCCCCGTCAACTTTTTTCAAAATCACCCCCCCCACAAAAAAAAATCCTGGTTACGAGCCTGCTTAACCATTTACAAATTTGAAGAAGTCGGGAGAGAGAGTAGTGGCTTCATTTTCTTTTTTGACTAGATATTACCGGGTAGTGGATGGGGGGTTGAATTAATTTCTTCTAAAGTGTGAATCCAGCACCAGTTTAAAAGGATCAGAATATTTTCCTGACAGCAAATTTAGTAGTATTATTTCATATATATTTTTGACAAAGACAAAAATACTATGAGGGGTAATAGGCCTATAGCCTATAAACAGTTGACCTAATATTCTCACTTTTAGGGTAGGCGTACATTTGTATATTCAAAGTGACATGAACAAATCAAAAATACAGGCCTACTAATATTAACCCCTCCCGGTGCCGCATTTGAAAGTTGTAGGCCTATTAGTATTATTAGGCTATAGCGGCCGTGAAAACAGTTAGCCCTAAGCCTACCTTGAATAGCCCAGTAGGCATATAGACCAACCTACGTGGTCGTATGTGAGTAAAAAAGTAAATTTATGAAATTCATACAACCTACTCCAACTCATACACGCCGCTGTCGGGGCTAAAATCGAGTTTTCAACGTACTTTTTACGTAAGGCCAGAGAGGCCATGAGTTTATATTTGGTGCTGTGCGCCCGTAATGTACGAAAACAACAAGCTTCGCCGTTCGCCATTTTGTTTACGCTGCTGCAGACGACGGCGATATTTTGTCAGATATTAAATCTGCCACAGGTCGTATAGCGTGTTTTTGCGTATTCCCCTTCACACACAAGTTAAGTACTGTATAAAACTACATTTTGATGAACAAATTAGTGATGGACGTGTTAACCGACAACTTATTACAAGGATTTTCCTGTGTTTTTGTCGTCACTCACTGCCGAAAACGGCCGATTTTGGCATAGTAAATCGCGATTTTACCAAAACGCCATTGAATTCTTTCAATCTAATTCTTGAAATATCATCATTCAAATGTCCCTTACACAATAATTTCACTGAATTTCAGAGAATTATCTAGTAATTGAAGCATTCGATGCATTATTGAAGAGGTCACTTTCACTTGAATTTGCCGCCATTTCTGGCGAGTATGTCACGTGACAAAATCGTAAGGTCACGGGTCAAACGGCAACTGGCTTCCCGACTGTTGTCGGCTGCTACATGTGTCTCATTTCACATAATAGCTAGGAATAAATACCAGACTCATCTCAAGTGGACGTCACTTCAAAACATCCCCATGTCACATAGTTTACGAATATGTTCTCTGTATTCCTAACTTAAGTGACTTCAGTTTTTTATTCCTAGCTATTATGTGAAATGAGACACATGTAGCAGCCGACAAGTGCATCGTTTTGATATGGATGTACACATATATTAAATGCTGGATCTGCAATTCACATACCACTCGTTTGAGCAATCAGTAATGCAGTAAAATGGGTAAAACTATAATACAGTACTGCACGCCTCAGGTTTTTTGGTTTTACTCAACTTGTTTTTTCAAGATGTCGACATCTCTAAATTTATGTCAACATGTCAGGATATTCGTCTTGTCAACATATGTTGTTGACAAAATGCATGCCCACAACAGCACTAAAGTAATATTCAGATTTCCTTTACAAATTAAGCGTGCATTGCTAGTCAGTCCAGCGCCAGTATTATTTTGCACAAGGTCCAATGCATGCGCTTGACGTCGCGTGCGTATACGCGATGGTTATGCTGTCAAAGGAAATCTGAATATTACTTTACACACATGTGTAATAACCACCATAGCAAATGTGGACTGATATACATCACTTAAGAGTTTTCTATCCAACTGTGGACAGACCCATATTTAAATATGATTGTTCTTGATAAATAAATAAATAAATTAAATAGGTTTCAAAGCGCTGTAATTTTGCTGCCACTGGTGAATCATCAGAATCAGATTGCATGCAACTAGGCCGGTGCAGCCGAACCCGGCGCAAACCTATCGTCACTCAGATTGTAACATCCATCAATTATCTGTGCAGCTCCCCAAATTCCATTGAGTGAAGGAAGTTTTTGATGACCAAACAACTAATAACTGATTTTGAAAGCAGGAGAAAACCAAGTGTACACACAGTCCTTGGGCATGCCGGGGCTTGAACCTAGGACTCCAGTAGTACAAGGCGAGGAAACAACCCCTGCACCAACTTGTTCCCTTTGTATTTTCATTACCTAAGCATGGACTGACCCTGGCCTACATCATCAACTGCATTTGTTATTAATAATCTGTTTTTATACTCCTTTCAAACTGTTAACGCTGTCCACAAACCATGGACGTCCACAGATCCTTTGGGTCCGCTATTACACATTATTATGTTTTCAGAATCTTGCTTCCTATACCTCTCCACACAGTTTAAAACGTCAAAAAAATAGCATATTGGATGCATTTCGGATCCAATTTTAGCGCCATCTGGATCCCAATCCCCCGTGATTTTTAAAATCGCTGATATTGCCGCCAATTTTAACGTATTGTAAATCGACCGTTCGTATGTGATCAATAGAGAACACAAATGCACTGTATGAGACTATTCATTCATGAACTCGATTTTGTTTATTTTGCTGTCAAACCGGGAGAATTTGATTTTCTACGGACGTGGAAAGAGATGTTTAATTTCATGATTCTAGACTTGAAAATCAACGTTGTGGTGTACTAAATGCATGTTTCAGCTGCTAAGAAATGAAGAAATTAATGTGGTTTATTGAAATATCCTTGGAAAGTACAATAAACTAGTAAAAACCGGTGCTAAACCACTACGTAAAAGCTGCAGAATTCGGCAAGCTCACACAATCGGACATCAAAAATGATCAAATTTTCTGACCAAACCAGAGGATTTATACCTGCCAAGTGCCAAATATCACTTTTTGAACTATTTGAGACTCTGCAAGGTATGAATGATGTTAGCACAGACAAGGTAGGGTTTTAGATAAGCTTATGAAATCGGCAAATATAGTCCACCCAAATGCATAGCTGCACTGTTGCCTTGGCTCTTGCACTGGCTGCAGGCTTGCACTCTGTTTTTGTAGCTTAAGTTACGCTTACTTTATCAGTTTATTGCCTATCAAAATATCATTATAAACACTTTATTACTTCATATTTTTAAGCCTCCTAATACAAGTATACCATTTCGCAATTGAGAAACAACTCGGAACTAGTACGTATCTTCATGAGACACAGGGATTTTTTCCCAATTTTTTTTCCCTCTAGTGTTGGTACTGGTCTCTGGGAAGTGCAGATTTGTAATTATTTTAATGGAATGTATTTTATAATGCGTTCTAAAGTTACGATGGATTTTGAGACTTAAGAATCGCTACGAATCGTCATATATTTTGGCGAAATGGATCCCCATTGACGGAAACGTTACGGAAACTTATGGAATTCCGGAAGTAGGGCCAAAAATGTCTGGAAACAGGCCGGAAAAAAAATTTCCTTTTTTTTTTTTTTTTTTTTGTTGCTCTAGACATGTAAGATCAGTCGATTTTGACCCCCAAAAAAATCACGAAAAAAAAAAAAATTGAAAAAAATTTGAATTTTGTCTTTTGAAAAAGATTCTGAAAACATAATAATGATAAAATTGATGAGTTTTTTCACTAATGCAAAATTTATTGGTCTGCTATGAGTTTTAAAATATTGACTCGACTCACGCCTCGGCCCAATATTTTAAAACTCATAGCTCGACCAATAAATTTGTGCATTGGGTTCATACCATCCAATTTTATATCAAAGATGTTTCTTGTGTTACAGTACGGAGACAGCTTTGTACAAAGTGAAAGATGACATCATGAAATGTATGTGTCAACATCAGGGCGTCTTTCTGGTTCTGCTGGATCTCAGCAGTGCCTTTGATACGGTTAACCATAAAGTGCTGCTTAAGAGACTGGCTGACTAAATTGGGGTTCGTGGTAGAGTATTAAGATGGGTCCAGTCATATCTGTCCTGTAGAACAACTAGGGTGTGCATAAATGGTGTGCTATCTGACCCTCATGACATTGAGTTTGGTTTACCTCAGGGGTCCATTGTAGGACCTTCAATGTTCACAATTTATACTCTTCCTATAGGCAGTATTGTAAGACAGTTTGATGTATTGTATCATATGTATGCCGATGACATACAACTTTATGTTGGCTTTAACCCAAAAGATCATGTTTCCACAGCTTCTTCGCTTCACCGGCTCTCTGAATGCATCAAGTCCATAAAGAACTGGATGAATAACAACATGCTCAAGCTAAACGATGACAAGACAGAGTTTATGGTTATAACATCACCACATCTCAAACACCACATGTATCCTATTTCTTTGCTAGTTGAGGACGCTATAATATCTCCTAGTGACAGTGTTCGCAATCTTGGTGTCATCTTTGACTCACAAATGTCCATGTCTTCACATGTAAAATCTCTCTGCACAAACCTAAACTTCCAACTCCGCAATATTTCAGCAGTATACGTAGGTTCCTGGACTATGACACCTGCCATCTCGTCACGCTGCGCCATTATTCTCTCCAGACTGGATTATTGCAATGGACTCCTTCTTGGATCAGCCAAAACTGACATCCAGAAGTTACAGAGGATCCAGAACTGGGCCGCGAAAGTTATTTGCCAAGCTTTGAAACGAGATCATGCCACGCCTTATTTACACCAACTACATTGGCTGCCCGTTGAGGATAGAGTTACCTTCAAGATCTTGGTGCTAGTGTTCAAATGCCTCAATGGGACGGCACCGGACTACTTATCGCAATGTCTTTCTCTTCACATTCCAACCCGTCAAGGTCTCCGCTCAGCAGCAGACACAACTCGCCTCTCTGAACATAACTCAACTAAGACACTAATATCTTTTGAAAAAAGGACATTCTCTTACACAGCTCCTCGCATCTGGAACAGTCTACCTGTCATCATCAGAGAGTCTACCACATTACCTGCTTTTAAGAAATCATTGAAAACACATTTGTTTCCTGCTTAACTGACTTTGTTTGTCTTATATACATGCCTGTAGGTTCTCATATTTGTAGTTTTATTATGGTTCTTCTTGTTCAGCGCTGCGTTCTTTATGTAGCAGCGCTATATAAGCATTTTGTATGTATGTATGTATGTATGTATGTATGTTGTGTCCTTGTTTGCCAGTGCTTACAAACATTACACACGCCTGCCTTACCTTTTTTCTGTTCCACTCGTATAATTGCTGTTAACCATAATGATCTGTTGAATCTCGTTACCATTGGAGATTGTAGTTCATATGGACCACTCTGTAGTAACAAAAGGCAATTAAAAATAATATTATAAATATCATAGCCATGGATGTCGATCGTGCAGTTATATGTATGTTACAATTTAATATAGGCTTGCCATAATTGAATATTTTCATCAGAAAACAAAAGTCGACTTCTTCTAAAATTACATTCCTTTTAAATCTACATGTATAAAGAGCATAAATAGCACTAATTAATATAGGTATATATGGTACTCATAAGTAGATAGGCTTCTATCTTCTACCGGAATTCATAATATATTGAGTGGGCAAGATTTCATCAGATGTGTCTCTGCCTTCAGGACTGATGAAGTCAGAGACCGAAAGCATTGCAAGATAATTCAAATAGCAGTACAGACTAATAAAGTCCTCCTTCTTTTAACTTAAATTCCTTGATATCAATTGATATACTCACTACATCAGGTGACTTGGCAAGTATTTTCTCTTCACTCTGTACATGTATACTGGGACCTGTAATATATAAAGAGAATCAACAGTACATTACTTTATTGGGACAATAAAGTCACAATATCATCTGTGGTCATGTTGGCCTTATGTATACATTCGGACTCATCATCACACATGTTATAGAAGGTTTGAGGGCTCAAACCCCAGTGGCTGTGTTAGTGTTGTGGCCCCTTACTAGGCTCTTAACCTCTCTTGTCTCTTTCTTCCCTGGTATATAAATGGGTACCGGAAATTGCTGGGATGGTACAGTATACAGACTTGTTATGCGGGAGGAGTGGCAGACAATGAATTTGATACATAGTCTTGCCAATGGGTGTTGCATACATTTGTATATAGTAAACCCCAACGAGTGAAATTCACATGGCGTGCTTGGTGTTCAGGCATGAGACTGCACTTTCCAAAAAAAAATGAAAATGTGTGTGAAATTGGGCAAAAAGTACCAAAAACATGCTGAAATTTGATGGAAATAAGCTTCAATAGAGGCTTTCTTGGGTTATCCAGGGTTGTCAAATCCAACAAATCAAATCAAATCATATCAAAAAATTAAATTGAGTTGCGAAAATTTTGACTAAAGAAACTGAATTCAGTTTTAAAACCAAAAATTGCTACATTTTTGTAGGCCTGAGATATTTCCGAGATCTGTTAATTACACTATTCCCCACACATGGTATATTTTTCACTGTTAGAATATTGACTTATTAATGTGGTCAGTAACCCCTACATTGAATAAGCATTTTTCATGACAAGACAAATCTGAATTCTTAAAGCCCAGGCATAAAGAATTCTGTGCAAATCCAACAGGGAATGTTAAATGTCAAAAACGGAGGTACTCTGTCAATTTTATTCATATTTTATTGATATTGTAAAATGACCTTAAAAAAAAAAGCCAGAATTCATAATTACACAATTTTGGGTCCTCGGCAGACCTCTAAAATAGAGATAACCTGTCAGTTGTTTTCATATTTTGTCGATATTTTTAAAAAGAGGATATTACAAGTATATCCTCAATTTATCAACCATTTTATATTGACTTTAAAATACATAATATAATTACATATTTTCTTAGTCCTCTGCAGACCTCTAAAAGTTTATGCCATGCGGTAACACTAATCTCCTACCTTTTACCAATTATTTTACTCTTATTTGCTGGTATGACATTATAAGGGATAAAGGAAGATTGCATAACTTGTATGTGCAATGGATGCTCAGTCAATAACTCAATGTCATTCACTCCTACAATATATTATGCAATGTCATATTATTACTTCAGGTACTGCACAGCGGGAAATTTTCACAGGGGTTGAATTTTCGCACTTTTCAAGGTCGAATAGGCAGTGCAAATTTTTAACCCTGCAAAAATATTTATTACACATAGTATTTAATGTGAATTTATTTGGAAATGCGAATTAAACACCCACTGAACTGTCCAGAATTGATAAAATCGCAAAAAATTAACACAGCGAAAATATCCCGATTTACAGTAACAGGCGATGAGTGCGACGACACGGTAAAAATCAACAAATCAGTTTGAACACAAAGGATGCATACAGCCATGGTGATTTGTATGTAAGAGTGTAAGGAGACAAACAGAACAAGAGACATATTGAAGATAGAAAGCGAGAAGCATTGAAGAAACTGATAGGAGGGACAATTGTATAGAATTAGAGCTAAAAAGAGAAGTGTGAGAGACATCATGTGTTTCTATACTGAGCAAAGGGTTGACTGGAGATGCGAGGTAAATGAAACAGTCCCAGAAGATATGTATTAAGTGAAGGGTGATACCAGGTGATGTGGGATAACCTTACTGTCAAGTCAACCACCTTTTGGGGTGGGTAATTACGGTTGATATACATGTACTGCAACATTCCCAGTAGCAAAACCATGGGTGATGGAAGTGGATACATCTTTAAAACTGATGTGATGAGCTACAATACCGAGTGTGTGATCCCGGGGGAGGGGGGGTACTCAGTACAAATGACCATACGGGGATGTGCCGCAAACATGATTAGCATTTTCAGCCTTTTTTCAAAATTTTCTCAATTTTTTCGAAAATAGCCCAATTTTTCCTTAATCTAGCTAAAATTTTCAAAATTTTCCAAAATTTTGGGAAAATTTGTGAAAAGTAAGACAATTTGGGTTCAAATTTCTTGAAAAATTGGTATATTTATGGGTCCACTTTCAAATTCTCAGCGCACGTCCCTACCAAAACCAAACTTGAGTACCCCCCCCCCCCCCCGGGGTGGTCCAAATCTGACATTCAACCAGCTTGAAGGTCACAAAAAAGTTCTAGGAGTTTCCATACTTCTGGTCTCCACACTAAATGAACAGGGAGTGAATGGTTGGTTACCTGCCTTTTTTTAAAAGTTAGTAGAAACAACCCAGTTGACGGGGACACAAATTAAAAAAAATACGGGGGTAAAGCGAGGTGCTCAGTATAAACAGCGTTGATTGAGACTGTGAAGGTAGAGAGATAGAAATACGGATACATGTAGCAAATTAATGCAGAGAGAAAGAGAGCGACAGAGCTATATGGATAAGGAAATAAAGAGAGTAATGAGGGAGAGAGCGACAGGGAGACAGACAGAATGGCGAATCTTGATAACTGACTGCACTGCCAAGTTATGTGTGCACAAGATGTTACATCTTATGCTTGCATACATGCATAGGAACATTTTAGAAGGAGTTGAGTTATAGGGGTACTACACCTGTGGTAAATTTAGATTTTTGCATTTTTCTCAAAAATAAAACACACTGGTAACAAAGTTATGTATATTATAGGGCAAGGAATCAATTACTTCACTGAAATTTCAGTGACTCGAGACAAGCGGTTCGGTATATATGATAGGAAATGAGGTACATCCTTGCGGTACCTCATTTCTTATCATAAATAACAAACCGCTTGTCTTGGATCACAGAAATTTCAGTGTAGTAATTGATTCCTTGCCCTATAATATAATGTAACTTTTGTTACCAATGTGTTATTAGTTTTTGAGAAAAATGCAAAAATAGACACAAATTTATTGAGGGTGTAGTACCCCTTAACAATGTTTTTGTAACCATCTCAAGGGGTTCAAATATATTTGCGAGTCAAGTCAGACGCATCGTTTTAATGGATTTAAAGCTAAATACATATCCTCATATTGCTCCAATATTGATGCTTTGAAAATGTTAATGTTTAGAAAAAAATTATGTGCAGGAAAAACAGTATGTCAATTTTTAAAATGCCACCCAGCATATTGGATTGTCACAGCATTGGTAAATCCATTTTATATTGTCACACTTAGGGACAAAATAGAGTACTGCCTGTATTTCTCAGCAAATGCTTGTATATATGCTGAATCTGAACAATTTGCCGAGGCGATGTAACAGGATTAATTTACCATAGCGATGGGTTTAGACCAGGCCTTCTCAACTGGCGGCGCACGCGCCACTTGTGGCGCTTGGAGTCAGTCGAAGTGGCGCATTAATAATTTTTTCACATAAATCTTGAACAAAAAGAGGTGAAAATTCCCAATCTAGGCCTTTTAAAAAAAAACCTCAAAATCAAGAAGCTTCTGGGGGCGCTGCCCCCTGGACCCCCAATAAAGCACCATTGCACCTTACTCGCTTTGTACAAGTGCTACCTCGTCGGACATGTTGGCACTTCATGATCACTAAAATTTTCCAGTTGGCACTTCAAATAAACTAGTTGAGAAGGCCTGGTTTAGACTATTTTTGAAAGTATTGCTCTGCACTATAATATTTTTGAATGTATTGTCCTGTACTAGATGTTACACCATTCTTTTGTATTTGCATATAGATTATCAAAGAACAGGGATAAAGACTGGATCGGAATTCTATAGAATTTTCACATCATGCTGATCACTCGAACCTTAGATTAGGATCTTTGAAAAGAGTGGTAGTCAATCTATCATTGATCCAGGGTCTTAGCTACATGGGGGATTTGACAAATGCCTGTCATTTTCACCATAACTGCCTTTCCAAAAATTGACCCCGACAATCAAAACCAAACATCTGCCCTTTCTGGGGGTTCAATCAGTTCAAATAGCTATTGCTATAGCCTTGAATTCTTTTGTCTGGTCTTGTTTTGGTTCACAGAACTTAAGCATTATTTTTTTATAATTTAGTATGTCACAGGGATTAATTTTGTCCAGGAAGCAATCTGCCTATCCTAAATAAAGGGTGGACTGGTGGCAAGCTAACACCCTGCACTGCACACATACGGAGGTGATGAGTGAAGCCTGCTTAGTGCTTATAGTGCAGTGCAATAAAATTGTGTAAACCCATTGGTATGGTATTTAATCCTGTTACATTACTACTTCTATGGCAAATACTCAAAATCAAAGGTTTGGAGGTGTAACATGTGTAGTGCTTAGTGCAAGTAATAAGCAGGGACAGGCGATTTGCGCGGAACTTTTTTTCCGCGCAATTGGCTATTTTTTCCCCTATGGGCAGGTATACATGATTTGCACTGAAAAAAGAGTTCCGCGCAATTCCGCACAATTTGCTATTTTTTCCGCGCAAATCGCCTGTCGCTGGTAATAAGCAATTAATTAATCTGCATCATAAGCATATATTGTAACAAACATTTTTCGTTGGGCAGGAAAAACCTATATAATTGATGCCCCTGAACATGTTTAAAACAAAAGTGCTTTAAATTAAACATGTTCAGGGGCCAATGACACATAGCAGATTTTCCTGCCCAATGACGATTTGCAGATGTACATGTATCGGTGTAGTGCTTAAGCACTAACCCATTACACACATTATCACAAACAGTCCAACTTTGTTGGAGGATGGAGGTACACTATTGTCCTCTCCATGATTGACAAGAGCGAAATACACACATACAACACTACCAAACTGAAGATGAACAAAATTATAGTGTTATGCCACTTGCCACACAATGGTGATATTTGTGCCACTGCACAGTCCTACTAGAAATACGTAACGGTGACCGAACGCCTTGCAGCGCCTTGCCGATAAATTGATCACTCTGCCACTTTGCTCAAGATGGTAAATATCAAGGAGTTGACTTTGACTTCAAGTCAACTCGGGAGCGGTGCCGCTCATCATGACATATGGCATTGCACGCTATTTTGGCCAATGAGAACAGAGCAGCAACACTGGTTTTAGAGTCAAGCCTCTGCTGCTGAGCAGAGTACCGTTTGGTGACTGCAACTTGCATTAATTGTCAAGCAGCATTATCACAAAGCATTTGCTGCAAAGCAGTAATTAAGCGGTATGACACTATAGTAGGAATTGAAAGCTATTGAAAGATGCGTTCATTCAATTAGAATTCCTACTATAAATGTATGAAACCAGCATTATTCAAATGTTATGGATATCCAATCTAACATTGACTCAATTTTGAGTTAATCTACATGTACTTACCCGCTATTCCTATGAGTACTGTGAGAACAAAGGCAGCAAAGAAGCAAATAAACACAAGCACGAACTGGCGCTTGGTCAATGTGTATAACCGCATTTGAACAGACCTGCGAGCAAAATAGACAACACATATCATGAGCAAATTCATTCTTTCTGAAATGATCTATACTTTGTAAATTTTGTAGCAAGAAATATTCCCATCGGCCATCCAGCATGATTGAAGCTTATAAAAAGGGAGTGCAAATTGGCATGTGTTCACAAAACTGGTAAAAGTCCATTTGAAACCAATTACAAAAATGACAGCAATTTGCAACAACTGTGCACATATTTAAAACTGTATGAACCATGACCAATAACATTTCTATGTATATGTAGAATATGTGGCACTGCAAATGTGACACAATGGTAGTGATGATATAACAAAATATGTACACACAGGTAATTTTCATCGGCAATTATGAGACAATCATGCTACGAACAGGCCTAATGATGGAAATTTTCATTATTCGTGAATGATGACATGATTGTACAATGCCGACTTCATCCTAATTTCATAATACGAATTGTGCGGATCGCATTTATGATATCATATTCATCATCAATGAGCAGTAAACTAATTATAATATTGTATTAATTACCTAGCATATTGGTTCTCAAGTTGCTGCAAAGTTATAAGCTTTCATCAATGTATTTGGATTTTGTTCCCTATATATCTCCCTAATAGCCACTTGCAAAAATGACCAAGGGCCTCTTCTTTGGTTACAGATCAATACAAAGTAGGTAATGGTGCCTCCAACGGACAAGGTACAGATCAATAGTCAAGGGTCATTTATCCGAAAACCTAGTAACTTACATAAACCCTAACCCTTACCAACACCCTAACCCTAACCTATAACCTAGGCCTTTTATAAATCATAATCCATAACATAAGCCTAACATAATATTAGTTATAACTCTAATCCTAACACTTACCCTGGGACACTTACCCCAATTTTAATTCGAACACTTACCCTATAACCTTAACCTAACCCTATTCCTAACACTCTCCTGATCCCTAATGCTATTGCTAGCCCTGGCAATGTACCTCATCCCTAATCCTAACATAAAATGTCCTAAACCTTAAATTTAACCCTTGTCAGACTAATGACCCTTTAGACTGATGGGCTGTTCCCCTTTCTTCCACGTTCTTGCAGTCAATTTTCGCTAAATATACTTCTTCTCACAGTACAGACTTAAAACCAACAGTGTGCGCAAATTTTGTGGCCCATCATTTCCTCTGTATAAACACATCAATTTCACAAATTTTTGCCTGTTTAATTTGGCATTGCTCGATGAATGTTGGATGATTGTTCAGTCAAGAAGACCACATGTGATGACAACTTACATTATCTGCCTAAATGAAGCTATAGACCATACATATGGTCGCCACCACATGGTCACTCATACATAATCATATCCATAAATCTCACATATAATGTAGTATCACCTTAAATCGCATTCCTGTTCCATCTTTCAAAGTGTATGTCACAAGCAAAATTAAATCAAAATTTGCACAAAATTGCATATAATCCACATAGAATCACAAGCTATTGTGTTGTCTGATGAATACATGTACCATATACTGAACTTATTGGTGCAGTAGTCAATTATTTTATGAACTCCCTGAGTTTTCAAATCACTGCACAGTGAAGCAATATAAATGGTGCATTGGACAAATGTCATTATTTGAAAAAGCAAAAATCAGATAAAATTGCTGACATTCTGCATCATAATAAAAATAATTATGGACATATCATCAAAATCACCAATGCATTCAACCGAAACAACATAATATCTGAAACTACAATAACTGGCTGAATAATCTATAGTGAGAATGATTAACTGTTTGTTGCCTACACATGTACACGTAGATTAACAGGTAAACAGGGCAGTTTGTTTGAACAGGGACAGATAAAAGAAATCAAAACAAATCAAGAACCAGGTGACTATTTTTAAATGTGTAGCAAGGATGGATAAATTCCAAAGTTGTCAGAATGCACAATAAAAAGGGGCATATGTTTATTAAAGCACAGGAGGAAAATGCCATTTTGGAAGCCAAAAAACACACCTTCATTTTCTAAAAAAAAAAAAAATTGTTTTTCAGAAAATTCACATTACATTTGTTTCGTATATATTGGAAAATCAAGCGACATCTGAATATGAATTTGTAAGTGGGATCTTTGGCATCAGAGAGGAGGCCATTTGTAATAAGGGCTCCGTGATGAACTGCTTTATGTTTGGAATTAAAAAGTACTACCAGTATCAAAATAAATAGTAATAATAATGTTAAAGAACCAAAAATTATGATAAAATAAATCTATGTAACATTTACAAAGAACTTTATCATGTAAAATAAGCATCTCATACAATGTAGTCAAGGCCATACAAAATTGGAGTAGTGTTTTTCTCTTTTGGTTCTTGTCCCTGCTCGCATTGTTTTCTGAAGTTGGTCCTTATTTTTTATTTTCATTTTCAAGTACATGTAGGCCTATAACTTGTGATTTTAAACCTCCAATAATTTGTTATGAAAGTTAATTAAGCAACACAAATCACTTTCTACCCCACAGTACCATAAAAAAGCACCTTGCCATCTTACAAGACTGCATTGAAAAAGGATGGATTAGCAATGCTAGCAATACCAATTTGCATTCCCCCAATCCCCCAAAACACCTCCCACCCTCAATTCATGACAATCCTCCAGAATCCAGAATCCAGATGAGAACCAAACAATAGTACCCGGGTCCTGTACACAAAATATTTCATACACTCATAGATAGTGGGAACCAATCAGAGCAACGTTAGTAAAATATGAGGTGTGCATAAATGTTACATAGATACATGTTGTATCATTGCATAGAAAACGCACTCCGCGTTGTGCTTTTATAAGTAAATGCATATCACTTGTTGCTCGAGAAATTGAACACAATAATGCACTAGTACAGAGACGTTGATGCACGCATCTAATACACTCCATTTGATGCATCAACAATCAACGTCTCAGTACAGATGCATTATTTTGTACAATTTCACTCCCAACAATTGCAAGTGATACGCATAATTTATTCATCTACAAATATTTTCACATACTGTAATCATTCCAATAAGCGCCCAGGGCGCTTATCAAAGTCATTTTGGGTAGGGCGCTTATTTTTTACCTGGTTTACCTAATTTTCGTAAGTGGTGTTGATTATAGACGAATTTACGTACATGTTATCAAAGGGTCCTGAGACATTCTAATAGCTTTTCTGATGTAGAAAATGTATTGCAAGTCTACACAGGACACTCCAGCTATTTCGCCGTATCGACGTCTATCTGTCACTTCAACATTGATGGTACCCTTTAGCAAATTGGAAATTTCCTGGGTGGGCGCTTATTGGGGCACGGGCGCTTATTGGAACGAATACATTAGTTATTTTTGTGGCAGCTACCTGGAACTTGAAAAGAACTAAAATAAATATAACACAAAATTTTCAACTTTTACATATTCATGGTCATGGTCATAGTATTTTTCAGTTGGGGCCTGAACTGAATGGACACTATACACTAGGATCCACAACATGCTCATCTGTCAGGCCACAGTTCTTTAACCCCAATACATTTACACATTCATTGAATGACCTTTAAAGATTTGGGTACAAAAACTCATACTCTGCAACTTGAGGTCAAATTTTGCACTATGATTGTTTAATTGAGGTTATTGAACTATGCCATTGGGATGAGGTCATTGGGGTCCATAGTGAATTTAGTGATATTCATGCAACAGATCCCAGCGAAGGTTACATGTGTTGAGTACATTGTGATATCAGTATTTATACAGTAATGCCAGATGTTGTCATATTGACATTGGGTATCAGCTTGATCAACTTTAACTCAACATGTCTAACAAACAAAAAATGAAAACAGAATTGGTTAAATTCATGCCACAGATCCCAGCAAAGGTACACATATGCGTTCGCCAAATCATTCAAAGTGAGGACAAGATATAGTTTCCCACATTCAAAGTGAGGACATTTTTTTGGTTCTTGCTTTGTGAATACATGTAGGTGCACTGGATGACACTCTGTCTGTGGGGGAATAGGGGTGGTATGGGTGATTTCCTCTCTTTGTATATTCAGAGATGTCCTCGCTGTGAAAAATGTCCTCACTTTGAATGCGTGAAATACACTAATTGTCCTCGCTTTGAATACCGGGACAGACACACTTTTATACTTATACACACACTTATACACATACATCCTCTCTTTGGTAAAGGTACTGTACACACGTGTGTTTACTTGTGTGATATCATTTCTTATCAATGTTACAATGTTTATAGTGTCAGGGATACCAGATGTTGTCATGTTGATATGGTACATCAGCTTGATCAACTTTAACTCAACTAATCATAATCAGTAAACAGAACATGTCTACAATTAAAACATAAAATAATATGCATACAATCAATTAACAAGTCAAATTCTGATTGTTTCCTTGTTTTTTGTGTTGGCCGTCTCTAATCTAATCTGCCAATCTCTAATCACAAAATTGATAGTTTGGCTGAACCCGTTCAGGTCCAATAATACTTCTCTGAAAAAACATGAATTTCAATTTGCCATGTTTGGCTAAGTAACAGTACAGAAACAGTTGAACACATGGGAGCAAAGTGGCAGATCGGAACGGGTTCCGACTCAGAAGGTTGATGGTTTAAGCCTTCCTGAAAGGGAGGAAACAGCGTGTGGTGGTAGGTGGTGAACATTCCCAATGGTCTAGTGTGGAATCCGGAGTTCCCCAAGGAAGAGTTTTAGGCCCTTTATTATTTTTAACATACATAAACGATCTTCCTGATAATCTCCATTCAAGTGTGAGATTATTTGCAGATGATTGCGTCACTTATAATAATATTTCATCTGCCCAGGATGCTGAAACGCTCCAAAAAGACCTTGAGTCTCTGTCCTTGTGGGAAAAGCGCTGGCAAATGAAGTTGAATGCTGAGAAGTAATTTGTCCTCCGGATTCCAGCTTCTAGATCACCGCTAATTACCAAATACAGATTGGGTAATATCACACTCCAGGAAACAAGAACTCATACTTATCTTGGGGTGGATATCCAGGATGATCTCAAATGGAACACACACATAAATAGAATCACATCAACAGCAAACAAAACCTTAGGTTTTGTCCGGCGTAATTTGGGATCCTGCACCAAGGATATCAAGTCTTCAGCCTATATGACCCTGGTACGCCCCACAGTCGAGTATTGCTCGGCTGAGTGTGACCTATACACCCAAGACCTTACTAAAAAAGTAGGTAAAGTCCAACGAAGGGCTGCCAGAATGGTCAACAAAAATTATGATTGGAAGACAAGTGTTCAAGGACTCATACAGGAGCTGAAATGGGACAATTTATCAACAAGAAGAAAAGTGAATAGAATTGGCATACTACACAAAGCCATAGGGGGGCACCTCGCTATACCGGTACAAAACTACCTGACGCCAGCCCAACGGCGTACCCGCAGATCAGGATCAAATAACTACATCGAACAGCACGCAAGAATTGACTACCACCGTTACTCATTTATTAACAGAACAATAAGGGATTGGAATAATCTCCCAGACACCATTACATCTTTATCCAACCCAGACCACTTTAAAACGCCACCATTGACTATCTCAAGCGAGTGCAGGACAGTCAACTGAAGGACCAAGTTATACTGCGCACACCACACCCCTGCTTGTGTTATCTCGTCAAGGGAAGTTAAGCAGTATTAACGAAGAAGAAGAAGAAGCCCCGGCGACGCCATCGTGTTGTGCCCTTGAGTAATCTCGATTACTCCTCTCCACCCAGGTGTATAATGGGTACCGGCATTCTTTAATGCTGGGAAGGTAACAGACTTCCTATGGAGGAGCTGTACGATCCACCTGCAGCAAAATTACATGGAGGAGTCTGGTCCAATCACCAATGAAAGAGAGATGGGCACTCTGTTCACTGTTTAAATTTTTCCCAATAAGACCTAATTTATTTTTTGCAATCATTAGTTGAGCAAAGATTTCTTCATTCCGATGGCTATATAGTACAGTACAGCACACTAAACCATGGCGTCACATACACAGCACTTTTTGGTACTCCCGGTTGGAGCCGGTAGTTTCAATTATTGGAACTCAGTTTGGGATAAGCGCTCAATTGGGCAATGACGCTTGGTTTGGTGATGTCGCTCGATTCAGCAATATGTCGCCCAATCAGCCGATTTCATATCGCCCAATACGACGAGGTTCTCAAAATCATTGAGACACATGTAACAAAGGCAATTGTGCAATTTAACAAAATTTACTTTTGATATAGAATCTCACCGGGTCAAAAATATCTATTGACTAATTGAGGAATTCTTCTGCAGCATAGGACTAAATAAGCTAGCGAATTGGGAAAATAAGTGGAAAATGCAGTGCCATCCAGACAAGTGTCAAGTCATCACCATTTCCGGTATTAAAGAATCTTACCATGAACAATTACACCATGCATGGTCATCAATTAGAACATGTTGATCACATGAAATATCTTGGCCTTTACTGTATCTCCAGCGTTGGAAATAGCCTGTATCGACTATCGCATAGCAAAATGCTATTTTATCAATTTGCTACACAATTTTGGAGTTGAGTAGCATTTTTATGACATACATTGTAGACTACACACTGAAGTACTGTATGTGAATGTACCCAGAGAAAAGTACCGAAAGCAAATTTTGCTATGCATAAAAAAATGCTTAATTCCAACACTGTGTATCTCATGATCTTCGCTGTATGTTGATTACGTGGTGACTAAGGCAAATAACACTCTGAATTTCCTTTGTCGCAATTTGAATGTCAAAAACCGCAAAGTCAAAGTCAAAGCCCAAGCCTTCAAGTCGCTTGTCCACTGTTTAAAGTATAGTTGCTTGGTCTGGAACCCTCATACTGATCACCTCAACAAAAAGCTTGAGATGGTCCAGCGCCATGCAGCAAAATTCACATAATTACACAAATATTGTCGCACCCAGGGGTAGCGCTAGAACTAAACACTCCAGTGTCCGTGAGGGACCCCAAACAAATGCAGCATTTAGTATGTCTGCAATAGCGCTAGATTGAAAAACTGGGGGGTCTGCAGGGACCCCTGAACTTGCAGAAAATTTAAAACTAGCGCTACCCCTGGTCGCACCGACAGCGTAACTGGAATGCTCAAAACTCATTCGTTGCATACTCTGTCACAAAGAAGACAGAATGCAAGACTTTCAATGTTTTATAAATTGCATCACAATCACGCTGTTGACCCCGGTCAGTTTATCACATCCAATAACCTCACCACACCAACACACTCCAAAAACAAACTCACATACCACACTCCCATATATATACTGATTATCATAGAACCAGCTTATTTCCCTGCCCTATCCGGGAATGGAATCTTCTACCCAAAGCAGTCATCAAAGCACCATCACCAGCAGCTTTTAAGGAAGCCCTAAACAAGTTGGACAAAATAGCATGTCACGCACACACTCTGTGTCTGAGCCTTCATCAATGAAGTTGACACTAATTTGGAAGTAGAAGGTAAATTTGGAAGAAATTTACAAAAGAAATTGTATTTTGAAACATGCAACATCGCCATTCACTTGACTTTCGTCGGCTTTGGGGAATTCACCAAGTCGCCATCTGAAAATAGGTCCGCAAATAACTGATACATGTTAACATGTACCATTTGCATGGATTTGTGGATAAACATAGCCTCATCTTTCAGATGCAAAAGGATAAAAAACAGTACTATTCTGAAAGAAATTGCCCAACGAGATGCTGTAAATTTGGAAGGTCAAGCCCTGGGTGAAGCGGTCAATTTACACAATTGTACGTATGTATATAAGGGCATTCATGACCATGGCATGACGTCATGACGATGCTTTGTGGGCTTGAGCTGCAAAGTAATTCTGCAACTTTGCACATCAATTTACACACTTAAAACTTACATGTACTGGATGAATAAAGTTACATATTAATACATAATATGTTATATGTATATTCTGATATTCTGACTTTTTTGAACAAAAATTATGCATAAAAATATTACATTGAATGTCGCCAAATTTGCCAATGTCGGATCATGTCACTCTATTCCGCGATCGCCGAATTGAGCGCTGTTCTCGTACTGAAATGACTGAACAGTGGTGAACTGCCACAGCTACAGCAGTTCTAACAAGAAGTGGCTACGGGACGCCAGGTAACTTTAATATTGTTTAGGTATGCTAGGTGAATTCAAATTTGCCATCAAACTGCATCATTTTACATATCAAATTAAAGCCCTTGAGTAAAGAAAGCCAAAACTGAAAACAATTTTGTCATAGCACTTTCCGTAACAAAGTTACATCTTGTTAAAGATTGACTTTCATCAAAAAGATTCTGCTAGCAAAATTCCCCAAAATGGCATTTAGGGGTGTTTCTAGATCTTAGTCTCATGGCGATAGCAGCTTTTTTTTTTAATGGAACTGCTATCAAAATCCCTCTAAAATTCCATGTGCGAAGTCCTGGCTCATCACCATAAAAAATCATATGGGTCAAGTGAAGTATAGAAAACATATTTACCGTATTGTTTGTAATAAACGCTCCCCCTCTAATAAACGCCCCCTCCAATTTTTCTGTGAAAAATTGACAAAAATGCAAACATTTCCATGCCATCCATCGCATATCGTAGGTAAGCTTAAAACTTGCAACAGTCATGTCAGTCACGATCGCTAAATTGAATGGACAAAACCTGTGATGACTCAACTCCCATCCATTTCATTACCTAATTATGGTAGAATTTCACTAATTCCATGCACTTACAGGTGTAATTTTGTTGAATTCTACGAAAAATATCATTTTCAGTGGGCGCCGCCATCATGTATAGTCGTAAATCCTCCTTTTAATAGGAGCACCATCGGGAAATTGAACCCGATTTTCAAGCTTTTTTCAATGACAATTCACTTCCAATAAACGCCCCCCTTTTGGGAAAAATGCAACGCCCCCGGGCGTTTATTACAAACAATACGGTATGTAGGTTTCCTTCACCGGCCTGTTCTCGAAAAAAATTCAAATTTCGATGTAAATATGCATTGTGTTTGGGCCCCGGTCTCGGCGAATTTCCCTGCCTAGCAAATGTGTTAACTAAGGTTTGCCTGGGTCTGGGACATATTGTTGTTACATGTACACAGTGTAACTTAAGTACTAAGTGCTTATCCATTGGTGTTGACCGCTATCCCGGACCGCTATCCTGTCAATCGACATCTAATTGGGGGGTTAGGATTAAGGTAAGGGTTAGGGTTAGTGTTACGGAGGTTACCTGGTGTCCCGTACCCGTGGGCCGTAGCCGCTTGTTTTGTAAAACAAAAATTCTCCACACGTTCATCTACTGTATAGCCTTTTATTATTATCATTTTTATATTATGACCTTTTTGTGACATGTACATGATGGTACATAGGCTAGTACAAGTATACATGTATAGCGGCAGGTGTAAAAGACAGAATGCAGAAATGACAGAAAAGACAGAAACAACAGAAATGAGAAAAGACAGAATTTGCAAAAAGTTGAGGAATTTAAGTGCGAGTTCATTAAACCAAGGAGTTTCGTACATAACATGTATTGTTTAACGAAATCTCAAGTGATATATACATTGAGGTAATATATAATCGGGATATTTGTAATTAGTATTTTTTGGGGTAATTTTTAAATTAAATTAAAATTTTATGGTTGCCAAAACTTTATTTTTTGAATGCTGTAATAAATAATAAATTACTAATTTGTGACCCCTCTAGAGCTATTAAAATCAAATTGCCTATGGCCTAAACATAGGTTTAACATCAGCCATTAGTATTCTGAAGGATAATCAGGGAGAGATGAAACCTTGACTCTCCACCACCAGGGTGCTTCCTGTAACTTATGCAATGCAGATATGTAAAATCGAATCCCAGAATGCATTGCCTATTTTAACTAGGTGTAAAAATATGTTATATGAAATAATAATTCTTTTTTCTGATTCCCTCATCAATTAAACACCAAACAATAAACAACAAGAATACAAAACATAGGCTACACCTTTGACATGTTTGAGCATTATAATTATTACTATTATTTGTCCCTATTATTATTTTGTAATCATCGTGCTTGATCATTTCCAGTGGAGGTAGGCCTAATGGGATATCTTGGCCCTTTCTCTTCAGAGTCATGGCATGCAAATGGAAACCCCCATTGTTTACTATAACAAGTTTAACTTTCATCATTGAGGTAGCACATGTAGTGTTTACCATGATAAACATAACATAATGCAAAATGAAAACATGACATGTTGATCTCATCTGGGATTCTGAGATTGTGGCCTACAACTACACTGTTTCCCTGGCCACTCAGGCGTGGCGCACCCGCACCTTATGGGGTGGAACACATTCAACACAACACATATTGCGTCCAAACTCACAAACAAACATCTATTTAGTATTAAAAAACTTTTGCACAACATGACTACAAAAATTTTAGAACTCCTGAAATGAAAACTCAGTAACTTCATTTCTGCATTTCCTGGAATTTCTGTTGTTTCTGTCGTTTCTGTCATTTCTGCTTTCTGTCTTTTACACCTGCCGCATGTATAGTACTATTAGTATTACTATAGTGGGAATTCCAATTGAATGAACGCAGCTTTCAATAGCGTGACGAATTTTTGCGGACACTGCGCGATGTACGCCAGCGTGTGCGACTGTGCGTGAGTAACGCGGAAGTGAATTCAACCATGCCAACGCACTTTCGTGATTGGATAGCATCATTGTATCCAAGGTCGTATGCTCGCTTGTAGTTTAAAATACGCAATATACGATCGCGGTTGGATCGAGTGCAGCTGTTAAAAGCTGCGTCATTCAATTGGAATTCTTACTATAGTAGTACTAGTTGATTTAAATATGCAGTACTGTCATGACTCTAGTTCAGCTCATGAGCTAAACATGAAATAGTGCATGCCTGACGAATTCTGCTCTCTCTATAAATAGAATGGAACTATAATCCATAAAATGTGTTGTTATTATAATCTTGTTGCACTTACGAGTCGAGTCTCATGATTCAGAAATGTTATCGCTAATATACTCTGCCCTGTAACTCTCAAACGTGGAAATCTTAGGCCAGCAAGCTACTTTTAATCTATGACCATTTTACATTCCACGGTGGCGAAAAATCATAACATGGCGATCTTTAATTGCCAGTCTCTTGCACACAATAACAATTATTGCTTGCATATAACTTTGTGTGTGTTGTCATATCAAAGCAAAAGTCAACATCGAGTGTAAGAGATAACGTAAATATAAAGTTAATTTCATCTGATTTCATGAATTATTTTCTTAAACAAAAATAATAGGCCCCTATATGGAATAATAATTTGATTACCAAAATAAACAGCTATTATAAACTACAGACAGAGTAAAACAAAAGTCCCACGAATCAAGATCCGTGTCATTTTGGTTATGCATTGTAGTAGTACGGTATACCCGCGGTAGTCATTTGGCCTGAAATGAATGAGCTAAGGGACCGTTCACAAACACTTGTAAGGGGGGGGGGCTGATGCAAAACGGACTGCCATGAAACATTTTGACCCTCCTAAGGGGGGCCCTGAAAAAAATGGCCACAAATTTTTCTGGGAAAATTGAGTTTATATGCTTTTCTATGGGGTTGACCGATAATTTTCATGTCAAAAAGGGGGGGCCTGAAATTTTCGAGGTCTGTAAAGGGGGGGCCCCGAAAAATTTTCGCGATAAAATTTTTTTGCATCAGGCCCCCCCTTACAAGTGTTTGTGAACGCGGTCCCTAAAAATAAACAGGTTGATTCTGCTGACAATGTGCTATCTTAGGTAGGCCTAGACAGCACAGTAGGCTTTCCATTTTTCCCATTCTCCTTTTGTGTAGTAGACTATGCCTACTTTTTTTAGCCTATTTATGCTACATTATAATAATTTATATAGGCCTACGCCGTATACATGAGGGGAGGGGTATTCGGGATTGAAGGTCTGGGCCGGATTATTACGGAAATTCCGCACTTGAAAGCCTAGTGTTAGGCCTACTACTATATCTGTAGTACTCTGGTGGACGTGAGTATCTTGAGAGCTGTAGTTTGCTATCTACTGTAGATAGCACTGGTCCAATGTGTGAAAGAACTCGTATTTTTTATATTTTGATGTGCAATCCAAACATGTTGGATTATGTTGATTAATTAACACATTTAGGCCTATCAAATTTTACAATATCTAATGATTGAGCATGATGTACGATTTCCGTTAAATTTTAATTTTGTTATTCTATATTCAAAATGTTGAAATAATATTAGTAATCTAACCGGAAGGGTTGATGTCCATTTAAAGCTGAAATAACAAGGTAAAGTGAAAGAAACCCCACTGGTTAACATGCAGTTCTATGGGAGGACATATTATCATAATTTTTAAATTATGACAATATGTCGAACTTTGCTCTGTTGACCTACAAAGACAACAAATTTGGCCGATTCCATTTGTGTGCAAGTTGGGACATGTGTAACATTACAAATAGGCCTATGCAAAAAAATCAGGTTTGAAAAAAATTAACCGATTTCATATTATAAGATCGTACATTATGGCTTTAACAAAAATTATGCAATGCGAGTGTAGAATTCAAAGCGGTATATAATATGTTTTTCTAACTTGAACCTGTAATGATAATGATATGCACGTTCCGGCAATTAGTGACAATTTCATGTTTTAGCCCATTCCAAACATGTGTGAAGTTCCGTAATGATGATATTAAA
Source organism: Amphiura filiformis (assembly GCF_039555335.1). Lineage (NCBI taxonomy): Eukaryota > Metazoa > Echinodermata > Ophiuroidea > Amphilepidida > Amphiuridae > Amphiura > Amphiura filiformis. The sequence goes on along the minus strand of NC_092634.1, from coordinate 22,193,324 downwards.
AATAAATTAGTTTATCTGCTATTTTCTGTACATTTTGAAAAAATAAAAAAATGAATAGGCTCATAGACATCAAATCCTTTGAAAACCCTTTGCTCTGAAATCTGTGACGATAATCATTTGACGCGGTACAAACTGGCAAAATGTGGCCCAACTCGAGCGATTAAGCCAAATCGGGCATAAAGCGTTTGAACTTGAACTATAGGAAAGACACCAAGTAAAGTTTTTCTGTTAGCCTAAATATTACTGATAATAATAGCATATCCCATTTTATTTACGCCCATAACTTTTTTCATTTTTTTTTCTGTAAAGCAAAAATGCAATTGCTTATCACTAAAGATGGTTTTATACGCAATTGATATGCACGAAAATGTCAAAAGTGGCCCAATTCGTTTTCTGGATGGACGATTTAGTTTGAGCATAGCGTTTGAGCCCGAACTAAAATTTAGTAAAGGAACCAAGGTAATTTTTCTGTTAGCCAAGATGTTATATTGATTCCACTGTATAACATTGTTACCATTATACCATGATCTCTTTTATTTTTCTGAGAAGCGAAATTGCAATCCCAGGGGGGGGCACTTCCATGACAGATATGCATCATGTGCCTCGGGATAGACCCCCTTTTTCAAACCGGCTTGTACCCAATGACCCCCTTTTTGTGTTATGGTCCTACCTATTACCCAATGACCCCCTTTAAAAAAATTCATGTACTCAATGACCGGTGACCCCCTTTTTCTATTTCCTGCTATAGCCTACCCAAAGACACCCCTTTTAATTCCCAAATTTAGGTGGTATTTGTGTTCTCCTCCAGGAATAATGAGATTTTTCACATTTCCAAGGTGATAATCTTGGCTATTAATGATACTCTTTTGGCAATCCTGTACTCAATGACTCCCATTTTACTTTTTGTTACCCCAATGACCATCCTTTTTTTTTTTTTTTATACCGAATGACCCCATTAGTTGTGTACTGAATGACCTCATATTTTGTAATTGTACATTTGACCTGAATGCCCCCTACTTTTAACATGGCCGAGGCACATCCCTGCCATTTCAGATAGGGAGTGCCTCCCCCGGGATTGCAATTGTAAAATGTTATTGTTACAGTCTGTTCACATGTACACGTTGTAATCATGGTAATATTGCATTGCCAAATCACCGGAAGTCCATGGACTGCCGCACTTTATCAACCCTAAACATGATAAATCCTTAACCTTTATGTCCGCTCAGATGATGTTATCTACGGTAGATAGCGCTCGATGTTGCTGTAAATAAAATCTCGGTTGAATCTAATTCTTGCATTTTGTGAAACTGCTATGTATTTCACTGCTTGCCGTCATAGCCAGCAAACACAAAAATGTTATATTTTGGGTTTTGGTTCAGGTAAAAACGTTTTAATAAAACGTTTTAAAATGTTTTGTATGAAAACACACTACAACAATATTTTTTTAATGTTTTCAAAATGTTATTGTAAACTATTTTTGCAAACATTTTTTGCCAAATAATTTGTCAACACTTAAATAATATTATGTTAAAATATTTAGCAGTAGGTTATCAAAAAATATTTTGGAATGTTATGAAAACGTTAAATAAACCCTTTACATACCGTTTATATAACCCGACATTTAAACGTTTTCTGACAACCTTTTATAACCTTTTGCAAATAATGTCGAAAACGTTTTGTGTTTGCTGGGAGGCTATATACCGTATCATTTATCAAGAAAAATCTACCTGAAGTCGGGCATATTCAACTGTCAGTTTTTTACATGATTGTAGCATTTATCAGTTGAAGTGTTTCCAAAACAATATGCAACAGAAGAAATTATTGTCTTTATTTTGTTATATCTGAAAAGCAATATATCCGACGTACTTCCAACTAATCACATCACATAATACATTGCTACAAATTCAAATTAAGACGAAGAATTTTTTTTCGATTTGTTTACATACATGTATTGTAGATTTGTGCATTATACCGGCCACTGATTTATAACTCGTACATTATTGTTGAGGGTGTCATGTTCATGCACTTCATCTCATTACATAATTGTAGTTAAGGGTGTTCATGCTCAATGTGTTAATTAATTTCCAACATAGGGCCTATATCACATGTTTGGAATGGACATCAAAATATATTTGTAAAAAATACGATTTTTTCACATTTGGGATAGATATCTGACCAGTGCTATCTACAGTAGATAGCAAACTACAACTCCTCAATATACGCGCCAATAGTAACGTTAAACATTTCAAATAATTCTCTTAGCTTATTTCGTTTGCCAAATTATACCTTTCAATGATGATTTAGCATAATCAATTGATTATAATGATAATCATGATAATGCTCGATACACCCCCCACACACACACACATATAAATATAAAGAAATAAAAATACTTTGCATATGAGTTGCAGGCAGTTAGGAGTGAAAAAGTTTAGTTTTCACAAATCTGCCAAATCTGACACGAAGTTAATGCCACTCCAACTTAAGAATGCAAATATAAATGCAATTTTCTTGTTCCTGATTTGGAATTATATACATTGTCGTTGTTAATTTCGTGCCTCTCTATATCTCCCTCTCGAACATCTCCTGCATTGGGCTATTCCAGTTAAAATCCACACTACCCCTGTGGAAGATTTTGGAAATATATTCCACAGGGGAGTATGTTTTCAAATGTAATTGGTCAGAGTCAATCATTTTGAAACCCATACTCCCCTTGTAAAATGGCTTTACCTATATCTTCCACAACTGGAGTGAGTATTTCAAATGGAAGTTACCCAATTATCTATTCTATTCAAAACTTATGCTCCTCTGTGGAAGACTTTAGCTAAATCTTCCACAGGGGTAGTGTGGATTTTAAATGGAATAGCCCATTATATTGTTGATTTTGATGTTGCAGAATGTGAATAAAAAGGGACTTGCATGGAAAATCAAATGCTAATGTTGGTTTCAAGTTGAAGTTGAAGCTATACTAAAATACAAGAGTCTGCCAGCATAATTGCTTAGCGTGACGTCACAAGCTTGAAAAAGAGGCAAAATAACATGGTGATATGACATCATTAATTGCCAACTGGAAAGAAAAGCCCGACTACCAGGCTCTATGATGACAGCTGTGTCATAGCATAGCATGCAACGATTGGGCCAATTATTTAGTGGTGATCATATGTTTTTGTTTAACACATTATTTTCTCTCTTATTGGCTTTCGCTCTGAAGCTTTCTTCTTAATTTCTTTATCTCAGTTCCCCTCCGTCAAACATGGCTAACTGATAAATAAACTTATCATAAACATTAGGTTTTCTGGGTTTTTTATTTGATATAATTAACGATTATATATTGTAAAACTTTCGAAAATCATTCAAAAAAGAAATCAATTCAACTATAAAACACAATATAACGGTGAACAAATTATATTGACAATAATTCTGTGTCGTTAGGTTGTATACCACTATAAACCTTGACCCACAAATAGACAATTTGTATATTTTACCGCGATAATTGTATTCATTGTTTTTTAATCAATACATCTGGCACATAATTTACACATTAGCTTCCATGTATAACCAAAAATATTACGCCGTAAAAAGCAAATAAAAAAACTACCTTTGTTTTAATATAAATCTACTTATAAATATTTATCTATTTTTTGTCGATTATTTATTTATTTATTTATTTATTTATTTATTTATTTATTTATTTATTTATTTATTGTCTATACTTTGAATTTGTTTCTTAGCTCACCTGTAATGGGGTTGAACACTTTTAATTCCAAAGATAGTCACCTGTGAAGTAAACTTGTTTTATCTATTTATGTATGTATTTATTTATTTATTTATTTATTTATTTATTTATTTATTTATTTATTTATTTATTTATTTATTTATTTATTTATTTATTTTTATTTTTTTCATTCATTTATAGTAATTTCAATACTTGTAGATCAATTTACCTTTTTAAATATTTTTTATTTAATGCCCTGAAATAATTTATTATTCGAAAAAATAATATTATTTTATATATCTTTTATGTATAAACGATTCATGTGCTTTAATTATCTAAAATGAATAAAATCACCATAGCAATATTATTAATTGAATGACGCATGACCGAGGTATATCCTAGTCGTATTTATAACACAGCCCCTTCACACACCATTAGCTGTGCAATATTACCATGACATTTAAAGTCGCCATGCTGGTTTGAATAGCAGTTAGTGCTAAGGCCAGTGTTGTTATACCCATGAAATACGCTAGGATATACTATTAGCCATATCAGCTTTCAAATCCAATTTGTGAACCACATATCATCAGATGTATTGTCTTTAATTTTCTATTATTTTATTTTTGATTAGCGTAATGGCTAAGGACGGTTTTTACCGGCTTTTTTTTTATCTCGCAGGTGGTTATTTTTACATTGTACACAGCAATTTCAATGTCAATGTGAGATACAGGTGGTATTTCTCAAATTTACAATATAGTACTGATATTTTTAATCTGCAACTGGTACTTAAATAATGAAGAATGTGTTCGATAATTTATTAATTAAAATGGCAAATGATTACATATGTATAACATCCTATTGTTTTTGCAGATATCTCTTTTAAATGAGCATTTCGGTATCGGTCTTGTTTACCACAGAATCTATACTCGTATAAAATACAGATGATAAATAATGGTGGCTAAGTAAAGGTCAGAAGATCATTATAAAATCAAATGTCGTAGAGTAAACATGTCTATGCATTCACAACTGCATGTATCATGTGCAGTTATATACGTTTTTCTATTAGCAATTAATGAATTCGAAAATAAGATAATGTTATTTTAAAATCATAGCATTAACTGTCATTTAGTTCACAGCTGTTTATTGATGTTATTAATTGACATTAGCAACATCCAAATTACTACTCCATAACAAAACTATACCTTGCATGCAATAGCGCATTCTAGTGACATTAATTATTTGAAATCACACACGCACATCTGCAATATCCATCATATATTTTTTTCTTTAAATTGAAAATTCCATCATATTCACTAATAACTTACCTGTACGATCTGTCATGATAATACTTTGGCACAATAAAATCCTGGGCAGCGTTATATAAATTAACAAGATGCGATGTGACGCCTTTTAATTTCCCTTTCCAATCTGGCGTCACAAAGGCAAATCCTATCGAATCTGCTGGCGGTTCTTCCATCTTTAATAATTCCGTCTTGATTTAGTATATTCCAAATATCCTATACATACGTTATATACATTCCAGACTGAGTGCAAGTGGAATTTTTAAAATGGCGTCGCACTTAAAAGTAGAAAGATGCGTGTGAGGAGGATACTGATGATGATGATGTTCGGCGTACACACAAGTTGAGATTTTCTTGAGCTTCAACGCGAGCAGAAACAACCATCTCCCATGCGAATTTTAATATATCTTATACAAAGGCATGTATATAGAGATCCATATACACAAATTTCCCGAGGTGTTCCGGTGGGACATAGTAAATTTGTGTGGTGTTACAGCAACGACAGACCTAAGAAATAAATAAATGGTATGTCAGCGATTTATAAATAGCATGCAAAGCAATCTTAAAACAGGTCTTCTCCCTCAGTGCGGTAGCATGTGTTTTTTATTCACAGATGAAGTCTGCATGCCCTGACAATTAATATATCTTAAGTGTTACTAGATCAAATCACCCATAACACTTTATGCTCATTTCAGTTTCAAATGATAAGCAAAAAAGAAACCAATCAATCACAAAGATAGTGGATTTTGCATGTCAGTAAGAAAATTTTGAATTAAATTTTTACAAATATTTTAAAAACATAATACACGATATGAAAAATATCCATTGTATAGATCTAAATTAAGAATGACTATTTCTCTTTGATCAATATATCTACTTCGCTCTGTATGCGCTTTGTGCGTATGATAAATTATTCATAATTTGTGCTGTAGTGCTTCACCATAATCATTAATTATACACACTAGCTTCCCTCCCTATGTGGGTGTCCCCGAGACAAAAGCAAACTGTATTTATGTTTGACGTCATTGAATCGTACAAAGAGTAACACGGTCATCCCGAGATGAAACAAAGACACTAATTAGAAGTCGCATCAGTGTGTTGACACTATGTTCAATTTAAAATACTTCATTATCATTTACTTATACAGCTTTATACCAGTCGCAGTATAGAAACAGCAAGATTAGAAAATAATTTAATATATATTTTATTAATAGTATATACTATATTTTACTTAAAAAAGTAACAAGGTAATAAGTGAACAACAATGTTAGAAAATATTAGGTTTGTATTTAATTATTGAATATACTATCTTATTTTATAACACTAAGAAGATAAAAAGAGACCAACTGTTTTTGAAAATAATTTACCACTGGCAAAGAATAATAAGCCAACATAATTGTCGACTGTTTCAAGTTCAAATACATTTGGATCAGGGTTTTCTACCACTTAAGGGTTATATTATATAATCAGATGAGTTAGTGTTATGTTAAGTGCGCTCGAAGGCGAAATTTCAACTACACAAAATGGTTCAAACATGATAAATTAACAATCGGTCATAATTATATAGATGTAATGAATGGAGCACACTTGTCTTATATACTTAGCAAACATTGCATCCCCAAATATAAATTACACCTCACGGCTCAGGCCCCACCTCTGCTCGGAATTACGTCTTCGTACATAATTTTATGTTTCGGGTGTACTAATGTTTACAAGAAAACACAGGATATATATTTGTTGTTCCAGTCCTTTGAAGTTATTTTCCATTTCATTTTTTTTAGTATACAACTAAATGAAATAAAAGACACATTCGCGAGGAAAGACCGTAAGAGAAGGTCGTTAACTTTGCTGAAGTTTCAATTTAATTTTTTAAAAGTATATCTTATGTAAACATCTCTATAATAAAAAGGTAACATAAAATATACTTTTTAAAACTTATATAATATATATGGCGTCATTGTTCATGAGCTCGGCGATTCACATAGTGCTCCAATTAGAATTTGCTCCAGATCTTTGGCTGCATTATTAACTTAAAGCACTCAATTCTGGAGCCGCAATTCCTTATTTTTTTAATGGGACATATAGGTTTCGCATTTTTATCAGTAGAACAAGCTTTTATCGCTTTTAAGTCACATTTGAAAAATAGTAACGTTTCCCCTAATAACATAAAGTAACGAATTACTTCTAGTCAGCGTATAAACTACAAGCTGGTTTTTGTGTCAAGAATCTGAATTAGACTACATTTTGTAATTACGAGTAAAATTTCACTGCACATCCTGTATGTTTATTGCTACTTTAATCGTCAATTTCTGAATCACATTAACCATCTATCATCACGATGCAAGTGTTCCTTAAGAGCGTTGTGAACCTAAGACATTTTTTACATCAGGATATTTATTTATGAAATATTAAGATTAATGCTATATCTTCGATTTACAGCATACTGGTACGTGAGCCAATGTAAATAATGCTATCTACGGTAGATATTACATCCACTTGGAAATGAGCTATTAATAGATATAATGCTATCTACGGTAGATAGCACATTAACTGGCATATGAGTGAATAGATATAATGTTATCTACGGTATGTAGATAGCACATTAACTGGCGTATGAGCGACTAGATATAATGCTATCTACAGTAGATAGGACATTAACTGGCATATGAGCGAATAGATATAACGCTATCTACGGTAGATATCACATTAACTGGCATATGAGTGAATAGATATAATATTATCTACGGTAGATAGCACATTATCTGGCGTATGAGCGAATAGAGATAATGCTATCTACGGTAGATAGCACATATGTGACTCCTCGCCACAACTGAGCCCGGATGTCGCCAGTGCCACTATTGAGATATGCTCCATCGAACTTAACAATAAACAATAGGAAAGAAAGGATTTATTGACTGTTTTATTGATTTTTCACTACTTAAATGTCAAGTACTATAGACATGATATACATCATTTTAAAGCTAATTTCAAGCAGAATATTTTGGTTGAATATCTCAAAAATGATGATTGGCGACATCCGGGCTCAGTTGTGGCGAGGAGTCACATATGTGACCCGTTACAGCGAAAGGTACCTTATGTCGGCTCCTACTTGTGTCTCTTTTTCCACATTGTTGGCAGAAAATATCAAACAATAATGACAATCTGAAGTGGCGGTCATTTCAAATCATCTCCAAGTCAACGAGGATCAGAATGTCCTCTCATTGTTAGTGGGTGGCTAATACATACCTATACAAATACAATACAATGCTTTTGTAACCCACCACTTGAACAGGGATAAGCCATAGCAAATAAAGACTGGAGCAGTATAATAACAAACAGTTCTATATGCAGGTACAAGCTTATTTATATCCTCTTCAACAATAGGATTAATGATTGGTTTAGAATGCATTTGGCACTAGCAAAATCAGACATATGTAGCATCCGACTTAGGGTACCTTTTGCTGTAACGGGTCACACATTAACTGGCATATGAGCAAATATATAGATATAACGCTATCTACGGTAGATAGCACATTGACTGGTTATGAGCGAATATATAGATATAATGCTATCTACGGTAGATAGCACACATTAACTGGCATATGAGCGAATAAATATAATGCTATCTACGGTAGATAGCACATTAACTGGCATATGAGCGAATATATATAATGTTATCTACGTTAGATAGCACATTATCTGGCATATGAGCGAATAGATATAATGCTATCTACGGTAGATAGCACATTAACTGGCATATGATATGATATGATATCGATATGATTTTATGAGCGAATAGATATAATGCTATCTACGGTAGATAACACATTATCTGGCTTATGAGCGAATAGAAACAACGCTATCAACGGTAGATAGCACATTATCTGGTATATCAGCGAATAGATAGAATGCTATCTACGGTAGATAGCGCATTATCTGGCAGATGAGCGAATAGATATAATGTTATCTACGGTAGATAGCACATTAACTGGCATATGAGCGAATAGATATAATGCTATCTACAGTAGATAGCACATCTGGCATATGAGCGAATAGATATAATGCTATCTACGATAGATAGCACATTAACTGGCATATGAGCAAATATATAGATATAACGCTATCTACGGTAGATAGCACATTGACTGGTTATGAGCGAATATATAGATATAATGCTATCTACGGTAGATAGCACACATTAACTGGCATATGAGCGAATAAATATAATGCTATCTACGGTAGATAGCACATTAACTGGCATATGAGCGAATAGATATAATGTTATCTACGTTAGATAGCACATTATCTGGCATATGAGCGAATAGATATAATGCTATCTACGGTAGATAGCACATTAACTGGCATATGATATGATATGATATCGATATGATTTTATGAGCGAATAAATATAATGCTATCTACGGTAGATAACACATTATCTGGCTTATGAGCGAATAGAAACAACGCTATCAACGGTAGATAGCACATTGTCTGGTATATCAGCGAATAGATATAATGCTATCTACAGTAGATAGCACATCTGGCATATGAGCGAATAGATATAATGCTATCTACGATAGATAGCACATAAACTGGCATATGATCGAATAGATATAACGCTATCAACGGTAGATAGTGCATTATCTGGCAGATGAGCGAATAGATATAATGCTATCTACGGTAGATAGCACATTAACTGGCATATGAGCGAATAGATATAATGCTATCTACAGTAGATAGCACATCTGGCATATGAGCGAATAGATATAATGCTATCTACGATAGATAGCACATTAACTGATATAACGCTATCAACGGTAGATAGCACATTAACTGGCATATGGGCGAATAGAAATAATGCTATCTACGGTAGATATCACATTAACTGGCATATGTGGGAATAGATATGATGCTATCTACGGTAGATGGGACATTATTTAGCTTATGAGCGAATAGATATAATGCTATCTACTGTAGATAACACATTAACTGGCATATGAGCAAATATATAGATATAATGCTATCTACTGTAGATAACACATTAACTGGCATATGAGCGAATAGATATAATGCTCTCTACGGATGATAGCACATTAACTGGCATATCAGCGAATAGATACAATACTATCTACGGTAGATAGCACATTATCTGGCATATGAGTGAATAGAAATAATGTTATATACGATAGATAGCACATTAACTGGCGTATGAGCGACTAGATATAATGTTATCTACGGTAGATAGCACATTAACTGGCATATGAGCGAATAGAAATAATGTTATATACGGTAAATAGCACACATTAACTGGCATATGAGCGAATAGAAATAACGCTAACTACGGTAGATAGCACATTAACTGGCATATGAGCGAATAGATATAATGTTATCTACGGTAGATAGCACATTAACTGGCATATGATATGATATGATATCGATATGATTTTATGAGCGAATAGATATAATGCCATCTACGGTAGATAACACATTATCTGGCTTATGAGCGAATAGAAACAACGCTATCAACGGTATATAGCACATTATCTGGTATATCAGCGAATAGATAGAATGCTATCTACGGTAGATAGCGCATTATCTGGCAGATGAGCGAATAGATATAATGCTATCAACGGTAGATAGCACATTAACTGGCATATGAGCGAATAGATATAATGCTATCTACAGTAGATAGCACATCTGGCATATGAGCGAATAGATATTTAGGAGGGCGAGTTAGCGCAGCGGTAGTTCTCTCGCTTTGCACCACTGAGGTCCCGGGTTCAAGCCCCGGCGCGGCCCAAGGACTCATGTGCACTTGGTTTATCCCGATTCCATGCTCGCTCTCGCAGGTTTTCTCCGGGATCTCCGGTTTCCTCCTGCTTTCAAAAAATCGGTGATTAGTTGTTTGGTTATCAAAAACTTCCTTCACCCAATGGAATTTGGGGAGCTGCACAGATAATTGGTGGATGTTACAATCTAAGTGCGGATAGGTCTGCGCCTGAGGTTCGGCTGCAACTGGCCTAGATGATGCGATCTGATTGTGATGATTCACCATGGCAGCGAAATTACAGCGCTTTGAATCCTTCAAGATCTAGCTGGAAAAAGGCGCTATATAAATCCGAAATTTATTATTTATTATTTATATATAATGCTATCTACGATAGATAGCACATTAACTGGCATATGATCGAATAGATATAATGCTATCTACGATAGATAGCACATTATCTGGCGTATGAGCGAATAGATATAATGCTATCTACGGTAGATAGCACTGGCATATGAGCGAATAGATATAATGCTATCTACGGTAGATAGCACATTAACTGGCATATCAGCGAATAGATATAATGCTATCTATGGTAGATAGCACATTATCTGGCTTATGAACGAATAGATATAATGCTATCAACGGTAGATAGCACATTAACTGGCATATGAGCGAATAGAAATAATGCTATCTACGATATATAGCACATTATCTGGCGTATGAGCGAATAGATATAATGCTATCTACGGTAGATAGCACTGGCATATGAGCGAATAGATATAATGCTATCTACGGTAGATAGCACATTAACTGGCATATCAGCGAATAGATATAATGCTATCTATGGTAGATAGCACATTAACTGGCATATGAGCGAATAGATATAATGCTATCTATGGTAGATAGCACATTATCTGGCTTATGAACGAATAGATATAATGCTATCAACGGTAGATAGCACATTAACTGGCATATGAGCGAATAGAAATAATGCTATCTACGATAGATAGCACATTATCTGGCGTATGAGCGAATAGATATAATGCTATCTACGGTAGATAGCACTGGCATATGAGCGAATAGATATAATGCTATCTACGGTAGATAGCACATTAATTGGCATATCAGCGAATAGATATAATGCTATCTATGGTAGATAGCACATTAACTGGCATATGAGCGAATAGATATAATGCTATCAACGGTAGATAGCACATTAACTGGCATATGAGCGAATAGAAATAATGTTATCTACGGTAGATAGCACATTAACTGGCATATCAGCGAATAGATATAATGCTATCTATGGTAGATAGCACATTAACTGGCATATGAGCGAATAGATATAATGCTATCAACGGTAGATAGCACTGTAACTGGCATATGAGCGAATTGATATAATGCTATCTACGGTAGATAGATAGATAGCACATTACTGGCATATGAGCGAATAGATATAATGCTATCAACGGTAGATAGCACATTAACTGGCATATGAGCGAATTGATATAATGTTATCTACGGTAGATAGATAGATAGCACATTAACTGGCATATGAGTGAATAGAAATAATGCTATCTACGATAGATAGCACATTATCTGGCGTATGAGTGAATAGATATAATGCTATCTACGGTAGATAGCACATTATCTGGCGTATGAGTGAATAGATATAATGTTATCTACGATAGATAGCACATTATCTGGCGTATGAGTGAATAGATATAATGCTATCTACGGTAGATAGCACATTATCTGGCGTATGAGTGAATAGATATAATGCTATCTACAGTAGATAGCACATACACTAGAATGAGATGAGCTATTAAAATTCATGCGAAAAGCTATCTACGGTTTTACTTTTACAGGCTGATATTATAATTGAATGTAAAAATGGGAAATTACAAGCTGCACACCCTGTATGTTTTTTGCTAGCAAGTAGCAACATTAAAATCAATTCTGAACACATTTACCATCCGTCACTCAAATCAAAAGAAGCTGAAACGTAGCCCAGCATACACAAAACGGTTTGGACATCATTTGCAAAAGGTTAGATAAGGTGGCCAGAATATATATATATAATAATATGAGAGCTGGTCTCCACTATATTGAGAGCAGGTCTCCGTTTTTACTCCTTGAAAGTTTTGTCTTTTCGAAACGTCGGGTTTTTAACTCTGTTTATATATTTTGTGTTACTCCCCCATTGGATGTTGTGTCATATTTTCCCTGTTTTTAATTTTATCCATTGCTAGTGTGACACTGTTGTATCTTTTTGGATCCATCCTTTGGTTCCCTGCTGGTCAGTTGGAACAGATTTTCCCTGTTTTTTATATATACTCGTATATAAAGGGCATATAAAGGGTATAAAATGTTTTCATAACATTCAAAATCATTTGCTGATAACCTACTGCAAATACTTTAGTATTCTAACATAATGTTATTTATGTGTTAACAAAATATTTGGACAAAAACGTTTTAAAGCGTCCTCTTAACCTTTATGTAGCCCGACATTTAATGTTATTAAAACGTTTTTACCTAAACCAAAACCCAAAATATAACTGTTTAAAATGTGTTATAAACGGGGACAGGACTTTTCCGACTTCGGTGACGTCATCGAGTTTGATGTCACTGATCAGGTTTGTCTCTAGCCGCTAGCCGTTTCCAAGAAATACATCAAAGCCAAAACAACAACAACAACAATAATAAAAACAACAAAACAAACAAAAAACAAAAATAGAACAAACCAAACAAAAACAATAAATTGGCAACAACTGGAGCAACAATAACAGCGCAGCAACAGCAATAGCAGCAAGAAACGAACACAGCAACTTGCTATTATAAGTTCTGATACCCATGCTTTGTTAATGAAAACATGCAAATATACGCTTTAAAACATCATTGAATATTTTTGTCATCAAGGATTCAGCCAACCTATACTAGTTGAATATACAATTATAATATGCTGTGTGATTTGGAATACAATTTTATGGTCCTTGTGTTTTGTTTCAACAGTGTTCAATATAGCCTAATTATTTCTAGTCTGCTTTTAGTGAAATGATTCTAATCAGTACAACAGGAATCCATTAGCACGATTAGCTACCTGTCACTTTGTACTTGTAGCAAAGATTGGCAGCGCGTTATGTACAAGTATTGACTATTACTTGCACGTATACTTGTTTACTCTGAATAAATTTTATTGGTTTCTTTTTAACTGCGATAACAGTTCATTATATCACCAAGTTCCTCCGTTATGCCCCTGTCGTTTTCCTACCGCTTGCCGCTGTGGCAAGCGGCATGATATATCAGCAAATGACAAGCTTTGATTGTGTCCTTTTGTCGGCAATCCGCGTGCGTCGCGCCGCTTAGCGGTAAGCGACATGACAGTATGAAACCCGCATAAGTTCGGTAGTACGTTCGTAACATATGTTGAAAAATAGAAACACTATTTTTACTCAAACGAAAAGGTAACTTTTCGTAACTGAAAACGGTCAATTTAAATGTAACTTATGATATATATTGGCGGCAAGTATTGCTCATCCTTGTGTCGTCATGGAATACGCATATTAAGTAACTTATTTGCATATTTGATTTTATTGGAAAATATCATTCGGTTGTAGTCCTAATTATGTTGTTTATGGTCCACCGTAAAAAGCATGACTAACTAGGCCTATAACTCTATTGATGTTAATAATATAACATAAAAAACCATAGAAATACATTGTCGTCAAAAGTGAAACAATAAAATTCATAACGCTGTCCTCAAAAACTGGTAAATTTGTTGTCTGCTGTTGTTTGTTTTGTGTCTGTTTGTTTGTTTTGTTTTCGTTTTTTGTGATTTTGTGATTTGTTGATACGGGTTTTCTCATAATAAAAATGCTATAAACATTGAAAATACAAATCTGGTGTCATCGTCCCTGTACATGAACAGCAGTGGGGTAGCGGTGTACAACCAGGGTTACAACATGGCTCCAATTCCACCATTTGAGGCTTTAAAACTTCACTCTCTGCCCACGTCATTTTAGTATCATAATCATCTTTTATCTGCTTAAGCTTAGTAAACATATCAGCATACTGCGCCTGATTTAGCTGGTACTGCTCAGAAGCGTCTACATCTACATCGTACACAAGAGGTGGTTGATGATACTTTTGGAGGGCATACGGGCCGCAGTCAGGATCGTGGTTGTCAATCCCGGAGTTATTGTCCCCTGCCGTGTAGAAGTGAGCCTTGAATTGCTTGTAGCGTACGGAGTAGAGACCAGTGGTTTTGGCAGTAATGGTCGGATAATAGAATAAATTATCACGAAGGCTCTGGACAAAGAAACAAAAATGCAAAATGTGTCTCATCACTTAAGAAAGATGTGGACAAATAGCCTATATTCACTGGTACAAGGGGTTTATGATTCATGCTATCTACAGTAGATGGCACATTAACTGTATAACATTCACTGGTACAAAGGGGATTTCAATTTACATTATCTATGGTAGATAGCACATTCACCGGTACAAGGGGAAGTCAGTGGCTAAGGAGGAATAGGAAGACAACTATCCACCTTGCTTACCTGACCATTTTGAAACAATACAGGCGACATATCCACTCCATCTAACTGTACACTCGGCAACTTTGCCCCCGTAATCTTGGCAATTGTAGGTAGTAGATCCAGTGTTCTAACTAACTCAGTATTCTACCCTGGTGTGATGTGACCGGGCCAGTATGCAATAGCCGGTACCCTCTGGCCGCCTTCATACGTGGTTCCCTTACCGCATTTAAGGAGTCCTGTGCCTTGCTTGAAGTCACCCTTGATATTATGAAATCGCTTTCTATGTAAAGTGAAAACCTTTACCCACCATGCATAGAAACATACTCTTCATTTGGGTGCCCCCTTCAACACAAAATTTCGCGCACATTGCAGATAAAATGTCATTTGAAAGACCAAAATTAAGCTTAGGCTATACCAAATTTCTATGCACATTTCTGCGCGCCCGCACCACTCGTATTGTTAATTCTTTCCTCCGGGCGCCACAATCCCTAGCTACGTCACTACAGCTAGTGACGAATCTTCAGAAGTAAAGACATTGGAGAAGATGAAAACATTTTTAATTAACATGAAGTTATTCAGTAGGTCTATGGCTTTCAATACCAAAATTGATTAGCTCTGCACCATGCACACATAGTCCGACGAGTAGGACCTGCCTTTTGTAGTAGATAAAGGGTGAGAAACAGACCATTACCATAGATAATCGGTGTCTTGTTGAGGTATGGTGAGCATGTTAGTCGCTCGGAAGGCGAGACCCCGAAGGGTCGAGCCTTCCGAGCGACTAACATGCGAACCATACCTCAACAAGACATCGATTATCTATGGTAATGGTCTGTTTTGAACCGTTTATCTTACATATACGGTGAGCCAAAATAAACGAATTTGCTGTTATGGTTTATTCATTTTCCAAAAGACAAACTGGAAAAGCTGATATGATTATCTTGTGTAAGTTTAGGGTTTTCCAAAAATAAAAACACACCGAGACAGTATAATATTCTTCCCGTGTGTCCTGCGTTTGAGTCTACGAGTCTTATCTAGTGTCAATTGAAAGTGATTTAATCAAATCAATACAGCATTGATTTTAACCGGAGACTCTATTCAATTCACTTGTGGTCATGTTCTACTCGATTATACATATTCGTAATATTAATAATGAATATGTAAATAGTTCAAAGGTCAAAGTGGGTGTGTTTTACCTACACATGGCGGTAACTCATTTAACACCATAGAATTTATATTTATCTTTAATATACTTATAGAACAAATGTCCTGAACCAAATCAACGCATATTCCTGGGTACCTTCCTCGACCTTTTTTGGTTGGGGTTAGGCCGCAGATTGTTGTAGTTTTTCTACATCTAGTCTTGTGGCAAGGGGGTGACACTAAATTCACGGTTGTTCTATTAGCAACGCAAAATCTATGAAAAATTCAGCTGGTTTACTAGCTAGAAAGTGAGGCCAGTTATCGATCCGTTATAGCTCGTTATGAATAATTCATGTTCGACCCCTTGGATCATGTTAATTGAGTTTGGCAAATAACAACGTTGTTAGTTTTGCGAACTTTGCCTGTTCAATGAGAGTATAGCGCGCCCCAATACATCTGGGCACAAAACAGGCGAAAACGATCCAGTTTAATGAAATGGCGGACGGGTATTCCCATCAGGCACCAGTGATATGTTTTTCAAAGAAAGTCTACTAATTTGATATGAAATGACATTTTGCAATAGCAAAGTCAAAATTAGGACTTGCTGTCAATAATATGAAGGAAATATGTGACAGAGGCAAGGTGGGAAATACAAGTAGTATTTAAGTTATAATAACCTTTGATACCCGACCTGACCTTCCATCATGGCGCCTTATTCGTCTTTATGTATTTCTATTATGCTCTCAAGTAAAATAAAATACCACTCTGCTCTGAGCAGACAATGTTACTTGGCTCCCAGCATGAATTATTGATTTTATACGGAAGTAAAGAAATGCACAGTGTATGTGCATGATGTGCAAGCATACTCCAAATATTTACGGTAAATCTGAATAGTGGTCACATGTTAACATATCATGTGCTCGGGAAATCACGTGGCAACATTTTAAGATTTCAGGCTTGTTTACTAGTTAATTGCCATTTGTACTCTTTATTATTTATCTTTGTTAATTAACATATATTTTAAATGCTGATAAATCGTGGTTGGCTACCCATGATATCTGTTAAATTCAATGTTTTATGAATATAATTCTACCACGCAGAGGGGGTCACGCAGCAGAATTTCACATCACCTGACTTAGCTACATTTCGAAGCTCTGCTCTTCAAATTCATGTAAATTTCAAAGTTTATACATTTAATATATTTAATATGATACTAATTTTTGTTATAACCAACTGGTACACGAAATATACTAGCTTATTACCTATACAGAAAGGTGATTATCAGCCTTCACTCAGCAAATTGACATGCCCGGCATATGCAGCCATTCTCCGTCTGGATAACATGACTGTCGCCCTCAATACGTCTGGGCGCAAATTTAAATAACAATACGCTATTTACATATCAATGCGGCCTCATGCTAATTAAAGCTGCCCCATCCAGGAGTTCATCTATGCTTGTGGCCTGTAATGTACTGCATTTTAGGTGCAAAATATCCTTGGTTGAACTTAATTTGTAAGACCTCATGGCTCTTGTTTTGTTACCTACTTTGTCGGAATCTGCGTTAGTTGGGAGAGGGGGACAAAGGTAGATTGACATCCTCGTCCTAATTATACAGGCTTTAAGACATAATTCAAACTAATTTGCATTATTCAATAAAGGTGTTCTTGCTGTCATTCAATAATAATTTATGCTGATCGTGTAAAATATATTAAACTTTGATGCATTTTAATGTCCAAAAAGTCAAATAATGTGGCCAGTGTTTCTAAATATGAACATGTACTTCTCTTGTTCAAAATGTATTGACCTGACCAAGATTATCTTGACCTGACCAAGATTATCTTGACCTGTCCAGATTATCTTGACCTGTCCACATTACTTGATATAATCGACAGTTGACCAGACTTTGAACAAAAGAAATACAATAGATAATGGAACAAAAGAAGAGGGCTAGACGTATATTCTTAGATAGCAACTATATACTCCAGACTCTGATCGCGCGCATTTCAACACAAAATCATTTGAAAGATCAATTTAAGACCGATTAGCCCCATGTCACTTCGGAAAACGCGGTAAATCGCAGCATTATTTGCAGAATCTATCAGAATCTATCCTCTTTTTCCACCATTTTCAAGATTTTAAGCTTATCTGCCAGATTTTGAAGTGATCTTTGGCGATTTTAGCGTTTTTGAGCGATTTCGCTCATTTTACCGCGTTTTCCGAAGTGACATGGGGCCTCAATCACTCACCTTACACCTAATTTTTTGAAGGGGAAAAAATTCAGGTTCGGTGTGTGTGTGTGGGGGGGGTCCAAAAATTAAATGTTTGAAATTGCACATACTTACAACCCTTGCAATTCCAAGGCAGTCAGAATATTGCTCAATTTGAGTTCCAACATGAGGCTTTACCACAGGGTTCAATGGGAGATTCAAACTTTAAATGATTTTTTCCGGAATTTCAAGCGCTTTTTTCTTCTTTTGCTCCACAGGTTGTGTACTGTACATACTCGTGTGTATAGCTGATACCTGATACAGTATGAAATTTGACTGCCACACGTTTGGGCTATTCCATTTGACATGCATACACCCCTAGATGGAGGTCATGATGCCCAAAATTGCCCAAATGATGGGGGGGGCATGGTGGGTGGGGTTTTTTTGGGGGGATAATATGTTCGAAATTGTCCAAATTTTTACTCCCATGAATTTCAAAGCACTGAAAATTAAGGAAAGTGCCAATTTTGGGCTTCAACTTTTCACTTTTGTACACATTTCAATGGAGAATGAAAAATTCACATGTGTTTTTTCCTTTGCGAAAAAAAAAAAATCTTTCTCGTTTTGATATTTAGGTTCGTAAATAGCATATTACTTTTGGGCTTGGAGATAATAACAAATAACTTCCACCCTGCCTGCCAGGTGATTTGACGTGGAAATTCACTCGCGCATCTCAAGCACGAGCTGTTCAGGTAACTTCATTTGAAATTCACACTCTCTGTGTGGAAGATTAAGGGTATTTCTTCCATAGGGGGTGTATGGATTTCAACTGGAATAGCCCAATGGTTTAATCACCTGTGTGAGTTTCTGCATGTAAAATCATCGGCAAGTAACAGCCCCCTTGTCACTTCGGAAAACGCGGTAAATCGCAGCATTATTTGCAGAATCTATCAGAATCTATCCTCTTATTCCACCATTTTCAAGATTTTAAGCTTATCTGCCAGATTTTGAAGTGATCTTTGGCGATTTTAGCGTTTTTGAGCGCCTTTCGCTCATTTTACCGCGTTTTTCGAAGTGACATGGGGCCTGATATTCAACTTCATTATAACCAAAATTAATGCATGTTTGGTCCTATTTGTGCAAATTTTCGCGCGCTCCGCTCCAAGAATTGCATATCATGACATGTATCAAGAATTGGGGAGGGGTGCCGTTATGTATCCTTAGCCCTGGGTGCCACAACCCCTAGCTACGCCACTGTCATACACGTCGGACTATGCACATCCTTGGTCAGGGGCACTTGGTCTTCTTTCGCCCGGGCACCCTGGCCCAAAGTTACGCCACTGTCAACAGAAGCTCATTTATATTATGTTTCTAACCCCAGTAAAAGTTTAGGCCCGAGTTATGTTTTGTTTTGATGCTTTTTACTATTCTATGTACCATTGTGAAACAAGCCATACAAGCATTTGCTTCTTTATAATACCCATGACGCTTATTTCACTTATATCCATCTTTGGAATTATATTGCTTTGGTGACAGGCCCCAATGTAAGATACAAAACACAATTTAAAAAATCAGGCCATCTTCCTTTACTTTCAAATAAGATATTGTTATACACAGCATGACCAGTGGCACCCTCTGCAGTAGTCAAAGTTATTCAGATGTCTGCGCGCTTTCTTACCCGTTATCAGATGTAAAGAAAACGAAGGTCTCCTGTTCGATTCCTTGCTCTTTTATTTCGTCCAACACCTGTCCAATCAACCAATCCATCTCAGCAAGCATATCTCCGTAAGCTCCTCTTTGTGTCGTGTTCTTAAATCTCTGGCCCGCAAACATTGGGTTATGCGTGTGGTGAAATGCATAGTAAAAGAAAAACGGCTTCTTTATCGTGGCCTGTTTTTTAATCCACGTCCGCGGTTCTTGCGAAAATTTTGAAGCTAAAGTTATAAAGTCTGCTGGTTGTTCAATTATCGTGGTGTCTTTAAATAACGGACATGAAACAAAGCCTTCGGAACAGGTATAAAAACACGGATCGTTTGGATAGAAGCATTTTAAACAAGGACACATGTCGTGTGAATAAGGTATACCATAATAAAAGTCAAATCCTTGGTTGGTTGGCATATACATCTGATTTTTGCCGACTCCGAGGTGCCACTTGCCTATGATAGCCGTGCTGTAGTTAAGGGGTTTGAGCATTTCGGCAATTGTTGTTTCGTTAAGGGCAAGTCCTCCGGATGATCCTGGTCTGAAGACTCCTGGATAGACCCCGGTCCGTGGCGGTTGACGGCCGGTCAGAAGAGACGCTCTTTTTGAGAAAAAGGAAAAGTACAGTACAAAAAATATATAGTTAGTAATGATTTGGAAAATCTAAATCGCGTTCTTACTTCTTACAGTCGAGGTTTTTTTTTCATATGGTTGATAATTATGTTTGGGCCGGTTTAACTGGGACTATTGTGCGCGAAAATGGTCAAAGTTCAGAATATTTTGGCCAAAAAAGAAGGTGGATGTTGGTATTCACCAAGCCAGTGCGCGCGAAGCGGGCGAAATTGTGCAATTTCCCGCTTCCGCCACCTATGAGGTTTCAGGGGACCTGAGGTCGAGAGCATTTGTCCTATTTCAAACAATCATCATGCAGTTATTGTTAACTACATGTATGCACACAACACAGGGGCACTCGCAATAGGCAATTGAACCCTACTGGTAGCGCTGCACACCGACATCGCCTGGTTAATAATTATTTGGTGCAGCAGAGACATTAAAATGAATACACGGGATCCATACACGTGAATTGCTATGCACGATTTTGATATCAGACGAAAATCTTCGGATACTGGGTTACAAAATGATGAATATCTCCCGTAAATGAATTTTTCTCAAGAAACCAGATGTGGTCTCATACACTTGAAAATACGTGTTGAACAGATATTATAGTCGTTAGCGTGCGCTTTGAAAATTGGCCGTGCGCTTTGAAGTCAAAATTTGACCAAAACTCTCAATTTTATATTGCGTTGGTCCTATATGGACTACAGCGCGCAGCAGGCTATAGCGGCACCCACTCAAGTGGAGAGAGTATAACCATTGACCGCAATGTCGTATACAAGCTTGCTCACAGAGCGAGAAATCAATTACCCCGTCTATACAGTAGCCTTAGTCAAGTCACTTCGCTAATAATATGCATCTCATAAGGTCCGAATTAAATGGTCATAGGTGGCTGTGGATTCAACCTACCATGGCGATTTCTACTATGAAGATATCGGGGCGATGTCACTGTGCGCTGTGTTGTAGCTCTATGTTTCAATTACTTATTCTTTGTCAAATATCTGAATCTTCAACCCGGTACAAGCTTTAATAACGGGGAACATACATTTTTATTAACAAGAAATCCTACCATCTATCCAAACTCGCCGTGTTATTCCAATGCACATTTTGCTTCACCGGGCAGCCATTTTTTTGGTCGTATTTGTAAGATTGGTGTCATAAAACCGTCATAGGTACAAATTTAATACTTTCTGTCAATCAATTATGGCTTATTCTCTACATGTCAATCTTTAAATAATTGGCATAGTCCTTATAATAACGGTGGTCCGCCTTGATGAGTAAATGACAGCAAACAGCTGCAAACCAGTGAAAAATACCCCAAAACTCGGTCAGTGGAGCTCCGCTCGTACATGTCAATAGCGTCATTATCGATTGGATTAGTCGTCCGTAGCGGACAATTCGGTCGCTCATTGGATCAATATTTTCAGGTGGTAATAAATTTGCATTGGACAATAGTTTACTATATAATGGTTTAGTACTACATATATCGGTTTAATCTTCAATAAGCGGGTTTATGGCTGGAAAGGTCACGGTGAATATGCCGTGGACGACACTGCACCATGACTGCACTATGTTTGCTTCTCAAGTGGAATGTGGACGATCATAATGATGCCTTGCATGTTCTGCTTAGTCCTTGGTTATTAGCTGAAGTTTATAATGTGCAATAATTGGTATCAACTTACCTTGATGGACTACAAACTGGAAAAGCCGAATAAAACTGCGTAAATCTCAGCCCATTTGCTGTTAGATTCTCCAGATTAGGTGCTTTTGAAGTCGGATGTCCGTACGCTGGTATGTCCACATATCCTAAATCATCGGCAAAAAGAAGAATTATATTAGGTGGCTTGGCAAAAGCAAGAGTGAGCGTGAAAACGCTAACGTAAAATGATTTGCAAAACAGGTCCATTTTTTACTGAAAGTGGGTATATTAAAATCCATCCATATTATCGTAAAATGATCAAGCTCTTTGCCAATTAGTAAACATGGTAAACAAACTGGTCAAAAAGTCTTATCATTGAACTGGTCGTCTAAAGTCTACTTTATTGAACTTTGTAAAATATAATTATATTATTGAAGATAAGAGGCACGAATGTATCGAAGCACGGATGGTTCAGTGGTAGAATTCTCGCCTGCCACGCGGGAGGCCCGGTTCGATTCCCGGTCCGTGCAATTATTTTGTGTTTCATTTTTTTGTACAAATCAAATAGCTTGCTTCTAATTGTCTTAAAAAATGTAACAACATTAACACTCGTGGACAGATTCTTGACATGTTTAAAAATAAAATAGTAACAATAAATTCTTTTGATAAAACGATCTTAGTCAAACATGGTTTCATTCATCAGGATGGGTAGAGTAAACTCATTAACCAAAGTTCTTGATATCTGATCCAGAAATTGCACTTATACTTTGTGTACGTTTCAGCAACACTGTTGCCTTTGTCAACACTTGATGATGAGTGATTCCTACTGGCAACCGACGCCAGATGTATCTCCAGCGTAGGTCTTGGTGTTGCCAGTTGATTTTCCATCAGGGGATTTTCTTGAACCCAGTTCTAGAAACTCATCAAAAATGTGTGAGAGTTGATATCAACTCTCACACATTTTATGTGAAAGGCGTAACAGTAAGGGTGTCAAGAGTGATGAAGAAATATAATGTCTCAACCGTAATGAAGCCACACAACACGTTCCGTAGAGAACTGGTCCACCCAAAAGACAAGCGTGATCCCAACAACTTGACCCAGGCTGTTTACAAGACTCCCTGTTTGAACTGTGATCTGTCTTACATAGGGGAGACTGGGAGGAAAATTGGAACGCGGCTCGAAGAATACTGAAAAGAAGTGGGCAGGTAGAAAAGAATCACGTAGTCGACAAAAATCATGTTATTGGATGGGGGGACGCTGAGATAATATGGATGGATTTTAATATACCCACTTATTTAATCAGTAAAAATTGACTTGTTTTGCAAATAATTTTACGTTAGCGTTTTCATGCTCACTCTTGCTTTTTCCAAGCCACCTAATATAATTCTTCTTTGATTTAGGATATGGGGACCTACCATCGTACGGACATCCGACTTCAAAAGCACCTAATCTGGAGAATCTAACAGCAAATGGGCTGAGATTTAAGCAGTGCCCCCTGACAAAAAATGAAAGAAAAAAGTGCCCCTCTGCCAAAAAAAATAAAAGAGAAAAACAGGAGGGCAAAGGAAAAGAAAATCGGGGCAATTAACCCCTTTTCTACAAAAATTCAGCCCGAAAATACAAAATTTTTGCTCGCCACGCGCGCACATTGTAAAAATAAAGCCCGTTCTATCCTGATAATGGGCAAAAATAGTGTAAAATACCAAATTTTTGCGCACTACGCGCGCACATCATCCCAATAAAGCCTTTTGTCTCTATGATGCAACTGTAATTTTTTCGTCTGTGCCCCCGAAATTTTATTTTGCCCCCCCCCCCGACCAAAAAAGCTGGCTACGCCCCTGACAAAGGCTCTCGGCCTCAGGTCCCCTGATGTCTCATAGGTGGCGGAAGCTGGAAATTGCACAATTTTGCCCGCTTCAGGCGCACTGGCTTGGTGAATAACAACACCCACCTTCTTTTCTGGCTAAAATATTCGGAACTTTGACCATTTTCGCACACAATAGTCCAAGTTAAACCGGCCCAAACATATCAATTTGTAAGCGCTATTTAGCAAAGTCATAGTTCATTGAATTTACAACCATATGAAAAACCTTTCCATATGCCCCCACCCATCGACTGTAATGCTTCCCACTGCCTGCATGAGGTTCGGATCAATTAAGAATGAACTTTTTAATGAAAATGAGAACGCGATTTAGATTTTCCTAATCATTACTAACTATAATTTTTGTACTGTAAATGGGTGATTAGAATTAATGCTATCTACTGGTAATACACATTCACTGCATATATGGGTGATTATAATTAATGCTATCAAGGTAATGCTATCTACGGTAGATATAGCACAGTCACTGCACGTGAGTGATTGGAATTATCTACGGACGGTATAGCACATTCACTTCATTGTACACTGGAGATTGGAATTAATGCTATCTACGGGAGATATCATAGTCACCGGTACAGGAGCGATTAGAATCCAAGCATTCTACCAGGTCCTATCACCCTCTCAAGTACCAAGCCATTCAATCTCGCATCCAACTGTACAGATACTCATTTTTCCCACGCACCGTCAACTGGTGGAACAACCTCCCCGGAGATGTCCTCGCCCTGCCAACAGCTGAGGCCTTCAAGGGAGCAGTTGCAGCACACATTTAAAGGACCAGACTTTTTTACGTGCACCCTGTATAATATGCACCGCAACTTTGGCACCGCACTAGAGCATTCTTATTTCCTTGGCTCTACATCCTCTGGAGGATTATGCTGAGTATCAACGTAGAAGTAGAAGTTCTACGGAAGATGCATTGGGAACTACTGAGAACTTGTAAGTTAAAACACTTTAGCTGAGAATAATCTGATAAATAATATAGGGCCCTCGTCATATAAATGAGGAAGTGATCACTATATTTGACAGAGGGCGTTAAAACAAAAACTCACAGGACGGACGTATTTAAGGAATAGGATAGCAATGTTTGCACACTATTTTTTGTGCGATATGAGAGCAGATCAGACACATCAAATTGCATTCTGAATACGAGGAATGTCCTTTAGGGAAAAAATGTAGGCCTATATCTTCAATACGAAAGATGCCTTGCATGTTCTGATGAGTCATTGATCATAAGCTGAAGTTTACAATGTGCAATAATTGGTATTGATGGACTACAAACCGGAAAAGCCGAATAAAACTGCGTAAATACGTGGGTATATTAAAATCCATTCATTTTATCGTAAAATGATCTAGCTCTTCGTCAATTGGTAAATAAAGAACTGGTCAAAAAAGTCTGAAATGGTTGTCTAAAGTCTATTGAACTTTGTAAATTATAATTATATTATTGACGATAAGAGGCACAAATGTAGCGAAGCACGGATGGTTCAGTGGTAGAATTCTCGCCTGCCACGCGGGAGGCCCGGGTTCGATCCCCGGTCCGTGCAAAATGTTGTCTTATTTTTTGTGCAAATCAAATAGCTTGCATTGTCCTCAAAGTCAAAACATTAACACTCGTGGTCAGATTCTTGACATGTTTAGATATAAAAGAGTAACAATAAATTCTTTTGATAGAACGATCTTTGTCAAGTTATTTCATACAAAATTTGATACACAATCAAGAACCACATTATAGAAGAGAAAAAAACCAGAATTCCAGTAATATTAAACTTTTCATAACGATCAACTTATATACCGTATAATTCCGTGTACAAACAATGCAAATGAGTGTTTTTGAACCGGAAGGCAGACACAAATACATTACAATAGATTGGTCTTACAATAATACATGTTTGTATAGCCGCCTGTATCAGTAATAAGCCTATAGTTGCTGAAAAGACAAGAATTCGCCAAGTGTTGAGCATTCATTCAATATCTTCTCGATAGATGATAATGCACTTTGCACGCAATAAATAAGATCACGATAATCAATAAGATAGAATGCTTAACCTGTGGTGACATGTGTGTGTTCCATCCACAGATTATAATAACGAAATATTAAAAATCAGTTTAAGTGCAGACATGAAGAAACTATAGTCCATAATATGTCCAGGTGTCTTTGGAAAAATCGCCAAATGGTTTAAGGGCTGGGGTATGAACGTTTGGACAGTATTTATTTTGGGACAATAGAGCACATCAGACATATCGAATGCATTCTGAATACGAAGAATGTCATTCTGATATCAAATAATTTTGATTTTTGAAATTCGCAATTTAATACACATTTTATGGCAAATCATTAAAATTGATATTTTTGATATTTAACAGTACTTGAAGTAAACTTTATAAATCTGATGATTTATACTTAAAGTGTATGTAGGTGGGATGAAAAGCCGACAATCAATTGAAAATTTTGACCTTTCGTATTGAAGATATGGATTTTTTCCCCAAAACACCAAAAAAAATTAGGTCTTTTGGGAAAAAATCCATATCTTCAATATGAAAGGTCAACATTTTCAATTGACCGTCGGCTTTTCCTCCCTGCTACATACACTTTAAGAATATGTCATTAGATTTATATAATTTACTTCGAGGACTGTTATATATCAAAATTTGAAAAATATCAAATTTTTATAATTTGTCATAAAATTTGTATTATATTGTGATTTTCAAAAATGAAATTTATTTGATATCAGAAAGACATGCTTCGTATTCAGAATGCAATTCGATAGGTCTGAGGTGCTCTCATGTCCCACAAAAAATACTGTCGAAACGCAATAAACGCTCATTTTAGATCCCTTAATTGATTTGCACAAGGTATCATAAAATGGTTACGGAAGAAGGTTGCACGGAAAGGGTACTTGGACAAAATAACAGTCGCAGATGGCCGACGTCTTGCAAGGGTTGGTGATTCAGGAATTGTTACTCCATAAAGAATATAATGACATTTAAACATGTAATAAACATACAAGACAATGATTTTGCTGTGATCATGGTGTTCATGATCATCCGGTGCCTTATGGAGTAATGGAGTAGCCACGTGACCTTGAAGGACATTAATTTGTCTTCGAAAGGTTTGTAATGTCCGAATGAATAAATTAGTCTCCCACACTGTAAATGACTGCTGTTTTTAACTTTCCTCATTTTACAGTCAAACAAATATTCTATATATTATATAAAAACCCAGACACACAATACTGTAAAATGAACATTTTGTAAAAAACCAAAAAATATCTGTAACCCCCCCAAACCCCAAAAATATTCCGTAAGACAAGGACAAAGCTGAAACGTAGCCTACAAAAACAACAACAAACAAAAACCAACAAACGAAAAACAAACAAACAATAACATTGGCAACAACTGCAGCAACAATAACAGCGCAGCAACAGCAATAGCAGCAACAACCCCGGGGTTTTGGTGGGTATGCTCCCCGGAATTTTGAGGTGGTGGGTCTTTGGGAGCTGACGGCGTACCGGTAAAAGGGGTCTTTCGGAGCTGCGAACCGGCCTGTGAACAAGTAAAATGGGGTCTTTTGAAGCTGCGAAAAGTCAAAATCAAGGGTCTTTCTTGGCTTTTTGGTTGAAAATCGCCTGAAAAAACAAGAAATATGAGGAATGAGCAATTTTTGGGTCTTTTAGAGCTGAAATTATCAAAATCAAGGGTCTTTCGGAGCTGTATTTTGGTCAAATATAGGGGCTCTTTCGGAGCTGCGAAACCCAAAAAGGGGGGCCTTTCCGGGGGAGCATATCCGTATGGTCATTTGTGTTGAGTGCCCCCCCCCCCCCGGGGCAACAACCGAACACCAACAACTTATTATAAGTTCTGATACCCATGCTTTGTCAATGAAAACATGCAAATTAACGCTTTAAAACATCATTGATTGTATTTTTTGTCATTAACCTGAAAGGATTTAGCCAACCTATAGGTTGAATATGCTGTGTGATTTGGAATACATTTTATAGTCCTTGTGTTTTGTTTCAATATAATTATTTCTAGCCTGCTTTTAGTGAAATGATTCTAATCAGTACAACATTTTTCTGGAATCCACCTGTCACTTTGTACTTGAAACAAAGATCGGTAGCGCATATGTACATCAATTTCCTATTACTTGCACGTGCTTGTTTACTCTGAATTTTTGTGATATCTTCATGCGATATCAGTTCATTTTAATCGCTAAGATCCTCCGTTAGTTCGTAACATACGCTAAAAAACGTAGACCTGGTTTTTTTTCTCACACAAAAAGGGTAACATTTCTTAGCTAAAAACGGTTAATTTATATACAACTCTGACATTATGATATATGTGACCGTTCACGGCGAATGAGCCGTAAATTCCTCCCCGGTCAATTTTGTTTTATTTCGTGTTTAAAAATAAACATCATAAACTTAAAAATGGTATCTCATTTGACTTCAAACGATATCCAGAAGCGGGGTTATGGTTTGTTAAACTTTGCTCCTTCAACAAAATTATAGCTTGTTTGGTTTCTACATGTGTCTCTTTTTCCACATTGCTGGCAATAAATATCAAACAGTCATAATTGGCGGTCATTTCAAATCATCCCCAAGTCAATGAGGTTTAAGAAAGTTCTCTCATTGTTAATTGTTGGTTATGCATACCTATACAAAATACAATGCCTGGTAACCCACCACTTGAACAGGATTTAGCAAAAGCAAACAAAGACAATAGCTATTAAAAGTTCTATAGCCATCTAAGGTAGAAGCTTATTATCCACTTCAACAATAGGATAATTGATTAGTGTATCACTATCAAAATGAGATCGATGTCGGGCCAGCTTAAGTTACCGATGAATACGACCTTCGTACACATTTTACACCGTAACTCAGAATACAATTTAGGGAATTTACGGCTCATTTGTGCTGCCGGGTCACATATATACATGTAGAGGCACGTATTGCTCATCCTTGTGTCGTCATCAAATGCGCATATTAAGTAACTCATTTGTACATTTGGTTTTATTGGACAATATAATTCGGTTGTAATTATATTAAGTTATTCATGGTCCACCGTAAAAAGCACGATATAATATAACAAAACATACGTTTTCGTCAAAAGTGCAACAATTTATGATATACTGTCCTTAAAAACGGGTGTCTTCGTCCCTGTACATGAACAGCAGTGGGGTAACGGTGTACAACCAGGGTTACAACATGGCTCCAATGCCATCATTTGAGGCTTTAAAACTTCACTCTCTGCCCACGTCATTTTAGTATCATAATCATCTTTTATCTGCTTAAGCTTAGTAAACATATCAGCATACAGAGTCTGGTTTAGCTGGTACTGCTCAGAAGCGTCTACATCTACATCGTACACAAGAGGTGGTTGATGAGACTTTTGGAGTGCAAGAGGGCCGCAGTCAGGATCGTGGTTGTCAGTCCCTGATTGAATGTTGCCTGCCGTGTAGAAGTGAGCCTTGAATTGCTTGTAGCGTACGGCGTAAAGACCAGTAGTTTTGAAAGTTCTGGCCGCGTAATAGAATAAACTATCACGAAGGCTCTGGAAAAAGAAACCAAAATGCAAAATGCGTCTCATCACTTAAGTAAGATTTGGACAAATAGTACATTCACTGGTACAAGGGGTTTATGATTCATGCTATCTACAGTAGATGGAACATTCACTGTATAGCATTCAAGAGGGATTTTAATTTACTTTACTTAAGGACATCTGACTAAGGCTACTGACAATAGCCCGGTGACCATGGGTGACTGACCTCGATAGTGTGTAAGTGACCATGATACGCCATATGTCATCTGCTTTTAGACTACCTCCACGATTGGCCTATACACTGCGCTATATAGTCGGCACATATAAAATCAGAATTATTGTCAGTTTTTGAGTTCAAGACGCAAGCTTCTTTCTCAAGACGCTAGCTAACGACTATCATATCTATTCAAAACATATATTCAAGTGCAAGGAACCAGATCTGGCTTCTTTAGACGAAATCATTTACGGGAGATATTCATCATTTTCTACCCAGGTATCCAAAGATTTTCGTCTCATATCAAACTCGTGCATAGCACATTCACGTGTATCGATCCCGGGTATTGATTTTAGTATCTCTGATGCACCAAGTAATTATTAGCCAGGCGATGTCGGTGTGCGGTGTATTCAATGGTACAAGGGGTTTATAGTTCATGCTATCTACAGCAAAAACGATACATGTTTAGAAAAGCCGTCATATTGACCCTTTTCTATGAGGTGTTGACTTCGATCGAGTGAGCACTTGGTTCAAGTCGTATTAATTGGTAAAGTTACAATCAAGTAAGTCTTATGCGCAGTTTTTGTATTTTGTAAATATATGCAAGGTTAAAAAGTAAGTTCCAGTATTAGATTAAAAAAAATTCTATATGCAAGGTTATTAACAAGCTTTCCATCTTATTTCCACATCAAGATGCATCCATTACTTAAAATAAGGGCGTAATTACGAATTACCCATAAACGCGGTCTAGTCGAAATCTGGTAAATTTCACTAAACATTAATCTGTTTTTATGGAGATTATCGAAAGCTACAATGTGATGCTTGCTAAACTGTCGGCTTCAGTTTTTAATCGTTTTCTACGTACCAAATATGTATTCGCTTTAGCCAACATATCTAAACAATCAAAAGTTACATTTTCATTAAATAACTTTTATTTTGTAGCCTAGATTTAAGAGTATAATCATGGGTAATGTCACTATCCTGGCACGTAAATTATACAGAGATGTGATGATGGAGGTAGATCCTTTGGAATGACCCTCATAGGACCAATTAGAATTCATGCAATACATTTGAAATTAATGCTATACGGTAGACAACACATTACAATAACGATAATTGCAAACAGGGCCTCATGTTTAAGATAGCAATCATGTGTGACAGAGGGCGTTAAAACAAGTTAGCATAGCATAGGTTGCCTAAGTGCCATGCTATACTTCGAAGATAACGTACTCAATAAGGGCGGCTTTTTTAAAATGATCTTTACCAAAAATGCATCGATGTCTTTTACGATGCAAATGAATCATATTGAAAATATTTTAGGAAATGGTAAAGTCTGCACAACAAGAATTGTGTTTCTTGATATATTTGCCATAATACCAGAAGAACATAAGAGGAAAAGGAAGAAGAGAACATATCGAGAGGTTTGGCTACAAAACGATATCCTTATAAACGCATCTATGCACAGTTTCCACCTCGATACACCTGAGCAAATAATTTTTCCAAGCAAGCAATGCCTTGTCTCTATACAGTCTGTGTTTACAATACACGATTGAGTGCATAAGAGTTGTGTGAGCTTCTAGCTGTTGACTAGAGGAAAATACGGATATGTGATTGGTTTTTGTCAAAACCCCGAATGTTCCCTTCATCCAATCAGAAAAGTTTTTATATCGAACGAAAGCTAACACTTCCCGCTAAAAACACTTTTTTCATTACGTCAACAGATGACGCAAGTCAATGTTCATAGCAAGCGAATCTAGTAAATCTGTTGAAAACGACCTATTTACGCACAATTTGTGATGAAATTGTAGGTTTTAAAAGTCAAAACCCTGAGTGATCCTTACAATATTTTTCAAATGTTATATCATTAAATGAAAGAGCACACTTATATTGTCCACATACTAGATTCATTTCAATGAGCAATGACCAATTCTCTTTAAATTGCAAATCATGTGCGAAAAGGTAACTTTTCGCCGGTTTTGTCATACGTAGTAGTAATGTTTACTTTATTTCATATCGCAGCCCTAATACTGAGTTACATGGAAACTTCCAATTTTAAAACACATCAAAACTATATAATATTATATTATAATATTATATAACAATCAAAATTACAATATTACACATTTTAAAACACAATTTACCACACAGCATACGGTTGTAAAATCAATGAACAATGACTTTGCTTAAAGAGCTCTTAGAAATTGATATGGAAGAGAAAGAGGAAGAGGGAAAGAGGAGGAATAGGAAGACGGCAACAACTATCCACCTGGCTAGCTTACCTGGCCATTTTGAAACCATACAGGCGACATATCCACTCCATCTAACGGTACACTCGGCAACTTTGCCCCCGTAATCTTGGCAATTGTAGGAAGTAAATCCAGTGTGCTAGCTAATTCGTTATTCGTCCCTGGTGTGATGTGACCGGGCCAGTATGCAATAGCCGGTACCCTCTGGCCGCCTTCATACGTGGTTCCCTTGCCGCATTTAAGGAGTCCTGCGTTACCACCGTGACTGTCGTAAAGGAGACATGGTCTGTGGAGTAAAAACATAAGTTAGCTGTGTCTTGCTTGAACTCACACTTGATAATTATCAGCTAATAGAGGTATATACAGCTAAATAAAACGATTCACATCAAAATAAGAATATCACACATATCACAAAAATAAAACAATAAAAAGTCGAACCCAAAAAGAAAAGTCGAAAAAGGTGGCCGAGAAGGCTGTGTGCGACACTTTTCTTGTATTGCGTGTCCCAACCAAAAATGGCAAGTATCGACACAAAATAAGCCGATTTAGTCACTTACCATTGAGCTATTTCAAACGGAGGGCCATATATACCATTGGGCCAGATGGGGCCGGGCTCAGAGCCATCAAAATTGCCTAATGTATGTTGCCTTTTAGCCCCAAAACACCATGTTTTGGTCCAAAATATGGTAACATTGCAAGCTTTTGGGCGCGTCGCGCACTGGTCTTTACGTAACAAAATTCAGCTTCATTTTGGGTTAAAATTGTCTGATATTGGAATTTTTTAGCGCAGTTCATGCGCACTTTAGCCATGAAGAATTATGGCAAAAATTAATTTCTATTGAGAACAAATTAGTAATAAAAAAGCGCAATTTTGTTGAAAAATTAATAACTCAATTTGCCTCTTGGGCCACTGTATTGCAAAATCTAAACTTATTTCCTTTGTTTATTTTTTGCCTTTCTTTGATGTTTCATTCTGACAAACAATTTTGATGGGAGTGCGTCCGCTCCGTACAGGCTTGCCCCTGGAAAAAATCTCAGCTACGCCACTGGCGGCAGGGGCTATTTTAACGTGTCTCACTGTCACGTTCGTGCAATGAGATTCAAGGTTTATTACAACAATGCATATGGCAGCCAAAAGGCTGAATTACATACATGCTACAAAGAAATTGGCAACAACAAAACACAAAATATATCTTACAACAGCATGAAATCCAAAACGAAATCACAGATAAAAGTGTTGATGAAGTAGAGTGCGTTTCAAAAATAAACAAATTGACATTTTTACCTGAATGTGACCGTAAGAAAGGCTCTACCATTGTCTACTATTAAAGCATATCTACACGGATTGTTAATTGTCACTGCACGAATATTTATCTCGGCACGAACGTGACAGTGAGACACGTTAAAATAGCCCCTGACTGGCGGTGGTTTTCTTTCGACACACGGTAGCCCATTATTATTTCGAATGATCCGCATAATGCCGTTCAAATGTGTTTTGTGCTTTCTTACCCGTTATCAGATGTAAAGAAAATGAAGGTCTCCTGTTCGATTCCCTGCTCTTTTATTTCTTCCAACACCTGTCCAACCAACCAATCCATCTCAGCAAGCATATCTCCGAAAGCTCCTCTTTCTGTCGTGTTCCTAAATCTCTGGCCCGCAAACATTGGGTTATGCGTGTGGTGAAATGCATAGTAAAAGAAAAACGGCTTCTCCGTCGTAGCCTGTTTTTTAATCCACGTCCGTGCTTCTTGCGAAAATCTTGTGGCTAAAGTTGTATAGTCTGTTGGTTGTTCAATTATCGTGGTGTCTTTAAATAATGGACACGAAACCATGCCTGTGTTACAGGTTTCAAAACACGGATCGTTCGGATAGAAGCATTTTAAACAAGGACACATGTCGTGTGAATAAGGTATACCATAATAAAAGTCAAATCCTTGGTTGGTTGGCATATACATCTGATTTTTGCCGACTCCGAGGTGCCACTTGCCTATGATAGCTGTGCTCTAGTTAAGGGGTTTGAGCATTTCGGCAATTGTTGTTTCGTTGAGAGGAAGTCCTCCAGATGATCCTGGCCAGAAGACTCCTGGATAGACCCCGGTACGTGGCGGTTGACGACCGGTCAGAAGAGACGCTCTTTTTGAGAGAAAGGAATAAGTACAGTACAAAAAATATATAGTGAGTTATCATTGTAATGATTTGCAAAATCTAAATCGCGTTCTTACATTCATAGAGAAGTCCATTCTTAATTGATCCGAGCCTCAGGTAGTGGTGGCGGAATCATGGGAATTGGGGGGTGGGGGGTAGGCGGTGTTACTGGGACGTTTGAAGGAGGATTTGGGTATTTACCAGGCCAGTTCGCCTTAAGCGAACAAAATTGTGCAACTTTCCGCTTTCGACGCCTATGAGCCATCAAGTGACCTGATTTATGTATTTAATTATAAGTTTATAATGTGCAATAATTGGTATCAACCTACCTGGATGGACTACAAACCGAAAAAGCCGAATAAAACTGCGTAAATCTCAGCCCATTTGCTGTTAGATTCTCCAGATTAGGTGCTTTTGAAGTCGGATGTCCGTACGATGGTAGGTCTCCATATCCTAAATCATCGGCAAAAAGAAGAATTATATTTGGAGGCTTGGCAAAGGCAAGAGTGAGCGTGAAAATGCTGAAGTAAAATGATTTGCAAAACATGTCCATTTTTTACTTGTAGATTGAGATTAAATAAGTGGGTATATTAAAATCTATCCATATTATCATAAAATGACCTAGCTGTTTATCAGTACAAAGTCTTATCATTGAACTGATCGTGTAAAGTCTATTTTATTGAGTTTTGTAAAACATAATGATATTAGTAAAGATAAGAGACACACATTTATCGAAGCACGGATGGTTCAGTGGTAGAATTCTCGCCTGCCACGCGGGAGGCCCGGGTTCGATTCCCGGTCCGTGCAATTCTTTTTGTCTTATTGTTTTGTGCAAATCAAATAGCTAACTTCTCATTGTCCTCAAAGTCAAAGCATTGTAACACCCGTGGTCAAATTCTTGACATATGTTCAGAATTAAAACTGTAACAATATTTTACTTTGAAAAAACGATCTTTGTCAAGTTCTGACAAATGTGCAAATATATTTCATACAAGTTTTGATACACATCTCAAGAACCACATTATACCCAAAGTAAAAAAAATCTGAATTCCTTTAACATTAATCTCTTCTTAACGATCAACTTATATACCGTAGAATTCCGTCTACAAGCAATACAAATGAGTGTTTTTGAGACGAAAGGCAGACACAAATACATTAGATTGGTCTTACAATAATACATGTTTGTACAGCCGCCTGTATCAGTAATAAGCCTGTAGTTGCTGAAAAGAAAAGAATTCGCCAAATGTAAGTTGAACATTCATTCAATATCCTGTCCATATGACCAGGATATTGGATGAATGGTAAACTTGCAGTTGTCGATTTTTTCAGCTATATTGCAATACTTTTGACCAGTTTGTATATAAATGGACGTAATAGTGGCACAAAGTGACACTAAACATGTAGAATGATTTGGGACGATTCATGTCTCATCAGCAGCAACACCTAACTATACAAAAATAGAAAACATTGGAAAACTGAATGTTTTAGCAACGAGGTAAAATTTAACTCCGTCTTTGTTTTGGGACAGGCTATAGATAAGAAATGCAGCAACGGGAATTATCTGGTAACATTCACTATATTGACAGCCAAAGAATTAAGGTACTAGTTATATTCACCCCTGTATAATTATTCTAAAAGAGACAAATATATAAAAACTAAAGCCAGCAGCCAATACGAGTACTAGCTCTGATTTAAGATCCCGTCTGTTTTATATCCAATCTCTCTTTAAAATATTAATAACAAGTGTCCCGATTAAAGGTGTTATATGACAACGTTTACGATAACGATAAAATATGCCACTTGATAATATCTATCACCGAAAGCGTTAATGACACACAGGTCCAAAGTCCACATTAAGGACTGCCGATTATGATCAATCGAATCAGACCAAAAGATAATAAATTTAATGTAAAATGGACCTTGTTACGGAAGAGCTCGCTTGCTTATTTGCGTGTGTTTTTAGATCAACATATACATGGCTGACGAATTCCGCCGTGTCGTGAATGAACATGATAAATGGCCAATCTATGTAATTATTGAAACGGAACTTCTTCTGTTACTAAGGTATTAAAGCAAGAGCGCACAGTTTGTGAGAATGATTTGAATTTCCAGACGATGGGATTGAAATTAAGCCGTGACTAAAGCTTCTGCAGATGTGAGAACAAATTGGTACAAGTGAATTATGCACCCAATTATGATTCCTTCAAGTATATATCAAGTAGGCGTTGTTGTACTATTTCTTGTCCATATCGTTCTCTCGGATCATGGTAGAGGGGATGCCGTCTACGCTAAAGACGGAGATCTTATTTTGGGAGGCTTATTTCCAATGCACAATTTTGACGTAAGAACACAATCTTGTGCAGATATTCGTGAACCTCGCGCGCTGAAGACAGTTGAAGCCATGGCTTGGGTTATCGATAAAATCAACAATGACACAACGTTGTTACCAGACTACACATTAGGGTTCGAGATCCACGATACCTGTTTCTATGATATATGGGCACTTGGAAAAAGCATCAATTTCTTACCGTCAGAAAGAACTGCAAAAGGCAACTGTTCTTGCAATACCAAATATGCGCATCCTGAAGACAATTTGGGCGATGGTCACTGTGCAGCACAGAAAAACATTGTAGGAGTCGTTGGTGCCACAAGAAGTGCAGCAAGTATTCAAGCAGCTACTTTATTCGGACTTCATCAGATACCTCAAATAAGTTATCAATCTACTAGCGATGAGCTGAGTAATAGATTTGCGTACCCTTACTTCTTCAGGGTTGTACCTCCAGATCGACACCAGGTGGAAGCTATAATTGATATCATCTTACACTATGGGTGGACTTATGTATCGTTTTTGTATTCAGATGATGACTATGGCAGAAATGGTAACACGGAATTCACGGAACAAGCTAAAAAATCAGGTATATGTATTGCCTGGACTCAAGAGATCTCAGACTATTTCACGAAGACCGAAATGGAGACTGTCGTCAGAAGTCTCCGCAGAGAGCCTTACAATAGAGCTGTGGTTGTGGTGTTGTTCATGCATCTAGAGGAAGGGAAGTTATTCTTTGAGACTGTGTTGAACCAAGGAGTACAGAATGAGTTCACATGGCTAGCAAGTGATGGCATTGGTTCATTTGGGCTGCAAGGACTTTTGGGTGTAGAACCATCTGCAAAAGGTAAGGCGCGTTCATTTCTATTGAAAGGAGTGGATGTCTCAAATATGTGGGTCATAATAGTTGATTTCCACACAAAACTCAAAAAATTATCAAAGAGGTTATGACTAATGTCATCAAAGATCTCATTGGCCAAAAATTGCAGATATAATACAATCTTCGCCCATTATTTCCAAATAAATTACTACAGATTATAAAGAACACATTTCTTGACCTTATTGAATAATTTGGTTTGCGTATGTTGGTGTTTAAGGAGAGGGGTAATAAAATGTTTTAACTCGAGATAGGGGACGTTATAAAAATTGACTCGGGTTGGTGACATAATTCCTGATTCATCTTCCTGATTTAGCTAGAACGATGTCCGATAACATT
The DNA here is from genome assembly GCF_039555335.1 of Amphiura filiformis. Classification (NCBI taxonomy): domain Eukaryota; kingdom Metazoa; phylum Echinodermata; class Ophiuroidea; order Amphilepidida; family Amphiuridae; genus Amphiura; species Amphiura filiformis. Next base: position 22,155,130 of record NC_092634.1, on the reverse strand, counting down.
CGTTGCGCATGGTCAAAGGATCTTAGAATATACGGCGGAAACCTTAACATGGAAATAAACAAGGACCATGCGTTAATAATTCATCATAAATAATCGATAAATATCGATTATTTAGTGCAAGTAAAAACAGGACACAACGAAAGTTCTTCTCGCAGGTGTATTTCAATCTGGGACATTTCTATAATCTTTCCGTATACAGCCACTATAAACACGCTCAAAGATATATAAATTCATTATTGTTATTGACGTTATTAATAATTGATCAAATATTATTTGTTAATTACATGAACTTTATCCTAGTTTTGAGGTCAAGAGTTCACTGAATACGCCTTTGATTAGCTTAATTGTTTACTCACTGTCAAAGGAGGAATTTCTTGAATTATACAATAGTATTAAAGATATCTACAAATTTCTCAAAAAATAAACCAATATTTTAGCAAACTGAAAATTGAAAAATTATTCTAGCCTGATGTATGTTGGCAAGTTCCATTTTATGTAATCTTTGTTAATTAGATATTGGGCATTTTATCTTGTTTTTATCAATTTTATTGCTATGTAACTGATTAGCTGTTATATCTTAATGGTGCCCCGAATTCTTTTTTTTTTTCTTTTTAAGAAAGTATGTCATGTCTAGGTTTAGTCAGAAAACCAAGTTACCTAGGCCCTTATCCTAACCCTAAACATAACCCTAATCCTAACCATAACCCGACGCTATCGCTAATACTATTTTTAACCCTTAAAGGCCCTTTCAGTGATTTCACAGGAACATTAAAAAAATGGAAATTTGTCAGAGTTGCTTAGAAATAAAGAATAAGTCTACAGAATTTCATTAAACCACTTTTCCCTGAATACATCGACAAATTAGTCAAAAACAGAAGTTTTAGAAAGGTTTTCTACTTCAACTCAGATCGACTCGAGAAAATCGAGATTTTCGTACAGTGCGCCACCAATCGACTGGAAAAACTTCCTAGTCCAGTATTTCTAACACGGGGGAAGTAGAGTCTAAATTGATTTAAAACAGACGCTTAATTTTTGTAGTAGAAAACAAAATAAGCGAATAAAGGTCACCGAGGCAAACTAACGGTCAATTCAAATATGAAAAACAGTTAAAATTGTGTATTTTGTTTAAAATAGTAGCTACTGATGTAATAAGTAGTAGAAACAATACGCAACGCGTGTTGGTACGGTGGAGAGTGAGCTTCTTTCGATCTCGAGTCGGACTTTTGTACTGTCAGTATCAAAAGTCCAGATTCATGTAAATGCTTTATTTTGTCTAAAATACACGGCTTTCGACCGAACCACTAGCAGGCTATGTTAGCACATCTATGCCAATTACAAAGGTACCAAAATCTGAATTTTGATGATTTTTACGATCGTCCGGATGAGCAAATCACTGAATGGGCCTTTAAGCTAACCCTAATCATAACATAAAATGCCATAACCCCGGACCTATACCCCAAATTTAATCTTTTTCTAAATGACCCTTCGCACCAATGTTCCCAAAGGTTTGCTTTTCCTAATTTTATATAATGGTCATTGGGTCATTTCAAATATATTCCTATTGATAAACGCATTGCTTATAATCGGTGTCATCGCTGTAAGGGTATATTTGCTTACTCATTTTACCAGTTGGCAGGCAGGTCGGCCGGCTGAGTAACTATGGAATTGGTACGAGATATGACGAGAAGTAGCTATATAATGGTCGCAAAGTGCATTACCTTCAATGATAAGAAGTACAAGCAAATAATTAGACAAACAAATAACATAAAAGCCTGGTATTGATATTCTATTATTATATTGTACACGATAAACAACAGGCATCCTGTAACTTGGAATATAGGTTAGGTTTAACTTAGGGTTACCGAGTCTTATCTTAATGATTAAGAGTTAGGATTAGGGATAGACACAAGACATTATTGATTTTGATCCATAGACAGACAATATACACACACTGCACAAACGTATTGCAATATTCAGATATTGCTGAAAAAAGAAGAATTATTTCGCAAAACTGTAAGTTGAAAATTGATCCAATATGTTGTCGATTTTACATGTACTGGGTGGAATGTTTTTGCTGAAATAAGTACGATTAGGCTAATGAATGAGATGAAAAGTGTCACTTGTACTAACATCATGCGTCTATTCCAGTGCTTACAATGGCGTAAAGACGGAAATCCGTTTGAATACAGAGACGAAGACCTTAAGTTCACAACATGTCCCGATGCCTTTACAATGGTCTCTACACAGTTTAATTGGTTTCTGCAAGGCCATGGATGTGTAGGGTAGAAACATTTATCAGCCTTGGAAGACAAAAATGTTCTTCAAGGTCTGGATGACTCGGAATAAAGAAAGTTCACATGGCCAACCTTTAAAGCACCGGATGACCTTGATTTGCGTCAAAATACGGTCTTGTGTGTTTAAATCCATTTTGTCTTTAATTGAGTAACCACGTGACCTTATTATTGCAATTAAAATTCCCGAGTCACCATCTCTTGCAAGATGTCAGCCGTCTTTGACTGTTATTTGCGTCCAATCACCACTACCGTTGCAACCTTTTTCCGTAACCATTTTCCTGACACCTTACAGAAGCCGATTAAACCATTTGGCGACCATTCTAAAGGCATCTGAACATTTTTTGGACTACATCTTACTTGCCTCTGTATTTAAACGGACTTCCGTCTTTCCCTCAATATAAATACTGGAATAGGCGTATGATGTCACCACTTTCATCCAATTTATTAGCCTAATCTTACTTATTTCATGCAATGTACATTTCCATGCAGTACGTCATGTGAAAACGACATGATATGGAATCAATGTTCAATTTACAGTTTGCGGAATTCTTCTTTTTCAGCAATGTTGCTATACTTTTGGGTTGTGTGTGTATTAAACTAATGCATTGTAACTTTGATTTGACGCATCAAACTTCAAATAGTTTTTCATTATTAATATTAACTCTTTGTTCTAAATCAAATCTCATTATCTTGAAGACAAGGCCATTACCTTCTTGATAGTCCGTTGATAATGAACTGTTTGCCCTGCAAAACATCAACCTTGTTTGGCTATCATCATAAATCACTGTATACATCACGTATTTAGCCCTCTTAATAGCTTTTGGTTCTGGTTCGAAACTGGCGCGGTACCGATGCGGCATTTTTATTCTTTTTATTCTTGTCTTTAATGACTCTATGACCTTACGGGCTCTGTAACCCACCTTTGCACAGTATTTTCGTGGAACCTGTGAGCACATGAGACACACCGATTTGCATTCTGAATACAAGGAATGTCCTTCTGATATCAAAACACCTAAATGTTTAGGACTTTTGGGAAACTTTATGTATATCTTCAATCTAGCATTATATTAATATAGCCTATACCTACAATCTACGGAAAACTGTTGCCACAATTGCCAGCATTGGTGTCGCTTGAGTATTCCTTCACTTAGAAGATTCAATTAGGTCTTAAATTGAGGCTAATTTATTCTATATTACTCATGTTTTTATCCTGTTTTTATCCTGTTTTAAAATAATTTTTAATTATTTTCTTATGACGTTTGGCATGAAATGTGCCAAGGGTGGTTGAGGATTAGGAGGAGGAGGATTAGGAGGAGGGATTCGTATTGTAAATTTGATCTAAAACCCACATTAAAAATTTGAATCTAGTAAAAAAATGTCTAAATGAACTCCATGACATCTAAACCAAGTAAATAAATACAGAAGGTCATGTAAAGACTAATACTTGCTCAGAATGATTGTATTAAATGTGGAAAAAAGAGGTGGGGTTAAATCCCACCTACTTTGTGATTGTTTTTGCCCGCACTTTCTCATTTTTTAACCGATTTCCATAGATAAGGTGTCAAAATGCTCAGGAGGATGAACCACTTCAAATGAGACGTGTAGGAAAAATGTTTGAAACATTTCATTTTTTTACTATGTAACACAAAGGTACCCCAGGTTGTGACACAGGACCTTCTGTATAATAGCTGAAAGTGCATATTCAGCTTACACTCTCCCCCTTTCCCCGCCATCACGAATGAATGAATGAATGATGACGATGTTGTCGTAATCAACAGTACAATAGGGGAGTGGGGTATGATGTTGGCCAATTAACGCTGTGGTGTGGCAATCTTTTTCGTCATGATTGTAGTTTACTTCGAATATTGCAAAATGTCGACGATGTCATAAGGACATTCCTCGTTTCTCGAATGCAATTTGGTGTGTCTGATGTGCTCTCATGTCCCACAAACTTGCCAAGGTGGGTGACCGAACCCTTAAGCCTACCACGCTGCATCAAGTACGTAGTGCTGTGCCATGAAGCTCATCGAGCTTTTCTATATATAACATAAACTGAAACGGAAACGTGCATTTTGAACAAATTTTGTCTTTTGACTAAAACTCAGCAGTATTTAAAAGTTGATTTTCATTTTATTTTTTCTTCCTCAGGATTACTATCAGTCGTGCCATTCTCGGAGCGTCTTGCTGAATACGACCAGTACATGATAACAGAAGGCTTACTCAACACCGATAACCCGTGGGTTGAAGAATATATAGAAAGTTACACAAACTGCACAATAAATGGCATCTGTGGCAACGGAACGAACCCTACAGACACACTTGTAATGGATAGTGTGTATGCTTTTGCCCATGCTTTGGAATCCCTGTTAAAAGATCACTGTGGATTACCTCAACATGAATGTACCGCACCTTATAATGGCGAGTTGCTTCTGAAATACTTATCAAATACTTCATTTGAAAGTTTGGCTAATGGTTGGATAGAATTTAACGAAGCCGGCGAAGGATCAGGAAGATATGCTATTAACCATATAGTCAAGGATAAACTATGGGATTATGATGAGATTAGGGTCGGGGAGTGGAGTGCGCAAAATTCGGAGAGATTAGACATAACCGACCTGTTGGTTCGTTTTTACACCAATGACACACAAGGAAAAGCTTTTCGCGTACCCAAATCAACATGTAGCACAGAATGTGACACAGGATACGCCAAGAGAATTTTTATCGACTTTCCATGTTGTTGGGATTGCCAAAAATGTCACGATAACCAAGCCGTGATTAACGAGACACAATGTGTGGCATGTGAGCCTCCAGAATGGCCCGATCTAAACCGGACTTCGTGTGAGCTACAGGATCCTGTTTATATGTCATGGAACCGCTGGGATGGCGTCATTTTGATTGTACTCGCATCCCTGGGCATCTTGCTGGCACTCATATCCACTATAGTGTATCTAGCCAATTTGACACATCCCTTCATATCTAATTCCGATCCAATACCGACAATGTTCATCATGTTGGGGATTTTCATATGCCTCACGTCATGTCTTTTAGTGGCTATCCCACCAACCGTTACATTATGTTACCTAGTACGGCTATTGCCAGGAATTGGATTGGCACTGATGTTTTATCCATTCTCCTTAAAATGTGTCAGGTTATATCGGATCTTTAGACAGGCAAAGAAGAGCGATTCAACGAAAGAACCTGACCTGTTGAATATTCAAAAGCAGATTATAGTCATTATGGCAGGTTTAATACTACAGGTAAGAAACAATGATGTCAACGACACACTACCACACTGAAATTACAAGGGACCTTATGATGCAAGCATTTTATTTATAGGTTAATAAATGCGTATCACTTGTTGAGAGTGAAATTGTACACAACAATGCACGCGTACTGAGATGTTGATACATCTAATACACGAGCCCCGAAGGGGGGGAGTGCATCAACATCTCAGTACAAGTGCAATATTTTATACAATTTCTCGAACAACAAGTGATACGCATGTATTAACCTATTTCATACACGAGACAAAAATCCCGTGACTTTCGCAATTTTTATAAAACAATGTCACTAAAAATGTTGGAAAATGCAAGCAAATATAAATGCATCACCCGCAAGAAAAATGAACGCGTCCGAAAGCACTGCGAGTACTACGCGGAGTGCGCGCCCGTGCAATTATACAATATTTATGCACGGCTGGTAATTTACCAACGTGTGCTCTGATTGGTTCTCACTATCTAGGAGTGTATGAATTTCTGATAATGTTTATGGCATAATTATAATGATCTCAAAATTGTGCGTTATATTAGAATTTGCACTTTCCAGTCAATTGCCGTGCAATTGACTTCATTTTTCAACAGGTTTCTTTTTTTTTTTCGTGCAACTCTAAGGTCGTACTATTTGCTTTATATAGCGAAGGTGAAATGGGGGGATGGCGAACAATGGGGAATGGAGGAACAACGTGATATTTGTTACTGAAGATAATAGGATGGAATGCAATCTCTTAGGTGAACTCAAACACCCGAAACTAGTCTTAACTACTTAATTCTGCGGGGTATTATTCCATTAAGCACAATATTTACATCTTTTACCATGTTTACAGGTCGGTTTTGCCCTCACTTGGATCATCATCATCCCGCCAGAAATCGAGTATTTATTTGAAGCTTCTTCCTCGTCACCAAATGGTGTCGAGCTTCACAAAGTCTGCAATCTAGCCTACACAGAACTCATTACGGAAATAATTATCAGTGGACCCATGTTGCTTTTATCCTGCTTATTCACCTTCCTTGCAAGACAGTTACCAGACAACAGTTACGAAGCTCGGAACTATGCCTTTTCTGCTTACGCTGCTTTAATAATTGCCATTGCATTCAACCTTACTTATCTCACATTAAATGAACCTTACGGCAAGATGTTTTATAGATATATGGGGATACATCTTATAGCAATTGTATTCATGTTTTGCGTATTTATAGTTAGACTATACACAGTGTATTTTGTGATGGAGTTAAAGCTTGATAAAAATAGGTCGCCAAGTGTTGTTTCAGGAATTTGGCGTACGAGGACGCGGACAACAAGTAGCACGGTGCCAATAACGAGATCTCGACGGAACGGAAATAGCAGCAGTACGGGGAGTACTCCAGACGGAATCATGGCTGACGTAGCTATTATCGAATCAACGTATCTTTGAAGAATATTCAAATACTAGTAGGTAAAATGGTCATACCATGTCATTATTTCGCATGTATTGCAATAAGTCATAAATCATTTTATTAAGCTACAGCTCTCATCATCGGCGCAATTGCCTCAATTAAGAAAGATGGTCCGATGATATTTTCATCCACGCCCTTCAGTGCAAAACCTCCATTATCCTTGTGATATTGTGAGATATAACCGATTTTTCACAAATTAGTCACATGTGCTCAGCTAAGTTCACCCACTTATTATTCTTGGAGAATTCTATATTGGCCCTTTAAATCCATAATTTTGCATCAACAGATCTTGAACAAAGTCAGCCCATAATGGAAATCCATAGAAAAGGAGTGGGGGCATTCAGTCAAGGTTGAAACAACGTGTACTGAAATAGGACAATCCTTCTTAATAAATGAACGCCCAATCACCATATGATGGACTGCATGGTTTTAAGTTTGCATGACTTGTGTGTCTCATCTTGGGCTCTTCAAAATTGGTTACTATAATGGTTGCTGGCTACTGGATGGTTTTGAATGGTATAATAATGTTGTATTTCATGCATGCAAGTGAGCAGTTATCACCGTATTCCGCATTATAATCATTGCATTTCAATAAGCAATTGAGTAAAAACTGCATGGCAGTGATAACTGAGTACATGGAAATAAGAGTCATTTTCATTACGTATAAAGTCATCGCTACAAATCTTGCACCCCGCGATGCTCTTTCCTAAAGCATACCATGCATACGGTGGCTCCAGTCTGCTCACCCAGCTCACCATAAAAAGTTTCAAAATATATCGTTTTATCATATTATTACATACTCGTTCATTGAAATGTTTCTTAAACTTTGTGTCTTCTTACAGGCATCAGCTTCAACCTTTTTCATTTTTGAGTTCCCACCGAAATTATTGTTTGACGTAGTCAGAACAGGGGGCAAAGATGAACTCCACGTGTCGTGTAATATTCCGTACATAGAGATGATCACCGAAGTCTGTATTTCGGGTCCATGGTTAGCTGTGGCTTGCTTCTGCACAATTTTAGCCAGAACGTTGCCTGACAATAATTTCGAGGCACGGACTGCAAATTTCACCGCGTGTGCCACGGCGGTAACCGCAGTCTCATTTTGTCTTATATATCTAGCGTTGTTCGAGCCTTACCAGAAGCAATTTTACCGCTTTCTTGGAATTGGTGTAAACTCAATTATGTATATATTTTGTATATTTATTGTGAAATTCCACTCTGTATATTTTGTATCTATGGAATCTTTGGAAAGGACACAAAGAATAAATAGTATGTATCGACCACGTGCGGGTACTGTAAATAGTCAGAGAGCCAACAACAGGAGTAGTGTTTACTGTAATAGTATCTCGCGTGGTAACTCGACAATTTACGACACAGAAAGAGTGAAAATAAGGAATGACATTCATGGTACAGTTTCAACCGTAATAAATGAACCAACGTTTATGAACGATAGGAACGGCTTCTGCAATGCCATCACTACCACCGACGAACCAGAATATGAAGACACGTATCTTTAGTTAATCAAAAACTTTCTTGTCCCGGTTTTGTGGTATTGGTATAGATGATCAATATCATGATATGTGACGTCAAACGAAACAGTTGGATTGGTAGTTTTCATTGTTCTTTGTCCAACAGTAAGTGCGCGTCCGTGCTTTTTAAACTTGCGCCAAATCAGATACAATTTGCAAAAAGCTATTTAACAATGAACTGATCGTGTACTTTCGATCTGGTCGACATCAGTTCATTGTTAAATAGCTTTTTGCCAAATTGTATTTGATTTGGCTATCTTGTGGCATGGCGTAGCCATGTTTTCGGCAGGGCACAAACTTGGAGGCCGGTCGAGTGCAGATACGTCGGAACACGCTCCCTAACCCTAACCCTAACAATAACTAACCCCTAACCCTAACTAACCTCATCGTGACACCATCCAAGCAGCAAAGTTCATTTCCCATTGAAAAAGTGTTATCCGACGGATCTGCAGTCGACCATTCTCCTTGTGAATGTACCGACAAAAACACGAAGAGTGTTCTTGTAGACGTATTATATATGGCTGGGACAAGTGCGCACGGAGCGTGCAAACATTTACTATATGTATGCTTAGATTGCCAAAATTTGATTAAGAAGCACATCTCAGGTGTTGTTAATATGTACATGTAGTATACTTATCCCCTGGACTGTCGGTACTCACGGCTCCGTGGACCGTAGTGTACCAAGGATCCTGTGATGTACCGGCGGTCAATGATTTTGGCAAAGCCACCCTGGCTACGCCCTTGTGTACTGTTCCCTCAAGTATATCGCTGTCAACTCATTTATAGGTAAAATGTGTATTATACAGGGTGTCCCTGAAAGAGCTATATTGTCGGAAACTTAATTGTTTGGGTATTTTAACGCAAAAGCTAAAAAGCTGAATTTTGACAATTAACCACACCGTTCGTGAAATATGAGAATTTTACGAAACTCCCTCATTTTCAAACCTTTCCACGGATTCAAATATCAATCGATGATCTGCATTCGAAATGCTAATCAATGCGCATTATTAGCGCATGAGGCGTCAATTGTCATTGACAGATATTTAACTCCGTGGAACGGGCTGAAAATGAGGTAGTTTCGTAAAATTCTTTTATTTCAAAAACGGAGTGGTCAATTGGCAAAATTGAAAAAGTATGTGATATCAGATATATTCCTCAACCACATCAGTTATTTAGTTATGGTTGGTTTGTGCGTTAAAATACCCCCCAAAAAGTCAGTTTCCGACGATACAGTTCTTTCACGGATACCCTGTATCTACTTTACAGTATAAATCAATTCACTGGGTAAATTTTTACCTAAAAGTAGGTATGTCACAGTGGCTGCACAATCATTCTGCTACACTGTGCATGCAAGCATAACAGTGAATTGAAAAGCGCTCGCTTCAAAGTTGGCCAATTTTAGAAAACATCCATGTCGATAAATGAATTTCTCATTATGCTTCATTTATCCAAATTGTTTGAATTTTTAATATATGGTGTGTGAAGCCTTCCTGAGGCTACTATCGGGTCCCCAAAATTAAAAATTGTTTTGTTTAAGAGCTACTGTCTGTTTTTATGGATTTTTGAAGATCGCTCATAAATCAGTAAATATAGGCCTATTGAAATAAAGGGACCTACCACCATTTAGCTGAAATACTAATCCTTCTTAGCATGTAAATTATTTCCGTCGACAACGAATGACACACTTCGAGAAAACTAGTTGAAACAAAACATTATATCAAAGATATTTTTAGGGAGTAATTTTCCAAACCTCAATAGCTCTAAGCCATTGTGTGTGTCCAAGGCCATACTATTTTTGTATACGCGGTACAGTGGGGATGGCTTTTCCGTTTACCATTTGTCTTCCCGTGTTAATCCAGATAACAAAATGTTAATTTAAAGTCTCATTGCAAATGAATTTTTATTTTTACTTTTCGGATTTGGCTTTGAGCAATGGTGACACATACCATGTTTACAGAAAAAATGAAAATTCTATTCCAGACATCGTCAAAATGTCAAATTTCGTATTTTTTGTATTATATTTAAGTAATTAACTGCAGTTTCTTTATTCAACATCATAACAGGTTCATACTTGACAAATTTATGGCGAATGAATAGACTTTCATTAAATATTGAAAAAACCCAAAATTACTTATGCCTAATTTACATAAAAATATCATGAATACATAATTACCTGTAATTAGCTAATTTGCATAATTAATTACTTTTTGTGTATTTTTTGTTATCAATTAAAATAACTTTGTATACATATGTGTGCAAAAAAAACCACACCCTGATATCATGTACGGTTTTCTATTGGCATCAATTTTGCATATTAATTAGCTGAACTTAGTCATTTTTTCACCTTTAATTTGTCTGCAGATTGGCTGAATTTGCTAAAATAGTATATTTGGTAAATTTATTATAATTATTCAATGATAGATTTTTAAATTTTGTTTTCTTTAACGAAGTTAGGAAAGATAGGCATTTAACCTGTGGTACTTAAATTAACGCTGCTTTTTCAAGCAAGCGTCCAAATAAACCTTCAAAATCTCGAAATGTGCCAATTTTGTCATTATAGCCATTTGTGGCAGGTTTTAATTCCATTTACGAGCATCTTAAAATTGACACTACATCCCAATGCATTGACCGATTTCAATTCCGTTTTTTGATTTTTGATGCTTTAATAAAGCTCATTCGTGTAGAAACATTAAATAACGTTTTTCTGCTGCGCTTATTTTTGAGGTGATATACCTAGTAAAAGCTCTAAACAAGTTCTTATGAATGAATAACATTTGGTATAACGCCACTTTATGAGTTTACTATCTTTGCACCAATGGTTTGTGCAAGAACAACACAATACCAGGTAATCAGGTGACCATGGCAGTAGAGGTAATGAAGAAACCGATTTTGTTGCGATTATCTGTGGAAATGTTGTGCTTGTCATTAGATCCTGTATTAAAATAGCATGCAAGTGCATCCAATTTTGAAGAAAATAAAACTTCAATCAATACTCTTGTAGCAAATCAGCCATTAGAAAATAATGGATACCAATTATTGTATTTTAATCGGTGTTATTTGCTTTCTTGGTGCAACTGAAGGGATCTAGGTGGGTGAAGGGTATCACCAGACATCATGAATCGCTCGGACCGTAAGGTCATAACTTTAGAAAATGGGACATGATAACATGACTAATGGCATTGACCTGTGACTTGCCGCTTAGGATAGGCATTGCAATTATTATAGGGCTATATTAAACTCTTGTTTGTTGTTTTTTTCACCCTGAATTTCATAGGTCTATTGCCATTTGGTCTAATACCATGTCGTCTAATTCCCGTTTAGTCTATATTCAATTGGTCTATTACCAGAAAGGCTAATTGCCACTTAGTCTAATAACCTTATAGTCTAATGTCTATTTAGTCTAATATTGTTTGATCTAATAACCGGTATGTCTACTAACCATATAGTCTAATAACCATTTGGTCTAATATTTCTTCAATAACCGTTTAGTCTAATAACAGTTTGGTCTAATAACCGTTAGGTATAATACTCGTATGGTCTAATAACCAATTAAACTAAATGCTTGTAAGACTAAAATGGTTTGTAGACCAAATGGGTATTAGACCAATTGGCTATTAGACCTATTGGTTATAGACCAAATGGGTATTAGACTAAATGGTTGTTAGACTAAATGGTTTTAGACTTAATGGTTATTAGACTAAATGGTTATCGGACCAAATGGTTATCGGACCAAATGGTTATAGGATCAAATGATTATTAGCCGTAGTGGATATACAGCCTGTCTCCAAAAAAATTGTGCAAGTGAAAAGCTCCCTCTTTGGCAATTATAAAATACCGTTGTGACATGATGCTTACATCAACGTCAAGGGCACAGTCTTAGCTCTCACATACCGTTTGTTCTGTTCAATTTGCTCTTTTTAATCTCGAGATATGTTTAGTTAACGACGAAAGGGTAAAATCACAATTGTGCCACTTTTACTAGGGAATAGGGCTGCACATGTAAATCAATGCTAGCTGATGTTGATGCGTCTAATGCACTTCCCCCTTCGGAGCTCGTGCATTAGACGCATCAACACCAGCGCGCGTGCATTATTTTGTCTAATTTCATTAATTTGTCAAATTTCATGAACTTGTCAAAGTTCATTAACCTATAACTTTGCAATATTTGTTTGTCTTTTATCATGTCTTGAATAAATTGACATGCACATGTATTTAATTTTACAGCAGAATGTGAAATATTCATTTATCGTTTAATTTGTCGTAAGTGGAAAAAGAGAATCATTATACCTTTATCATGATAAAACACTAAAAATTTTTTGTATTGTTGTGTAATTGATGCATTCTTTTGATTTCATGAAGGAACTCTTGATAAACTTGATGCTATCATTGATTTACATGTACAGCCCTATTCCCTAGTAAAAGTGGCACAATTGTGATTTTACCCTTTCGTTGTTAAGTAAGCATATCTCGAGATCAAAACAAGCAAATTGAACAGACTAAACGGCATTCGAGAGCTAAGACTATGCCCGTGACGTTGATGTAAGCATTATGTCACATTGACATTTTCTAATTGCCAAAGAGGGCGCTTTTCACTTGCACAATTTTTTTTTAGACAGGCTGTAGACCTAATAGGTTTAGACGAAATGGATGTAGACGAAATGGATATAAGACTAAATGATATTAGACCAAATGGCAAATCCCCATTTCATACACAGACAAACAAAATCAAAATCAATCAAACAAAAAGTTGCATGTCAATGATAAGGGTATTCTTTTCAAGATGGTTTCAAGGAAAGTCAGTGAAAGTGAGTAATGGTCATCAAGGATCAATAAATGATACAAGAGGATACCTTGAATAGGCAAGGTTCGATGGCCAAAAATTGCCAATTGACAAGTGATGAAAATCACTGTGCACGTAGCAGACAAACAAAACCAAACAACCATAAAAGCAACCGACTTTTCGAGCAGATAAACCGCTCTTCCCTGTTTGGGGCCTACATTGGTTGTTTGATTTATCGTAACTTTTTATGTGCACAGTGATATTCATCACTTGCTCTAGTGTACTTTTGTATTCCCATTGCTTCATGTTGTTTCTACAGATTTAACAGTTCTGTGGGCCTTGGAAATGGTAATTTTTGGCTATCGAACTTTACCTACTTCAATCGGCCCACGTTTTGCCATTGTTTTACCTTTGAAATATGAGGGCCTGCTTGAGGATGGTAACGCATGCTATTATGAGTGCCCTCAGTTATTTAGCTTGAGAGTAAAAAAAAAAGTTGTTAATTTGTACGCGTTTAATGAAGGGACATTGTTCGAGCCTTACCAGGAGCAATTTTACCGCTTTCTTGGAATTGGTGTAAACTCAATTATGTATATATTTTGTATATTTATTGTGAAATTCCACTCTGTATATTTTGTATCTATGGAATCTTTGGAAAGGACACAAAGAATAAATAGTATGTATCGACTACGTGTGGGTACTGTAAATAGTCAGAGAGCCAACAATAGGAGTAGTGTTTATTGCAATAGTATCTCGCGTGGTAACTCGACAACTTACGATACAGAAAGAGTGAACATAAGGAATGACATTCATGGTACAGTTTCAACCGTAATATTAAAATGAACCAACGTTTATGAACGATAGGAAGGGCTTCTGCAATGCCATCACTACCACAGACGAACCAGAATATGAAGACACGTATCTTTAGTTTATCAAAAACTTTCTTGTCCCGGTTTTGTGGTATTGGTATAGATGATCAATATGTGACGTCAAACGAAACAGTTGGATTGGTAGTTTTCACTGTTCTTTGTCCGGCAGTAAAGTGCGCGTCCGTGCTTTTAAAACTCGTGCCAAATCAGACACAATGGGCAAAAAAAAAAAAATTTAACAATGAACTGATCATGTACTGTCAATCTGGTCGACAGAACACGATCAGTTCATTGATTTGGCGATCACGTGGCATAGCGTAGCCATGTTTTCGGAACAAAGGCGGGGCACAAACTTGTTAGATGTATTATATGTGACTGGGACAAGTTCGCACAGAGCGCGCAAACATTTTGGTTAAGAAACACATCTCAGGTTTTGTTAATTTGTACATGTAATATGGTTATCCCCTGGACTCTCGGTACTCACGACCCCGGGGACCGTAGTTTACCGAGGACCCTGTGATGTACCGGCAGTCCATGGTATTGGCAAAGCCACCCCGGATACGCCCATGTACTGTTCCCCCAAGTATATATATCGCTGTTAACTCATCTATAGGTAAAAGGTGTATATCTACTTTACAGTATAAATCAATTAACGGGGTAAGTCTTCAACTAAAACCTCAAAACAAATTCTTATGAATAAATAATTTTTGGACTAACGCCACCTTATGAGCTTACCATCTTTGCACCAATGGTTTGTGCAAGAACAACATAATAAACACAAGGTAATCAGGGGACTATGGCAATAGGGGTTGAAGCAACCGATTTTGTTGCGATTATCTGTGGAAATGTTGTGCTTGTCATTAGATCCTGTATTAAAATAGCATGAAATTTGAAGAAAATAAGACTTCAACCAATACTCTTGTAGCAAATCAGTCATTTGATTCGAAAATAATTGATACAAATTATTGCATTTTTACCGTTGTCATTTGCTTTCTTTGGTGGACTGAAGGGATTTTGGCCGGGGGTGACTCGATCAGGATTTGGTGGGGAAGGGTATCACCCGACATTATGAATAAAGTCATAACCTCAGAAAATGGGATATGATAACATAGCTAATGGCATTGACTCAAGGAAGAACAGATGATTAATCGTTTTTTCAACTCAAGTGTCCCAGACTAAAGAAGAAATAAAACAAACAAACAAACAAACAAACAAGGGGAGGTATTACAATTATAGTGCTACATTAAGCTCTTGTTTCTTGGTCTTTTCACCATGAATTTCATACGCAAACAAAATCTTGCATTTAAAACAATAGCATGTCAATGATAGGGTCTCCTATTTAAGATGGTTTTAAGGAAAGTCAGTGATTATTTTCAAATGAAGAAGGCCTACTTAAGGATGATAACACATGATATAGTATATGAGTGCCTCAGTTATTTAGCTTGAGAGCAAAAATGAACTCTTGCCTCCGATGAGTTGTCAATTTGTACGCGTTTAATGAAGGGACAATTCGTCTCCTGAAATAATTATTTGCTTTTCCTAATTCCACTGTGATGTTAATTTCAAATGCAAGGCAGGTGTCTACGATTTGCTTGCTTGACTAAAAATTACCATTATTGGTATCAAACCAAAGTCACTCAATGTTGGTGCTAACAAATCTGAATGAGTCCCCGGAATAAGAGTGTCCCACTGTCCATGCTGTCGAGTTCGAGATATGTGCCCGAAACAGGGCTAAGAGGCTATATATATACTATACCACAAAATAAGCTGATTATGTACTATTACAGTACTTCTGTATAAGCCCTTCTCCAGAGCCATTTCCAACATTTGCGGCATTACGAACATTAACACACTGCGAAATTACAGCAAATGTGATACGAAAGCCATAGTAGACGACTTGAAAGCAAATTTCACTTGCAAAATCAGTCCATTTTTATAGTCCTCTTTGTTTTTACAAATCGAAGGATATTCTCTGTCAGTCACAAGCAGTATGCTTCGACTATATTTATAAATACGCACGGGACCAACTCCGCGCTGCCATAACAGCTTGTAGACAGTAAGTCTCAAAGTGACCTTCGACATAGCGAGTGGTCTTCCTGTACATTTAAATGCAAAGGCGGTAAACAACACGAGAATACTGTGCAGCAAAATTGTCTATTTTGTTTAACTTTGTGATTAAATTGAAAATGTTTCCGTCAATAAATATTTTTTCCGTTGGCAAATACTTTCAAAAGGTTGTTTTTGATAATATATTACAAATTTGAAATCCCCACCATGTGTAATAATTTTGCTATTCAATTAATACTTAAATTTGATGATATTTATCTAAAGAGTTCCTATCCTTTTCAATGGCATGAGGATTTGGTCACACTTGCTGGTCTTGGTATGTCATGCCCATAATATATGGCGCCATCCCGGGCGCCATGCAGAGGTACAGCGTACGTCTAGTAGAATACATTCAAGAATAGTTTTGACCCATCGTTATGGTAATTAATCCTGTTACATCACTACCTCTACCTCGAATTGCACAATAATAAAAGCCTCTGTGCGTTGACATGCAAAGGAGAAGTTCTCTAAAACTTTTTTGTTCTGATTAAATTAACTAAATGGTAAAATTCCACATGTCTATAATGGCGGATAAAAGAACAACGCCACTGAATCATAAGAACGTGTTAATTTTTATTCAGGGTGATCCAAGATGCACGAACATTATTTTGTTGCAAAGTTGGATACAGATCGTTCAGTTTGACTCACCCTGTACAATGGCTTCAAACATCGACCAAAGTCCACAATGATCTGACTGGTTACATACGGAAAACACAAGTCAATTTCAGTTAATATCAGAGTTCACCTATATGTACCAACTTGAATTACAAAATACTTACGACAAATCAGTTGAGAACATTTACTAAAAACGGTGAAAGGACAAATTACTGTGGTAAGTACTTTACTGAAAAACACAACAATGATATTTATATTGTTATGATGATTTGTTTTGAATATATTTTTGATAATACGTAACGTTGATTTTTGATATTTTGAAAGAGCAAACAAATCATGTTTATATCTCTGTTATTGTTAACAATATTGATAAAGTGTATACTTAATACTACCTAACAGTATTGTACTACACCAGACACAAAAAGAAACTCGTCAGTTATAGTTATCCTTGCTGTTCAACAACCTGATAATTTTGGATTATTCTGAAATATACGTTTTGTTAATTGGATTTTGCTTTCTCGACGGACACCCTGTTCGTGAAAATCGAGCAAGAATTGACCAATATATGCACCCCAAACCCCAAAATCTAAAGTTGCAATATTTTTGGAGGTGCATATCTTGGTCAATTCTTGTTCGATTTTCACGAACAGGGTGTTATATGAAAAAGCAAATTCCAATTAACAAAGTGCATGTTTCAGAATAATCTAAAAGTATCAGGTTGTTGAACAGCAAGGATGACTATAACTGACGAGTTTCTTTTTGTGCCTGGTGTATTTGCTTACTCCCTCCTATTCCATCTGTTAGTACTTAAGCTGAATTTATCCTTCCGTGTAAAGTTGCGTATAACTAGCATTTTCTTGTTTAAAGTTGATGCCTAACATATTGAGAGGTCAAACATGACAGGTGCCCAGTGGGCATTGGAGCAATAAAAGAAATATGAGGTCAAAGGTTATACAGGGGTCAAAACAAGGA
Organism: Amphiura filiformis; assembly: GCF_039555335.1. Lineage (NCBI taxonomy): Eukaryota > Metazoa > Echinodermata > Ophiuroidea > Amphilepidida > Amphiuridae > Amphiura > Amphiura filiformis. Next base: position 22,137,253 of record NC_092634.1, on the reverse strand, counting down.
TTCAGAAAATATATAGTTTGACCTACCTGCGACCAATCAGTCTGGAGTTATTAGCAAAAAGGTCAAAGGTTGAAATTTGGGCTCTACATGGGTCAAACGGAGAAAATATATCCGCTTTTGATAAAAATGGTCTCAAAATGTTTTTGAAAAAAAACCACGTAAATTGCGTGCGGAAATTAAATGCAATGAGCATTTTGAAATCATAAATTTACGTTTCTACTAAGAGAGTACTGATTTCCTATATACTACTTTATACTTACTTTTTTTAAATTGTTAGGCAAAACCACGTAAAAAGGCATATTACTTACTTATTTACTGATCATATATTGTACGATTTGTAGGTTCATTGCACAATTACCTATTCAATACATGACCCAATGTTACCTTTCGTTTTGAGGCCATTACTATTACTATGTACTCGTATAGTTAGCATTATGATAGTTGAATGTAAAAAAAGAAGCTTGTTGAACACTCTGTTGCAATTATATTGATTGTATTCCAGAGATACGGATTGTTTCTCTGCGCTCTTGAGATCCATCATTAATATGAACTGATATGGAGGGTCGCTGGTTTTTGGCACCAAACACCGCACTCATTGGAACAGGTGTAAGTGTGTTTTCCGTTAGTACACGGTATTGGACACGTACACGCATTGGATATGCAGGATTGTGGAAGGGCTGCATTGCTGTTGGTAGCGAATGGAGATGCGCTGATACACATTGGCCAAATGCAGGTATCTGTTATAGTATATTTGTTCCACTAAGCACTTAATAATTTTTAAGGCCCAGTAGACCCCCCACACCTTCTACATGCTAACAAGCTCTAACACAAGTACCACACCAGCACACCCCTACACACCCCACCACGTTTAAAGAACAGTATGGCACTCAGAACGCTAGTAAATCGATGGCTGTTGTTATACGAGGCTCACTCAGTCATTTAATGAGGCAATAAAAACGATCGAACTTGGTGTTGAAATGAGCAAAAAAAATTTTGAGTTACACCTTTTCACTGTAAAATTAATTTCTCGGCCAAATGTAAAGCAATAATTTTCATTTTGTTAGTATAAGTCAGGAAAAAACAGTAATGTTTGGTATTGTATGTTTTTCAAACCCTGGTGTTTTAAAAACTTAAAGCTTCTAGTGTAAGATTTTCGAAATATCGATTATTTCTGCTGGTTATATGTGACGTGTCAAATGAAAAAGACTTTTGGGCAAGTTATCAATTTTGAGTGTTTTACATATCTTATATATAGATATATTTTGCTCCACAACGCCGTTTTCCCCAATGAAATCAAACATTCCTAAAAAAATAAAATAGGAAATTGAGATATCGGCTTTTAAAAATGCTGAGAGTAGGAATTACCTTGAATAATGTCTCAAAAATACAAGATGCCAGTTATATATCACAAATTCGCAACAACAACAAAAAAAAAAAATTGTGAAAAAATCACTCCGGGTAGATTTTTTTGCTATTTCTCCATTTACGATCCTGTCCAAAAGTGTCTCCTTTCGATATACCCCGTCACATATTAGAAATGAATTTTGAGCTGGAAATTTTGGCAGTCGCAAGTGAAAAAAGGTGATATCAAACCGGATATTCTATATACAGTAAGCCAAAAAAATAAGGTACCAGTTGTGTTCACCTACTCTGTATATCCTAAATAAAGACAAATATGTCAAAATTAAAAAAAGCAGGTAATATCGGAACTCTTTAGCTCTGATTCAAGACCTTATTTGTTGAAATTGGTTGAGAATTAGAGAAACGATGATCTAAAATCTACCGAAGAGACGAAATAAAAAGTTGCACTTTTGTGTTCTAATCAATGAAAGCATGACGTTAGTTTAACGTGCTAGTCAATGGAAGCGCAGCGCTAGTTCTCGTGTTCACGAGCTTTCACGAACGCTTTGTGTACAAATCAATAGGGCATTTAATGCAACAAACTGCAACTTTTACATAGGTATCTTCCTTGGGTTTTGGGATCGGCGTGTCTTTATTTCTTGAACAATTTCAACGAATGAGGTCTTAAATTCGAGCTAAAAGATGCAGCTATTGGCTGCTGGTTCCAATTATGACATTTCTTTCTTTGTTTAGGATATACAGGGGTAAACGTAACTGGTACCTTAATTTTTTTGGCTTACTGTATATAGACCCACACGATGTGCCTTATAGAGGTGGGAAATATCTTTCTTTAGCGAACTATATTAGTTCCAAACGCTGAAACGTTATTATTCCAACAATAGCTCACGGGCGAGGTTAAGGCCTATAAAAATCAAATATCTTACCCTAAAAGACACAATTTCATGCCTAATACCAGGTATATCCATTTTCATGTTTTTATCCGACATTACTGAAAAAAATTATTGTTTTTATTTGACCGAGAAAATTGATTTCAAAACAAAAAGGTGTATTTCTGAATGGAGCGACTTTTAGCACGGCTATGCATACCAATAGAGAATGGTCACTGACGTGGTGGTTCAGTAGTTAGAATTCTCAGTACTAGTGCATGATGTCCCCGGCTCGATCACCGGCTGTTGAAAACTTGCTTGGGTATTGACCTGCAAAAATAAAGTCTGAATTTAATTGGCAGCATCTGCAGATTAAAGTCAAGCTTTCGCTCTTCCCATGGTGAATTTAGAGTTGGGTATATTCCGTGCTTTGGTTTCAGAGGAGTCATACCTGTACGTGTGAAGAGTAGAGGGTTATGTGACTCGTGACTAACACAACCAGTCCCAGTGTTCAAATGTACCCAACAGAAAGCTTCATAAGAGGATTTCTTGGGTTATCATGAGTTGTCAAATCCAAAAAAAAAAAATCAAATTTAGACAAAATAAATCAAAATCCACACATCCCGTGAGATGCACAAATTGTTTTGATGTAACATAAGTTTCTGCTACCATTACAATGGATCAAACTCCTGCTTGACAGACCGATATCCTGCAGAGGTGAAGTTGAAAGGTCATTTGTCACGGTTGTTTAAAGGCATCATAGATCTGTATTCATTTTTAAGCAAAGTTGAACACTAATGGCGCTTTTACAAGGGTAGACACTTGTTAAATGACATTAAGGCATAAAAATGAGTAACATATAGCAAGGAATTTTTCATAGCATGGAAAGTTTCAAACTACTTTTTATCATGAAATGAAAGGAAATACTCATATTATTGGGCTAAATAATATTGAAAATATATGTAAATAGCGCCCTCAATTTGCATACAAATATACAGTTTATAGATGTACCACAAAAGGCAGAAAAAAATAAAAATTTGATAAAGAGAAGAAAATCTAAGTTAAAAATAGCTAAGAAATATATATGTATATTAGTGTGATAGCTGTTGGTATTGTAAAGGTCTAGAAAATTATGTTATATTTTATTAGAAACATTAATGAATGATCACATCAAACAACTGTGTTTTAGGTAAAGGTGTATCATGTTTTCTTAGAGACACTAATACGAATATGAAATTAATGTTAAGTACTCGTATTATGAATGCCAATATCATAGGGTTTCTTCTGTCGTTTCTTACTCCATTCTTCCATTTGCAGATCCTTGGATACCTGCCGTTAAAGGTCTGGCGTTACTCTCTATCGTCCTAACAGTGGTCGCAATGGCGTTTGCAGCAATGGCATATTTCAAAGAAAGTTATGTGTGGACAAGATGGGCCACGGCAATTATAATTCTTCAAGGTAATAAATAATGTGCACCGATTCGTTTTAAAATACTACATTGTCTTACCAAATAAATAAATAAATAAATAAATAAATAAATACGAAGTAGATAAGGCTGACTTGCCAGTAAATTTTTGCATTACTTTTGTTTATAAATAAATAAATAAATAAATAAATAAATAAATAAATAAATAAATAAATAAATAAATAAATAAATAAATAAATAAATAAATAAAATGCTGTATAAATCTGATGCCGGTCATTTCTTTACCATGTTTACCTTATTTTTGTGTCTTAAAGCCATAATGAATGCTTTCGGTCAATTTTAAATTTTGTTATTCTTTGCCAAAAATTATGAAGTATTATAACTCTTAAGAAGATTTTTCTGGTCATTGAACGAAATAATCAGGCCAATTGAAAGAAAGCTCACTTGCCGCTTAAGTGTGTGTTCTATGAGGGGTTTTAGCGAATGTTAAAACCCATGGGATATCCGGAGTTTATCCAAAACTCTGACAATTTATTGTAATTAAAGCACTTCAGGCTTTCTAGCTCTTCACAGGTATTTAAGTACACCATTGGATATTAGATAGTAGAAATGCGATCAAAGTAAAACAAATGAAAAGTGAAACATTTGGATAATACGCTATCATGTGAAATTCTTGTTTACTGGATGGAGGGACCAATATTATATTGATAACTACTGTCACTTTTAGATTCTCGAGCACCATGAGCAAATAAATAAATAAATAAATAAATAAATAAATAAATAAATAAATAAATAAATAAATAAATAAATAAATAAATAAATAAATAAATAAATAAATAAATAAATAAATATAAATAAATAAATAAATATTATCCGTTATTTTCATATTTCAGAAATTACCTTAGCTTGCGGGCTGTTCACATTCCTGGGATATATTATCAACAACGGCAATAGACAGGATTTATCGTGGTCCTATTTCTTCGGTTGGGTCAGTGTTGGATTTTATGCTGTTGCAGCTATTTTCTTCTCGATACAGGCAAAAAAACTTAGGATGCGTAGCGTCTATCAAAATATTAACTAAAAGTCTTATGATTGCCGTAGTTAAATTTAGATAAACAAATGAAACAGCTATTTTATTAAGTTAAGATTTAGAACTAAGAACATGTTGACGTTGAGGCAAACTTTAAAGCGACCATCAATTTAAACTTTGCGATTAGCGCGTTGATATATCAACCCCGTGGCTACTGTGTAGTGTGGTTTGGTTGTTTCAATGAAGATATAATGTATGTAGTTTTTGGAAACTGTGTGCAAGAATAATAATATTGACTGCCAATAGCTGCCAATTATCCCACTTCATATGGGAATCATTTCGGAATATTTAATTCTCTGTTGAAGCATTTCGTGATCTCACCACGTACTCCAGAAACTTTGATCAGCTCGTAATCGGCGGGCCTTATAACATGGCGGATTAATATCAAAATATTTCCTTTTGAGAATGTTCTTGTGACATATCTTGCCAGAAGCTTCACGAATTATTAATCCAAGTCCTATACTTTGTCTACTTTCTTTAACACGCAAAATTTAGATCAGACATGTCAACTATGGGTCTACTTTTCGGCGTAGTGGTAAAACCCTAACATTTCCCGCCTATTACGAGCTGACCAAACTATACACACTGTTTGTGTGCATAACCTTTTTGCATATTCGGTCGTTTGACAAGGACATCGTCCAATTTGTCATTTTTTCCCCAAATCAATTAAAGTTGTGCAAATAAACATGTTTTCGTGGTTATCTATATTGAACCATTCCCTAAAAAGGGATGTAAGATCACGAAATCCCCCTTTAACTAAATTATATGGCTCCTCAGTACCGTATCAAAATGTTTTCTATATAATAATTTGCATGAAGAGAATAATGTTATAAATGTTTGGTCAGCTTATAATTAGCGATAAAATGAGACTCTTTACATCGTGTATTGATATAGAATGACATGCATGCAGTTGGGGGCAGCACTTACGCTGGGTTCGCTTTGCGTAATATGTGACTGAGGCGCTCTTATGTGAATTTACGCGAGCGTATTGACACAAACGTATGGACTTGACGCGCAGTAACAAAAACCGAATAGGTTTTGTCAATTATAATCCAAACAAGCTATACTAGGAATTTCAATTGAATGAACACAGCTTTCAACAGCTGTATTCGATCCTACCGCTATCGCGTATTTCAAACTAACGCACGACCTTGGATACAATACAAACCAATCACGAGTGTGTTGGCATGGTTGGATTCACTACCGCGTTTTGCACGCACAGTCGCATACGCTGACGTACATCGCGCAAAAAACCGTCACGCTACGTCAGGCTGCATCCATTCAATTGAAATTTCCACTGTACAGTACAAGCATGACACCGAACACTATTTAAAAAAATAAATTTTCTTATAGTGAGGTTGAAAGTATGGAATAATCTGAGAAATGAAATATGATGTTTACCAAATGTGACTAACGTGCAATGTAATAGTTTTCTTATTTTATGTAAAATTACACTTATCCTTGTATTTTAATATAAAATTTCTGTACAATGCTCATAGATTCTGAAGTTTTATTTGTGTGTTTTAGGGGTGTTTATTGGGTTGGGGTGCGAGTGCATGTTTTTAGGGTGGTGTGTGCAGTGTGTAGAGTTGGTGGAGGGGGTATGTGAGTATGGGGGTGGGGATGTGCTAGTCTGCTGCCAAGTCCAACATTTACGGTTGACTATAGATAGCCTATGCCGATTGTGCAACACTACAACATACGGACGTTTACACTGATGTGCCCTATATACTGCAAGTACAGAGGGTTTTGTTTGCAGGTGACCTATGTGTTTCCAGCCTGTGATAATTTGTGTTATGGTTAAGGTGGTTACACCCTTGATAAATTTGTGACTATTTTTAATTTTTCTCAAAAATAATAACACACTGGTAACAAAAGTTATGTATATTATAGGGCAAGGAATCCAGTTATTACACTGGAATTTCAGTGACTCAAGACAAGCGGTACGTTATTTATGATAAGAAAAGAGGTACTGCTAGAATGTACCTCATTTCTTAACATATATAATGAACGACTTGTCTTGAATCACTGAAATTTCAGTGAAGTAATTGGATTCCTTGCCCCTATAATATACATAACTTTTGTTACCAGTGTGTAGTTATTTGTTGAGAAAAATGCAAAATTAGTCACAAAATTGATCAGGGGGGTGTAGTACCACCTTAATAGAATAGAAATGAATGACACATTATACATTAATAGAAACACTAGTAATAGTTACAGAGTATACTAGGGTGAATCTGAAAAACATACAATTTAGATTTTTTAATGGGCTACCCTCTCATTTGGTACATTATGGTTAAAAAACATCGCATAAAAAACATTATACGTTTTGAAAAATTTAGAGGTCCCTACCGGACTTTTGTGTGTGAAGTCAATGTGACTTTTGAGGTGAATCTTTTTCTCTTTGTTTTCACTTTCAAAAAGTCAGATGGATGCCAAAAAACTGTCACATATTTTTGACATGACAAATTCTTTTATATAATCATGGATATCTGTAAGAAAAAAGTTAAAGATTCCTAAAAAAAAAACATCTGCTTTTATTCCTGTTACTTGTTTGCATTATTCATTACTATAAATATTCAGTTCATCACTAACAAAGGCGTACGCGTACGCTTACAAGTTGAATTCAGGATAGTGGAGGGAGCGGCTAAACATTGTCGTTTTATTCTGTAGTTTTATTTATATCAACATAGAAAACAACGATCAGTCTTGTAATGCTGATTTGCGTGGTTTACTTCGCTCGGGCAGAACAACGGGGAAACATGATTGAATCCCTAACTATATATTACATTAACTTACATTACAACTTAAGTCTACACCATAAACTACAACAATCAATAGGTGTACAGAAAATATGATGATGCATATCAGGAAAATGCTTCTTTCATTGAATGAGTATTTAAAAGAACTTTTAAACTGTGCTAGAGACGTACTTGATTTGACTTGAGTTGGTAGGATAATTCAGAGACGTGGATATGCCATTAAAAATGCCTTGTTCCTCAAGAATGTTTTGAACGAGGTTCGCAGAGAAGTGCTTCTAAGTTCACTTACGTTCTTCAGAAAACAGGCATTCATCTACCTATGTCTACTCTGATTCCACTCATATTGACAGATGTCAAACTTCAGCAAGTCGACAGAAAAATAAATTCTTTTTTTCGGAAAGATGCGCACTTTGGCGAATCTTCTTTGTACTAGCTGGATAATTGGTGGCACATTGACTACACAAAACAAACATGCCCGGCTCGCAAGTACCTTTCCTTGAAGGCACATAGACTATAATCATTAAATAGCCCACAACAGCACTAAATTGATCAAATCTGCCCCGAAATCATGATTACATTTTGTTATAATTTATACCGAAATAGACCATCTGGAAAATCCCCATGCTATTAATAGCTCATTCCTTCACATCCACATTAAGCAACATAGTATTTTTTGACATGATGCAACTGAATGGTAACATTAAGTGATCTGAGAAATTCGAAGATCATTGTAGACCTGACTGACTTGTTATTGTGATTACACAAGAGGGGGGCACGTGGCCTGGGCGCCACCATTAATTAGTGGTAGGCCCTATTTGTCTAAATTTTCGCGCGCAATTGTTTCAAGAATGGGGGGGGACATTATGTAATCATTAGCCCTGCACGCCACAACCCCTAGCTACGCCACTGGCAAAGCTCGTGTAGAACTATAATAGTACTGGGTTGAATTTAGACTGCTGCCCTCATTCGTCAATCTTCTGGATTGACGACTGAGAAAACTACGTGGAAAAAAAGTGGCGGACTTTTGCAACCAGATTCTGGTTGCACATGAATATTAAGAAGGTTGCTGAGAATGCGCAGTTGTGTCCAAGACCGAATTTGTTGTTTTTAGAACTTCAGAGCGTGATCTTGTCATAACGGCGCAATACATACGGCGCGGTACACGGGCGCCGCTAGTCAGTCGCGCTATGGCGCATTAACCAAAGTCGCAAGCATGGGTCGGCCACAATTTGAACTGTAAGATAATCAGCCGTCACTACGAAGCATAACACAGTACACGCGCAGTGTAGACGGCTGGTGGAATAAGTCTAGGTTTAATTTAGGAGCAAGCATTTGTTTATTCTTACCAACTCATTTCCTCCAGATGAGAGCCTTAATAATCTTCATATTTGCGGTATTATCATTCAATCGATATCATGGGCACGTTCAGTGTGGGTTTTCTAGAATTCAAAGCCCGTGTCGATGATTTTGAAGTTAGGCCTGATGATGATGATGATGATGATGATGATGATGATGATGATGATGATGATGATGATGATGATGATGATGATGATGATGATGATGATGATGATAATAATAATAATAATAATAATAATAATAATGAATAATAATAACAATAACAATAACAATAACAACAACAACAACAAGAAGAAGAAGAAGAACAACAACAACAACAACAACAACAACAACAATAATAATAATAATAATAATAACTAGATGTTACAGTAAATGTGTTTGACCAAACACGAATATCTATGCCCGTGACCCCACCTAACCCCCTTCCCCTGCTCACAAACGAACACCTTGTGCCGACCACGTCGAAGCCCTTATTATAAGCTTTCCTACCCCCATCGACATCATTCCCTTTTATGGGAATTTTATCAGTACTGGTTGTGACCTGATTCAACGCATAGGAATACGTACTTAAATTTCAATCTCCTGAACAGAGTATTCCTGTATTTAAAGTTGTACACTTATTCCTCCATTTAGACTATGAACTTTGATCTCTGGGGTTGCGGCTACCATATGATTCTTCAAGGGTCACGGGCCATCATTGTACCAAGTATGAACCCTGACAGCGCTATAGTTCTTGACCTAGAACTGTTTGAAATTTTACACATATTGCTCACTATAGCCCATGACCTTTGACCTCTGGGGTCGATGTTACTGCAGAAAATATCTAAGGGTCATGGGTCATCATTGTACCGAGCATGAACCCTGAGGGCGCTATAGTTCTTGAGCTAAAGCGGTTTTAAAAATTTACACATATTGCTCCCTCTAGCCTGTGACCTTTGACCTCTGGGGTCGTGGCCACCATAAGTTACTTCTAGGGGTCATGTGCCATCATTATACTAAGTATGAACCCTGAAGGCGCTATAGTTCTTGAGCTAGAGATGTTTCAAATTTTACACATTTTGCCCCCTGTAGCCCATGACCTTTGACCTCTGGGATCGAGGGTACCATAGGAAATTTTTAGGGGTCATGGGCCATCATTGTACCAAGTATGGGCCCCGAAGCTACTTTGGTTCTTGAGCAAGAGGAGTGCAAAGGAAGCGTGAGAAGAAGAAGGAGAAGTCGAAGACTAAACACAACAAATGTGACCCGGCAGCACAAATGAGCCGTAAATTCCCTAAATTGTATTCTGAGTTACGGTGTAAAATGTGTACGAAGGTCATATTCATCGGTAACTTAAGCTGGCCCGACATCCGTCTCATTTTCATAGTCAAAAACTAATCAATAATCCTATTGTTGATGTGGATAATAAGCTTCTACCTTATTAGATGGCTATAGAACTTTTAATAGCTCGGTCTTTGTTTGCTTTTGCTAAATCCTGTTCAAGTGGTGGGTTACCAGGCATTGTATTTTGTACAGGTATGCATAACCAACAATTAACAATGAGAGAACTTTCTTAAACCTCGTTGACTTGGGGATGATTTGAAATGACCGCCAATTATGACTGTTTGATATTTATTGCCAGCAATGTGGAAAAAGAAACAGATGTAAAAACGTAAAAAGCTATAATTTTGTTGAAGGAGCAAAGTTTATCAAACCATAACCCCCCTTCTGGATATCGTTTGAAGTCAAATGATATACCATTTTTAAGTTTATGATGTTTATTTTTAAACACGAAATAAAACAAAATTGACCGGGGAGGAATTTACGGCTCATTCGCCGTGGACGGTCACAAATACAATATCTATGCCCCGTTGCACGGGCATAGATAATATTAATAATAATAATAATAATAATAATAATAATAATAATAATAATAATAATAATAATAATAATAATAATAATAATAATATATAATAATAATAATAATAATAATAATAATAATAATAATAATAATATTATACAACGATTATTTTATAACGCTTTACACCGAAAGCCGTTAGTGCTTATAGTCTGTATACCTCGAGTCACCGGCACTAGCTTTGAAGGTCAGCGTGTGCTGCGTTGGCCTAGCGTGGTTTCTTGCTTGTACATATGCGGCATGTTGATTGCGCGCGTAAAAGTATGTACACATACTAAGTAACGCTAAGCTAACGCAGAACACGCTGAACTTCAAAGCTAATGCCGGTGACTCGAGGTAGATAGGCTATAACAAAGAAAACAAAATGCAAAAAACAGTAAAGAAACAAAAATTATATGTATCATTCATCCAGGTAGTATCAACTAAGATATTTCAGATTATAATCTGGACTTACTTTTTATGAGCGGCAATATTTCACATTATGTCCAGGATGCATTATCAGGCCAACTATGTTGTGGCCGCAACCTGTAACACAACCACATCCACAATGCATATCAGGGACAGGATGTGAAATATTGCCACTCATAAAAAGTAAGTCCAACAGGTCAGATTACAATCTTAAATTTCATATAATATGTACAAAAAAAAATGTTCAAAGAAGATTTAAATTGTTCAAGAGTTTTAGAGTCTTTCATAATTATGATTATGCTGGTTTCATACTACCCTGCCGCTTGCCGCTGAGCGGCGTGGCGCAATCGCATTGCAGACAAACGGACACAATAAAGGCTTGTCATTGGTTGAAACGCCCTGCCGCTTGCCGCAGCGGCAAGCGGCAGGAAAGTATGCTGGAGGCTTAAGGTAAGGTTTTCCATAAGAAGTAGTAGAAACTGACGATGAAACGAGATTTAGTTTTGAGGATGAACGTAGGCAACGAGATGGTTTGTATTCTTGTATCAAGTCAGTGAGGTAATCTGAAGCATGTCCATGAAGACATTAAGTCAATAGAAGAATTTTGTACATGATACGGTACTTAACAGGTAGCCAGTGAAGTTAGTGAAGCACATGAGTGATGTGATCATAGGAGCGAGCAAGTCTAATAAAATCTAATATGGCATTGTTTCCTAATTTCATATTATTTACGAAATCTGTCAGGGTAAATCACTGATAATCCATTTAATGTACCTTCTATATCATATTCGACAGGATGCTATATCAAATTCGACAGGATGACAAATCGGTTGAATGAAACTTTTGGTTGTTAGGCCCACTTGTATTTCCGTAATGAAAGTAAATCATGCACGTTCACACAATAACCTTCGTTTATTCTTTTTATAAGCATCGGTACTTCTTTCTGACGCTCTTTTCTCACATAATATATAGGACCTTATACATACACACCTACTATACTGCACACAAGAAGTATCCGAACACTTAAAACAAAAGCAATAGCTTAAGGGTAGAGTATGGAAGTGAACATGGACCTTTTCCGACTTCATTATTTCTAAACTTTAAGTCCAAAGTATATCACACTTTTAGGAATGTAAACAAGTCGAGGAAGCCTATGGTAACGCCAGATTTAAACAAAAAAAATCAGTTTTTGAAAAAATCTCAAAAATACACTTTTTTTGCCCAAAATTTCATGTGACAACATACAAAAAAAAAATCAGGTAGGAGTAAAAACAATTCAGTAAGCTTTTCATAAAGTAGACACGTGAAATTAGGGAAACTTTTTAATTTTTTGGAAATTGGTCTCGTTTTTCGAAATATTGAAGAAAAAAAAAAAACAAGTGAAAAAAGCAATTTTGTCACCATATTCAGCTTTGTTTGAAACAAATATTTTGAAAAAAATTAAAACCTTCCCTGGACTTTGATGTGCTCTAAAAGATAGTGCAAAAGTTTACCTTTTGCTTGCATATTTTACGAGGTATCTTGTCACAAAACTCGTGCAATGTTGTCAAAAGTGACTTTTTAGAGTTGGAAATAGTGAAATAATGATTTTTAAATCAAGACAAAATTTGAGTTGTATTTACTATTTGATCAATTTCAAGTTAACGAATACAACTTAATGTTCATAAATATTAATAAATCTCAAATTCGGCGTGGACGAATGTGTCTTCCCTTATTCTGCCCTTAAAAGACACTAAACCTAATTTACCAAATGAAGTAATCAATAGATTGGAAATTTTGATACCTCATTATACCAAGTTTACCAATTTGAATAAAAAGAAAGCATTTCAAAAGTGACAAAATTTACATAGACTTTTATAAAACACGCTAATTATGAGTACGGCGAGTGAGTGTTGATCTGTCACGCTATATTGAGCTAGCCCGTTATAATAGCCAGCAGGAATCACCCTGAAGGAGGAAATAGACCAAATTTGTCACTTTTGAAATGTTCTCTTTTTCCATTCAATTCGGTATAACTTGGTAAAATAAAGTCGCATCGTATCAAATGAGGTATCACAATGACGAATCTAATGATTACTTTATTGGGTACTTTAGATTGAGTGTATTTCAGATATTGCTTTTAAGTGTTCGGATACTTTTTGTGTGCAGTATGTTATACCATTACTTGTAAAAATGTTCAACCGTGGACGATGAACACCCCCTTTCAATCATTTAATATTTCAACAATATTATTCGCTTCGCGTTAGGGTTACACTTTGAAGCTAATCCTTCAAGTTTCAAATATTTTATGCTATAATTAAAGACCGAATTAAAAAGACTAGTTTGCGTCTGACGTCAAGGTAAAAGCGCGACGTGATTGGTTGCTGACCTGCGCAGTTCGGCATTTTTAGTCTGCCTGACAGAACGTCATACGCAAACTAGTCTTTTTAATTCGGTCTTCAATTATAGATATGTGCTTTCGCGGTGGTGATCCCTGTCCGGATTGGTTGAAGCTAACCCTTTCTCAGACCAACTATGAAGAAAATAACAGCAAGAGCATAAAATCCAACAGCAACCCAAGCAAGGGCAAACGACCATGAAAAGTTGTATTCATTCCCAAAGTCGTTGTTGTTCACAAATGCCAGATATGTGAATATCCCGCATGCTAAAGTGATTCCTGGAACAGAGGAGATACAACAAAATATAATCGTGCATAGTATCCAACAAGAGCTATTCGTCATCTATGGACATCATTGGATTAAGTTATATCAAGGAATTTAATTTTTAAATCTATATACAAGCTATAATAGTGACCGTCCATAACGAAACGCTCGTAAAGTTGGCCCGGTCAATTTTGTTTAATTTCGTGTTTAGAAAATATATATCATAAGCTTTAAAATGATATATCATTTGACTTCAAACGACCCAGAAGCGTAGTTATGGTTCCCGGTTATGGTTTGTTGAACTTTGCTCCTTCAGCAAAAGGGTACCTTATTTCGACGCTACATATGCCTTTTTTTCACATTGCTGGTAATAAATATCATTGGCGGTCACTTCAAATCATCCCCAAATCAACGAGGTTCAGGAATGTCCTCTCATTGTTAATTGTTGGTTAACCCACCACTTGAACAGGATTAGCCAAAGCAAACAAAGACTATATGAGCTAGAGCTATTTACGAATTCTATACATAGGTAGAAGCTTATTATCCTCTTCAACAATAGGATTGGTTTAAAAGGTGTTTGACTGACACTAGCAAAATGAGAAAAATGTAGCACCAACTTGAGGTACCTATGAATACGACCTTTATGCACATTGTGCACTGCAACTCAGAATACAATTTGCCGAATTTACGAGCGGTTTGTGGTGGACGGTCACAATTGTTATACATGTAGCATACATAAGTTTCCATCACGCAATAATATTTACCTTGCAGAGCAGTTATTCCAGTTGCACCCTGTGTGCACACGTAGACATACTTTTTATCGAGATATGCCTTCACTTCAAATGTCACTGCAAACACTGCTAGGATGATGGACACTAGTACCAGGCCTTTGACTGCAGGTAGCGTTGACAAGTCTATAAAAGTAGAAAAATTAGTATATAACTGCAATTAAAGTATAACTAAAATACGTTGTGTGCCTTTATGTTACTAAAAATTGTGAACAAGAAATGCACGAGCACCCCTGCACACCCAACACGCCGCATATCCCGTACATACCCTGCATCCACCCCTACACCAAAACCCCCTCACCCACATCCCCACATATTCAGCCAATTCCCACACATTAACACGCCAATTTTTATCATGTTAACGGTCCAAGAGCAGAAGAGTTTAGATTTATCAAAAGCATTCGATAATCATCATATTATTATATAAATTGGAATATTGTGGATTCAGTGGAGTAGTGCTATAGACTGGTAAAAAATTATTTAAAAAATAGGAAACAATGGTTCCTACCAGTTCCGCAAGGATCAATATTATGTCCGCAATCTGTTTTTAAATTTATATTCTTTCCTGATAAAGCAGTCATATAATTCACACCCAAAAATTTAAACTAAAAGCGATATCATTAACAACGAAGGGAGTAACTGGGTTAAAGCAAATCCTCAATGAATGCTGGCAAAACACACTATATGATATTATTAGTAGGGATGACCAATGAACCATCAACTTGATTAGAACACTCCCATAGACATGCAGGGAGCTCAACTGTGCACTGCTTGCACATATATTTCTAAATTGATCTCATTCTTTTATTTTTCAATATTTTTCTGTAAAATATGGGGAAGTTACTGCCAATTTTATTTTGTAACTATCTTGCAAATTACAGCAACATAACTTATTTTGTTTTTCTGTAAGTGCGAGTCAAAATTGGTCCATCGCCACAGTGCGCTTAATTGCCAGTGGCTGAGTTGAGCACTGCTCAAGAATGGCACAAAATATTCAAATCAGTAAGATCAGGTGAAAAACGTGGCCTACTGAGCTGTAATTTGGCAGAGTTGCCAGTAATACCTCTATCATACCCTCTGTAAAAGGTTAAAAATTGAACAAGTAGATCTCGAGTTACAAATTAAATCACCAGCTTCCCTTTGGAATTTTTATATTCCTTTCAAATCATGTTAAGAAGACACCTTTCTGAACATAAATGTGAAGTTTCGTGCTCATTCGATGTATTGTTCACCTGATCTTAACCCTAAACGTTTTCTTATATTTAGGCCTATAACATCTACAACTTGCTGCTGGCTATACCTTGTTTAGGACTTTCAAAAGAAGTACCTGAATGTGCAACCATAACTGTTTCAAAATAGCCCGCGATAGTCATGCAGGTAACTCCGAGGTCAAGCATTGAATTGGTTTGAACAAAGATACTCATAATGTATTGAGTGCTACTTTGGTTTGAATGAGGAATACTACAGGAATACACATGAGCATGATGAGGATAATCTCTATTGTTGTGAATGAGTCAATGACCTTCAAAACTTAAGATTTTGTTTACATACACCTACTAATTGGTCATATTAAACCCAATAACATTGAAATTCTTGGTTGTGAAAAAAAAGTTCACCTACTTAGTGCAATTTTGATTTTGTGCCATATCGGCTATCTTGGATGATTTTTGGCAAATGTCCTCTAAATGCATGATTTCAATGCCTTGGTTTGAAAAAATAAGTTATGCCAGTGACTAGTTAAGTGCCATTTCATAAGTAACCCCTTTGATACTTTCACAATATGCTTGTTTCATGTTTGCAAATATGTTAAAATAAAGAAATATATAAAGGTAAATATATGCTTATGCCAATTTTGCTCCCAACTGCTATTTTTGGACCTTGTCATTTTATTTCGTTCCAATGACCGGTCAGAATGGGAAACTTTGATAATTCATAATTCGAAAAGTTTTTGACCGATTTTGACCATTTAACCACCAAAATACTTCTGTTGATTAGTTCTACTCAGAAAACAATCTTTTGTAGCAATATGGTCAACATGAACTTTTGATGGTTATCCCTATTATTAGGCACTCAGAACGGAAGCTTTATAAGCACTCAGAACGAAACATGTAGGCTACATATTATCAACAGATATAGAGCATAAAGAATAGATCAGATATCAAAATAATGATTGAAAACATTGTAGACATTATAAATTGTAATAATTATAAAAAAGATGATTTGTATGTAAACACACAAAATATTGCACGAGACAAGCTAGACTCCAAAACTTAAAATATCGTAAAAACCAAATGTTTCGGAGTTACAAATTATTGATAAAACCTCGACATGGAAACATCATACAGACTATCACCGTTAGATACTATACGAAAAATAATACAGGTCCATGCTAATGGTTAATGGTAGTCTCTTGAACCGAATGTAAAATTGTCAAAATCAGAAAAACATTTGCTATATGTAATGGACTTTTTGAGCAATTTATATCAAAATACAAAACTTATATAGAATACCTGATTTCCATGACGCGCAAGCTCCGTCATCAAAAAAAGTTACACAGAATTTCCACACTCCAGCATGTGCACCTATAGTTGCATCTCCGATCTGAATCCAATAATTTGTACTGACGCATACCACATTTAACACTGTTGCCAACAGTGCAGTGATTATCGGAGCAATACACCAGAAACCCTCCATGGTGACGAACAGTAGAATAAAGTGCAAGTTCATTTTTTACATTGAATCAAGAAGCATATATTAGAAACTAATATAAAAACAAGAATTGTGTTTAAAAAGAAAACGCGGGTATTATGAAAATCGGACCTCTTCCCATATCCATATCCCGTCATATTCGGTTGGAATCCCTTAGTAGCCTTTGAGCACTATTGGGCTTTGCATGGCTTCATCCGAATTTGATAAATAAATAAATAAATAAATAAATAAATAAATAAATAAATAAATAAATGAATAAATGAATAAATGAATAAATGAATAAATGAATAAATAAATAAATAAATAAATAAATAAATAAATAAATAAATAAATAAATAAATAAATAAACAAATAAACAAATAAATAAATAAATAAATAAATAAATAAATAAATAAATAAATAAATAAATAAATAAAGATATGCCAGTACCACGAAGTCAGACTTTAGTATTATCACGATATCAACATTCCTGTTACAGACTGTATTATAATAATGTAGTAAATATACTTTTATTATTTTCATGATTCGTTGTGTCCGTTTACATGCACACATCATGTATTGCAATTCAAAGTTCTTGATTGTTATCAGTCGAATCAATACATATACATCCTTCCTTACACATCCCCATATGCAGTTACCATAGGGTATTAATAAAGGGCACTAAATTTAATGCCCACCTGACCCATGGGCGCCGCAGTGATCAGTAGATGTGATACAATGCTAAGAGATAGGAATTTTTCAGACAAATATCATCAAAATTGCTGAAATTAATAGGCACCTTAATTATACATTGGGGGATTCTGTTTTTTAGTATGTTTTCAAGAACTAAATTTTGAAAATTTTGGTCGACGGAAAAAAAAGTTATCGATGGAAACTCTTACAATAATACTACAAAGTTGCAAAAAAATGAAAAAAATTGCTAGAAAATGCATCCCGCGTTTCCAATTGAAATACACAGGAAGACCACCCGCTGTGTCAAAGGTCACTTTTCCAGACATCCTGTCTAGACGCTGTAATGGCAGTGCCCAGCTGGTCACGTGGGCATTAAATTAAGTGCCTTTATTTAAATGCCCTAAGACCGACTGATATGCCCATTATCACCCCATCTGTCCCACACGCACAAACACTTTCAGTCCTTTCATACGTAGCGTAAAACGGAATAACTTTGTCATGAAAGAAGCTGCTTCCACCATTTTATTACGTTCTTCAGGAAACAGGTATCCATCTAATCTGTTTCCACTTACATGACAGATGTGTTATTTCATAAACCAGACTACAGGAAGTCGACAGAAGAATATATTACGTTTTTGGGAAAGCTGTGCACTTTAGCATACTACGAATCTCCTTCGTGTTAGCTCGATAATTGGTGGCACATTGAGTACACAGAACAAATACGCCTTGCTCGCAAGTACCTTTCCTTGAAGGTTTATAGACTATAATCATTAAATAGCCCACAACAACACTAAATTCATAAAATCTGCTCCGAAACCATGTTTACATTCTGTTATAAAATACTAAATAATCCTGAAAGTCTCCATGCAATAAATATAGCTCACTCCTTCACATCCACATTAAGCAACATTTTTTTAAATGTTGCAACGGAATGATATAACATCTGAGAATTCCCAAAATAATAATAGACCTGGCTGACTTTGTTATTGGGATTACATGACAGGGGATTTGATCTTTCATGAAATCCAACTTTACATATACACACAGTTAAAGCAATAATGTGTGATTTGCATAGAGAATAGATTCCTACTTAAATGTTTGTTTTCACTGATTACATTATCCCTTTTAATTTCGAGCCAAACAAATGAGGTATAACGAAGAAAATCATTTGCGATTTCATGCCAGCGCCTACAATGCGTGTACTACGCTCGCCGATCGTAACATGCAATACTACACGGAGCATCGCGCTCGTTGTGTGTACACATTAGCTGACATCCACGGGAGATGTTAGCAAGCAGTAGATCGATGAACTCTGAATAAATCCGGGTCGACCGGGTTTTAATATAAAAAGCTAAATTTTACTGTTATTAAAGCACTTCAGGCTTAGTCTTTTAAGTGGTATTTTAGTACACCACTGGGCATTATAATTATGCAAAAAGTAGAAATCCGAGTACAATTGAGGGCGTCGCTGTGAAGCAAATCACACATTATGGCTTGTACACGCTCGCTATGAATTGAGCAATGAAATTTTTGCTAAAGCTCACTACCATTCGCAAGATGCTGTGAACTACTTTTTTTTGCTGCGTCGACCAACAAT
Organism: Amphiura filiformis; assembly: GCF_039555335.1. NCBI lineage: Eukaryota > Metazoa > Echinodermata > Ophiuroidea > Amphilepidida > Amphiuridae > Amphiura > Amphiura filiformis. The sequence goes on along the minus strand of NC_092634.1, from coordinate 22,117,678 downwards.
ACATCGTACACCCTTAAATAGTGGGGTTTATTGTGTATTCTGCAGTTAACGTGGGTAAAAAATAGTACACTGTACGTATGTATTATTTCAAGTACACAGCATTTATGACCTGCTACCATGAAATGAGCATAAAGTCGCAACAACTTCTGGTCGCAAGTTGGTAGTTTCGAGACGCCCTGACTACTACGTTGGTGTTCTTTGTTTCTTACGCACCTGTTCAAGCCAGTAGTATGTCTGTGAATGGACCATTCTCGAAGGATATACTACTGGCTTGTACAGGTGCGCGGCAGACAAAGAACGTCAACTCAGTCAGCCAGGATGTCTCGAAACTACCAACTTGCGACTATACGTTCATTTCATGGTAGTGGGTCACATATAAATTCAAACATGCATATAACATACACGGATACTGTTCAATAAAACATCTCGATTACAGTCAATAATGCACACGACTTCAGAGATTGAAATTCAGTTAGAGAGAAAACGATAGGAATTTTTGTTTTTACTATCCTCTACCGTGTGATAGACGACAGGCAGGTCTAATATTTTGAGTAGTGGACGATAAAAGTATCTTTTAAAGTAAACTATTTTTAAAGCAAAAACTAAGTTAGCGTACTGCTAGCGCGTGCGTGTATTCCGCACTAGCCTACGCATACAACGCGATACATACGCGAGCTTCTACAAGCGTGTTACGCGTTATCAACACTCATGATGACGTGAGGTCGTCTACGGCCTGATAGACGACACCAGAAATCATGCGATTGTCCAATCAGATTATGTGTCTACGAACTGACCACTCCCACTGACTAAGAATGAGCAATATTCAGTATACAGTGTATTTCAAGGCTGTATAACAAGCCCAATTAAATAACCATTTCCAGTCTAACTTATGTTTCACTTTTTTGCATCGCCTGGACTGCTCGAATATACGGTGAAATAACCTTTCGGTTTTCACCTAGCAATATACAGGACGACAAATCGAGTTTAATATACATGTAATCTGGATAGCATCAGCTTTTGTACTTCACACCTACATGTATATTGTATATTCACATACTATTAAGGCTTCTCTCAGGTTAGCCCACGTATGCAGAAACTTCTGCTAACTACATTCTTCCAATATCAGATACCTCCTGACAGACCCTTTGTTTTCAAATGTTTCATTTCAGCCTTTCGATTTCTGACTCGCTTGCAGTGGATGTTTTTTCGAGGTCATATAGACAGTGTTCTCTTTTTAAGAACAATTCCAGACAAACTAAAGCACCACCGGTAGCTTGAAATCCTGCCAGCACGAAGAAAGCCAAATCGAAGTTGCCCGTTTTGTCATAAATAAAACCTGAAAGATATTAAGAAATAGATGATTAATAAGTCATTCATCAAATGTTTTTGCAAAATAAGATGTCTTTTATCACTGATGTGGGTTTCCCTCAAGAGTAATCTACTTCTCTTTGATATTTTATTACTGAGTAAACAATACAATACAATTTATACAAGAATACTCGCGCTCATCTCACACTCAAATACATCAACACCCCCATACCAAGGGTTACAGGTCGTTTTATTCCGAAGGGTCGTTACTCCGACGATTACTCCGAATGCGATATTCCGAAGGGTCAATACTCCGAAAGCTTGTCACTCCGAAGGGGTGAAGTCATTACTCCGAATTTACAGTAAGTTTTGTTATTTCGAAGGGTTATTACTCCCAATTGACAGTACGGCTCGTTATTTTGAAGGGTTATTATTTCGAATTTACGGTCAGGATCATTATTCCGAAGGGCCGTTATTCCAACTATTCGGAGTCTTGTCTCTTCGGAATAACGAGCCTTATTTGAAATCGAATTAATAACCCTCGGAATAACGAACCATAGGAATAAAGAAATTTCGGAACAACGGTCCTTCAGAATAATGACACGACCCCGTATCAACACCACATCCCCGCTACACAAAAACACTCCATCCCTACACGCATACGCGACTGCAACCTCTCACCCCATACCCCATACACACCCCCACACACCCCTGTAAATAACATGATAACACAACACCATATCAGGTTTAAAATCATGACATACCTGTCAACGGTCCACCACACAGTATTCCCACACCCCTCATCATGTAGTGTAGTCCAACCGCGCTGGCAAAGTCCGACTTGTTGTCTGGAAACTTCTCTTCTATAAGAGCGGTGTATATAGGGGTTGTTGTACCTGCAAATATTCCCGTCAGAAAAGTAAGACCACCCCACCACCAATATGATATTTCAAAAAAGTCAAATGGATACATTGTTAGGGTAACAGAGGCGATGAGTGCTGAGATAGCTATAAGGCGACGTGCCGACAGTATTTTGTCTAGTAAAGGTCCAAATACTAGTCTTCCGAATAAAGATCCAGCACCACCTATAGCAGACACGATAGAAGCAATCTTATAGCTTACTCCATTAGATGTTAAGAATGTGAAGAGGAAGAAAAACCATCCATACAACGCAAGATCTAGCAGAGTAAATGTAATCAATTCAATAACAAATGAAGGATGACGCTTGAGGGTTGCAAATCCAAACATTTCCCAGATGTTTTTGCAACTCACGGAACAACGTTTTTCATTGACTTCAGAATGTTGTTCTTCATCTTCCAGGTTTTCAACTGGGTCGATGTTTTCCTTATCTTTGTTTCCCTCTTTCATTAGAAACCCTGCGAAGCCAGAATTCAAACACAACGCTCCAAATATTAGCAGACCGCCTCTCCATCCATACATGTGATTCAGACCTTCAATAAGTGGAGGCAACAAAAACAATCCTAACGAGCCTCCTGCAGACGCGAATCCGTTTGCCTTATTGAAATTATCTTTGTTAAAATATTTTCTTATAATAACTATTTTTGATATCATGGGTAAACCTCGACCAACACCTGAAAATAACAAACACAATAGCAATAGTGATGGTTATATTGAAATTGCATTATTTGTTGCTAAATGTGAATGAGAAGGAGTGGACTTTCCGGTTTGTTGTTACTACATGTATTTAAAATTCCTATTCAGCGATTTGCTCGTCGGAGGATCATAGATGTGTTAACATAGCCTGTTTGTTTGGTTAAGCCGATAGTATTAAAGACAAAATAAGACATTTTACATGAATTTGCAATTTCTCTACTAGTAGAGAATTTGCAACATGTTCAGTAAGCCAAAAAATTAAGGTACCAGTTGTGTTCACCCCTGTATATCCTAAATAAAGAAAAATGTGTCAAAATTAAAACAAGCAGCCAATACCTGTACTCTTTAGCTCTGACTTTGAGAATTAAAGAAACGGTGGTCTAAAACCTAATAAAGAAACGAAATCAAAAGTTGCACTTTTGTGTTCTAATCTGTGAAAGCACGACGCTAGTTTTTAATGTTTAATCCATGGAAGCACAACGCTGGTTCGCCTGTTCGTGAACACATTGTGTGCAAATCAATAGGGCAATCAATAGAGCAAACTGCAACTTTTAAATCGGCATCTTCCTTGTGTTTTTGGATCATCATATCTTTATTTCTTGAACAATTTCAACAAATGAGGTTCTAAATTCGAGCTAAAAGATGCAGCTATTGGCTGCTGGTTCCAATTATCACTGATTATGACATATCTGTCTTTGTTTATGATATAAAAGGGGCGAACATAACTGGTACTTTAATTTTTATGGCTTACTGTATTTGAATGGGGCTTTAACTTTGTCAATACTTCGTTTTTTACCCAATGATTCATTTGAAAATATACAATTGTAATGACTCCTCCTTCACTTTTAGGAAATTTATGTTTCATTTTTTTACACTTTCGCTGGGATCACTGAATAAGCCTTTAAGCCAAGTTCAGTCAAACCTTTCCATAGGGTATAGACCAATGTAAGCTCTTCGATTCATACTACCAGAACTTAAAAGGTACATGCTATTTTACAATCAAATTTAGTAGAATTTTTATCCACAGAATAACATTTTTGCAATGAAAACTTACCAAGTACAGTCATACTAAAATGAACAAGTATAGGGTGCGATACTGATGATGCTATTATCAAGCCAAGTGCCATTAAAATCCACCGAGGACGGTCACAATTCTATCGCTGGTAGCATGTGCACAAGCTTTCCATATTGGACCTAAAATGCAAAACATGAATAAATAATAGGCAGGCTACTTTCAATAAGTGATCAAACGAAAGTTACGTGAAAGCGCCTACACGAGCGAGAGGTACCTTTTATTCTGATACAACCCAAAGGTGTGCTTGAGTTGTCGCATGTACACAAAAGCACACTTACCGTCGATATACAACTATTTACCACCCATCTTAATTTAGGCGCCTCATTTACATAAATTCAATAGAGTTGCTGATCTATTACCCGTAACAACGTGTCATTGCTGCCAGATATAATAGGTCTATCTACATGATTTATGTCACTTTCTATAATTAACTTCTTCGCCTTCGCAGTATTATGTTGTTATCATGGTTATTATATAGGCCTATTCAATAATGTCAAATAGTTTTCTTAATATCACGATTATCCATTTTAAAAGCCAGGGGCAAGTAAAGGAGTGACTGAGGGGTCGAGGGGTGAAAAGATGAGAAGCGGGTAGGTGATCAAGATTGGAGGGGAGGGGAGGAAAAGAAAGGAAGAGGGAGAAGGGGAGAGGGGAGAAGGAGAGTGAGGGAGATACAGGTCCCTAAAGTGTAGGTATAAGAAAGAATAAGTGCAGAGCAAGGAATAGAAAGGAATGAATAAAGAAAATAATAATAACATTTATAGAAACTAAACATATGACAGCACTAGACAGTCATTCAATGATGCCCAAAAATTTATGCGTTACGTAATTAAAACACCAAGTCAGATGTATTTCACACCTGTCAAACACAAGTCACCCAATTTTAATAACTGGCCGTTGTATGTACACTCTCATGAATATTGATTGACAACATTTTCCAATAATGTCAGCACTCAAATCGGACACAATAGAACAATAAATCCTGCAGTGCATTGCTTACACGGGTGATATGCATTGAACCGGAAATTATACAATAAATATTTATTGTGATGTGTTGTCTATCAAATGTGGGTGTGGGCAAATCTTTATGTTGTAATTGTTATGTAACCATGAGGCAAATTTATTTTTTGTGATTTTTTGTGAAGAGTGCTGGCAATTTAGTTGTAATTATTGTATGAAGCAGCTATATAATTATCGTGTAAAAGTAACCTAGGTATATTAGCTGCCGTTTGTTAATTAAGGTGACGTCACATTTTATTTTTACCGGGAGGGTGAGAGTTAATTATAAACAGGTCACGCTATTGTTCGACCTAAGATACATATTTCGTCATTTTGTTTTGTTTGTTAAGGTTTCCATCGGATAGTCTGTGGCCTAGTCTAAGAGCATCTTTGACCATGCGCAAAGAATAATTGACGTACATAACTTACTATAATTCACCAGAATCTGTCTGTGTGTTTGTCTGTATGTCCGTCTATTTTCTCGGAGACTAAGGGCCGCACGTTCATCAAACTTGGTGGGTGGGTGCATCTTGACCCCAGACAAAATAAGTTTGTATTGGTTAGTGGGTCAAGGTCACCCGAGGTCATACAGGGGTCATCAGAAATCAAATTAGCAAAAACTATCCTTTGGTATCAAAGTTGGTGGGTACTGTCAACATTTAGAGCCAAAATTTTGGAAGATCATTTAGGGGCCATCGGAGGTCAAATTACTAAAAACTGTCGTATGTGCATGAAACGTGGTGGGTATATTCAACATTTAGAGCCAAATTTTTGGAAGGTAATTTTGGGGTCATCCGGGGTCACCAAGGGGTCATCTGAGGTCAAATTGCTAAAAACTGTCGTATGAGGATAAAACTTGGTGGGTACAATCAACATTTAGGGTTAAATTTTTGAACGGTCATTTTGGGGTCATCCGAGGTCACCCAGGGGACATCTGAGGTCAAATTACTAAAAGACTGTCATATGGGCATATACACCCCACTTACAAACAAAAGCAAAACAGATATTAAGAAGAAGATTTACCTAAAAGTGTTGCCATTGCTGCAGCGATGCTACAAGTTAGTCCTGCTTCCATGGCACTCATTCCTAGTTGGTCAATAAGCCTCGGTATATTGATCTCTAATGCTTTTAGGGAGCCATATTGAAAGAAATTTAGCAGGACGATTGACATTAGAATCAGCCATTTTCGTGCCATTGTTTGGCTATTAATCTGGTGAGCAAAGACAGAGAAGTATGACGATATTACATATTTGTGGGCTACTATGCAATCCCACATGCGCATACAAAACCCATATATGTATATATATACCACCACCCCACCAACACACCCCACAGGCCCACATCTATCCAGGGGCGTAACCAGTTTTTTTTGGTCAGGGGGGCAAAATAAAATTTCGGGGGAACAGACGAAAATTAACAGTTGCATCATACAATACATGGACGATGTGCGCGCTAAATTTGGTATTTTACACTATTTCTTGTCCACTATCAGGATTGAAATGGGCTTTATATTTACAATGTGCGAGCGTAGCATTTTACACTATTTTGGCCCATGATCGGGCTGAATTTCGGTAGAAAAGGGCTCCTTGCCCCTGTTCTTTTCTTTTGCCCTTCTGATTTATTTTTTGTCAGAGGGGCACTTTTTTCTTTCATCTTTGGTCGGGGGGGCACTCTGCCCCACCTGCCCCACCGCTGGTTACGCTACTGCATCTATCATCCATCATAATCACCTGAATGAAACGAAGCACCTTTGATCAAACAATTTCCACTGAGACATTCCTAAAAACATACACATTGAAACAATAATAAAAAAAGAATAAAACAATAAGGTGCCATTAAAACATCCAACATCCCATACACATTATAATAACGGTAAATAACCACCTCAATCAAAATAAGTATCTTAAATACACATTACACAATTTTCACAAAAATATCGCTTTTTTAAATGAATATATTTGAAAATAATTTGAATATGAAAATAAACCCAGCAAAACAAATAGGCGGGCGCAAAAGCAACGAAATGCTTGGCAATAATTGTTGCAGCCCATATACATTCACATTCACAGAAGTTGCTATTAAACAAAACACACAACATACCAATTCCACAAGGCTCACGTCACATACATTATTACAATCAGTAAGTATCTTAAATCAAACAATTTCAACCGAGACATGCCTATTCCCTTAAACATATACATTGAAACATTAAAGGGGCATTTCGTGATCAACAAGACCCGGGAAATATATACAGTGTGCGGTGTAAACATTATGCTGCCCCACTTTTCTAAAAAAAGTTTATTTTTATACCACTGGAAACCTCTGGCTACATAATGTCTATGTACAAAAAAAAGTACACCACACCAGAACGAAATTACAACACACCCTCTGGAACAGTGTAATACACAAATCATTCTCAACTAGCAAACGCAAAATCAGAATTAAGTGAAATTTTGGGAATAAGCTTTTTTGTGGACATCTGCCGAAAAATGTCATAAAAAAGCGCTCTAGGATCACGAAATACTCCTTTAAACAAAACGTTTTATATTAGTTTGATTATTATATTAGGTGACATTTCCATTTCGCACACACATTTATCATAATCAACTCAAAATAGTACCTAACAAGCGATATGCCTTAAAATAATTATACACATTGAAATTTTAACAAACTTACAGCGAAATGAATTCAGCCCTCGCAATTAAATTTTGCTTTCTCTTCAAACGTCAGTGCAACATAAGTAAACAGCGATTTCACAGACTTTTATCTATAACTGATACTTCCCCGGGTATTTCCCCAATGTGTTCCTTCAGTGTATCAGCATTGCGATTACACGTATGGAATCTCCCTGCTATTTCGTAACATTTTCACGTACACTCCCTTTAGAGGTGAAATGTTGTGTCTCAAAATTTATCACCCTATCCTAGGGAATCTTAATATTATGTGTAACTAGTCATTGTAATAAGTTATTGTTATTATTATAATATATGCTCAGTAATCAGTGGTCAGTGATCAGCAATCAGTGATCAGTCTTTTACACCTGCCAATTAAGTTGTACCTTAGCTCTGTCCACATACTTAAAAAATTTCAGAATTGTACATTGTCATGACCATATTTGGAATCAACATGAAAAATGCATTAACATGTACAAACAAGCCAAGTATTATTTCAGAGGCTCTTGTTTTAGCTCTTGATATTTTGAGAAAATATCTCAAAACTTGGGCTTTTTATGTTGAATGCTATCACACAGCATTAATACCAAATGCTCTATATCCACAGTATCCAGTCCAGGGTATTTCCGTGTTTTCAGTAAGTTAAATGACAGCGCATGGTAGCAGCATAATGTTTACACCGCACACTGTATAATTTTCCGGGTCCTATTTTTACTATGTATACAAAGAATGAATGTAACTTTAATTTGTGTGGAACGGTTTAAGTGCCATACAGATATCGATCACTGTGGATAATAATTATCGAGTAATAGTTGACATTATTGTCAACATGGTCAATGTTATCTTTTATGTTGTTGTTAACTCTCTCCATGCGGGCATCGACTGCAGACGACAAGTTTCAAATATTTTTTTAAATTCAAACATGTCAGAATTGCACATGATCATATTTGGAATCAGCATGAAAAATGCATTAAAATGAGTACAAACAAGCCTAGTATTGGTTCGGTGGTTCTTAAGATAGCTCTTGATATTTTGAGAAAATATTTCAAAACTTGGAATTTTGTTGTTGAAGCCTATGGCCAGCAATAGCATGCAGAGCATTAAGGGGTTGAGCAATTAAAGTACCAATCTCCGAAAAGTTTTTCGAAAAATTCATTGATTTCTCAAAAAGTAAAAATCTCAGTTTAATAAATAACGGTTAAAATGAAAGCCATTATCGGGGGCGTAATTATCGTATCATTATAATAGGTCTGGCACCAATTTGTTTCAGTGACCCAAGTTCATAGTCAAATATGCTGACGTTTTTTTACAAATCGCCTGGAATTGCATATTTAGGTTTCAGCGATTGCTGAAAAAAGAGGAGTATGTTTCTGAAAAGCGTTTCCGCTTGAAATGTAGATGCCTATTGTGGAGCTTTACGTCCGTGATATTAATTTATACGCTCTTTCATCGACAATTTGCAACGTCATTTGCACACCATACGGGTCGCCTGCTTGAATCCCGATAAGTAGGTAGTAAAGGCCGATTCTGGGACATTTCCCCCCACCCCCCCTAAACGGGATTTTCCTGTAAAAAACATGCACGTACTTCCAGACAACCAAACGAAGTTTTCATGCTCATTTCCCCCACCCCAACTAAACGGTATTTTTTCTGTCAGAAACAGTGGGGGTGGAATGTCCCATAAATTTTCGAACGACCATTTTTCATGCGCGTCGAAGACCCCCGCCAAAAACGGGATTTTCCCGTCAGAAGCACGTACATATTCCCCACCCCCCATTTTATGGCCAGCCCAGCCTGGGAAAAATATTGGTTTAAAAAAAAATGAACGAAAAATGGAAAAATTAACAACGTTGGCCGGGGTCGCAAATCTCAAATCCGAAGCGACGAGAAATGAGCTCGCAAATTTTTCGGCTCATTTTCGTCGACAACTGGGCGTAGATTTTCAAGGATCCAAGAATTTTGCGCAGGCTCTTTGACGAGACCGAACTCGATGACGGAATGTCATCGGCTGCGTACGGAGGTCACGAAAACATCGTGAAACTCTGCAAAGACTAGGGCGTCACTGATTTTGACGACGCGATGGTACGGGCTGCTCCAAGAAGGCTACGAAAACATCGTAAAGCTCTGCAAAGACTGGGGTGCCACTGATTTTGACGAGGCGATGTTAAGGCCACGGGAAGCGGCCAAGAAAACATCGTGAAACTCTGCGAAGACTGGGGTGCCACTGATGTTGACAAAGCGATGACATGGGCCGCTCGAGAAGGGTACGAAAACATCGTGAAAGTCTGCGAAGACTGGGATGCCACTGATTTTGACGAAGCGATGACATTGGCCGCTGGAGGAGGGCACGAAGACATCGTGAAACTCTGCAAAGACTGGGGTGCCACTGATTTTGACTGGGAGCTAATAACATTTTGCGAGAGTTTTCAAAGAATTCAGAGAATGCGGACCCACTTATTTTGAATGGGTGACGAGCCCAAGCTAAATTGATTCAGAATCAATCAACGATCCCAAAATAACTTTCAAATCTTTGTTCTATAAGTGGTCACGAACTCTACAGGCTGGTCTTCTACTACTATGTGTTCCTTCAGTGTATCAGCATTGCGATTACACGTATGGAATCTCCCTGCTATTTCGTAACATTTTCACGCAGACTCCCTTTAGAGGTGAAATGTTGTGTCTCATAATTTATCACCCTATCCTAGGGAATCTTAATATTGTGTGTAACTAGTCATTGTAATAAGTTATTGTTATTATCTTAATATATGCTACTTTAATAATAATAATAATTATAATTATAATAATAATAATAATAATAATAATAATAATAATAATAATAATAATAATAATAATAATAATAATAATAATAATAATAATAATGATACTACTACTACTACTACTAATAATAATAAATTCTACTATGATATTACTTTAACTTGACCTTATGGTAACAGTCTATAACTTAATTCCCTTATTACACCACAGGTCATCACTGTTAGTTCAGTTGTGGTACTACACCTAAGGTATAAAAGACTGTTCACTGATTACAGTGGTCAGTGACTGGACAATCAGTAATCAGTGGTCAGTGATCAGCAATCAGTGATCAGTTTTTTACACCTGCCAGTTAAGTTGTACCTTAAGGGATCCAAAATGAGCGTTTATTGCGTTTCGACAGTATTTTTTATGGGACATGAGAACACCTCAGACCTATCGAATTGCATTCTGAATACGAAGCATGTCTTTCTGATATCAAATAATTTTCATTTTTTAAAATCACAATATAATACAAATTTTATGACAAATTATAAAAATTTGATATTTTTCAAATTTTTGATATATAACAGTCCTCGAAGTAAATTATATAAATCAAATGATATATTCTTAAAGTGTATGTAGCAGGGAGGAAAAGCCGCCTCATTTGAAAATTTTGACCTTTCATATTGAAGATATGGATTTTTTTCCCCAAAAGACCTATTTTTTTTGTGTGTTTTGGGAAAAAAATATCCATATCTTCAATACGGAAGGTCAAAATTTTCAATTGATCGTCGGCTTTAAATCCCACCTACATACACTTTAAGTATAAATCATCAGATTTATAAAGTTTACTTCAACTACTGTTAAATATCAAAAATATCAATTTTTAATGATTTGCCATAAAATGTGTATTAAATTGCGAATTTCAAAAAATCTAAATTATTTGATATCAGAATGACATTCTTCGTATTCAGAATGCAATTCGATATGTCTGATGTGCTCTAATGTCCCAAAATAAATACCCCAGCCCTTAACTCTTTCCACATACTTTCAGAATTGTACATTGTCATGGCCATATTTGGAATCAACATGAAAAATGCATTAACATATACAAACAAGCCAAGTATTATTTCAGAGGCTCTTGTTTTTAGTTCTTGATATTTTGAGAAAATATCTCAAAACTTGGGCTTTTTATGTTGAATGCTATCACACAAAGCATTAATACACTGTACATAATGCTCTAAACTAAAACAATTCATACAGGACTTACTTCTAAATTTATGTTCAATAAATATTTTCATTGGCCATAGACTGACACATGCATGCACCGTAATGTCTACCCAGAATTCATTGCTGCAAATTATTTTTGAATGGTAAGGGTATGGAAGTTGTTGCGTAAGCCTACCCATAATGCAATGTGAAGTGGTTGTTTACCCATAATGCAATTTGTAAAGTTGCTCCAATCGGGCTGTAACTCGGGATAATGATCCCCGACACTCTGGGAGTCATCTGAGGTAAAAGGTCAGGTCAAATTTAAAGTTGCTCCGATCGAACTGTAACTCGGTGAAAATGATCCCTACCAAACTGCAAAGGTCATCCGAGGTCAAATGTTAGGTCAAATGTGAAGCTCCTACAATCGGGCTGTAACTCGGGGAAAATTCGCGGAGACTAAAACCGCAAAGGTCATCCGAAGTCAAAGGTCAGGTCAAATTTGAAGTTGCTCCGATCGGCCTTTAACTCAGGGGAAATGATCCCTGACACTTGGGGAAACATCAAAGGTCATCTGAGGTCAAAGATCAGGTCAAATTAAAAGCTACTCCGATTGGGTTGCAACTTGCGGAAAATAATCCCTGACCCTCGGGGAGTATGAAACCGCAAAGGTCATCCCAGGTCAAAGGTCAGGTCAAATTTAAAGTTGCTCCGATCAACAAACATCATCACCAGTGAACAGTTTCGAGCATTTGAACTGCAACTTGCGGAAAATAATCCCTGACCCTCGGGAAGTATGAAATCGCAAAGGTCATCCCAGGTCAAAGGTCAGGTCAAATTTGAAGTTGCTCCGATCGGCCTTTAACTCGGGGAAAATGATCCCGGACACTTGGGGAAACCTCAAAGGTCATCTGAGGGCAAAGATTAGGTCAAATTAAAAGCTACTCCGATTGGGCTGCAACTTGCGGAAAATAATCCCTAACCCTCGGGGAGTATGAAACCGCAAAGGTCATCCCAGGTCAAAGGTCAGGTCAAATTTAAAGTTGCTCCGATCAACAAACATCATCACCAGTGAACAGTTTCGAGCATTTTGCACGAGTCATGTCAAAGCTCAGCTGGGGTCCACCTCTCCCGACTTAATTTGCGGTCTATCAGTAGACTATCACCACGATGTGGCTCTAGTTGATAATAGTATCATGGTATCACGACTTTTCAGACACGCTGTATGTGGTAAATTCCTCCCCCGGTAAATTTTGTTTTATTTCGTATTTAAAAAATAAACATCATAAACTATAAAATGGTATATCATTTGACTTCAAACGATATCCAGAAGCGGGGTTATGGTCTGTTAAACTTTGCTCCTTCAACAAAATTATAGCTTTTACGTTTCTACATGTGTCTCTTTTTCCACATTGCTGGCAATAAATATCAAACAGTCATAATTGGCGGTCATTTCAAATCATCCCCAAGTCAACGAGGTTTAAGAAAGTTCTCTCATTGTTAATTGTTGGTTATGCATACCTATACAAAATACAATGCCTGGTAACCCACCACTTGAACAGGATTTAGCAAAAGCAAACAAAGACCATTTAAAAGCTATTAAAAGTTCGATAGCCATCTAAGGTAGAAGCTTATAATCCACTTCAACAATAGGATATTTGATTAGTGTTTCACTATCGAAATGAGATCGATGTCGGGCCAGCTTAAGTTACCGATACGACCTTCGTACACATTTGTGAGTGGACGCGGCGAATCAGCCGTAAATTCGGCAAATTGTATTCTGAGTTAAAGTGTAAAATGTATGTGGAGGTCGTATTCATAGGTGTATCAATTCGTTGCGACAAGTATCTTATCAAACGCTGTTTAAATCAATAATACTACTGCTGAAGAAGATAATAAGCTTCTACCTATTTCTATAGAATAGTTCCTGTCTTTGTTTGCTTTGGCTAAATCCTGTTCAAGTGGTAAATAACAAAGCATTGTATTTTGTCTAGGTATGTATAATCAACAATGAACAATGAGAGGATATTTCTGAACCTCGTTGACTTGGGGATGATTTGAAATGACCGCCAATTATGACTGTTGGATATTTATTACCAGAAATATAGAAAAAGAGACACATGTAGAACTGATAAAAAATACAATTTTGTCGAAGAAACAGAGTTCAACAAATCATAACCCTGCTTTTGGATATCGTTTGAAGTCAAATGATATACCATTTTAAAGCTTATGGTATATATTTTCTAAACACGAAATAAAACAAAATTGACCTGGGCCGACTTTATGGCTGATTCGCCGCGTCCAGTCACATTTTACACCGTAACTCAGAATACAATTTAGGGAATTTACGGCTCATTTGTGCTGCCGGGTCACATATTTAAAATCATGTTTTATTACAACGTATCTAATTGCAATTATAAACACAACTGCTAAATTAAGCTGAAACGAAAAAATGCTATGTTCCGGCACCATGTTGCAGCAAACACTTGATATAACATGTTTTGAAACTAATTTCAGTGCCAATTTGGCCCAAAATGACAGAATCTGTTTTTTGCCGTTTCCATGGCAACGAGCCGATTTCTGAATTTTTAAGTAGTTAACATCCTAACATGCAACATTGCACAAAATATCAGAAAAAACTTTTTTGAGGTATAAAGCCACTTCTAAAAAATTATGTTAAAAAGTCTATTTTGTTTGTTTCAATAATTGAAATTCGTAGTTGTACCTAAACAAAGCAATTGAATATATGAATATAAAAGCCACCTAAGTCCATACTTTGGCCAAATTGAGTTAAGCATGGGAAATTGTTGCTATACATAGGCCTGTCATATGCATGAAAGAACAACTCAAATTCATTCTCTGTGTCTATTGGGCATGTGAAAAATAGCATGTATGAAAGAATCACCCAATTCCATGATTTGAGTCTTGTAACACATTGATTGAAATCCAGTATGTATAAAAGTCCACTTGTAACACATTCATTGCTAGAGAATGACTTTTGAACAAAAAATGGGTTTAATAAAGGAAAGTGTGTGGTTTATATTACATGGCAGAATGCTTATCAACATTATACATACCTGTGTGCTTTATTTTGTATTATCTTACTAGTGGTAATCTCATTCTAACATTGTTGTCTTTGTATATGATTCAAAAATTTAAAATGAACCCCACGAAGTCCCTGAAATGCTAATCGTCATACCTAATACAGGTTAATCCACTCATTTGCACGTAAAACTTACCATATTGACCAGGTAAATCTAACTGAAGGAATTAAAATGATACACGGGTTTTTCTCTCAAAATAACTTCGCATGGACTTAGGTGGCTTTTGTATTCATGTATTCAATTGATTTGCACGACTTTCCAGACACGTTGTATGTAGCAGACGAAGAACATATTTTGAAATCAATAGTTTATCTAAAAGCTGTTAGTACATGAAAGAAAATATTATAAATACGAGGGGGTATCAAAAAGTTTTAGAAATCGCCCAGAATTGAAAGAGCTATATCAATGAAAATGGTCTCATACGTATGTTTACTTTTTTTACAGGTGGCACTAGATGCCAATAACCCGCTGCCCCAGTTACTGCGCATAAACCGCAATATTGAAAAAATTGAGGCAAGCAGCATTATTAAGATCCTGCTTTAGAAGGGTTGAAGTGCCTAGAAAATTGATGATAAAATGAAAGTTATCTTCGGTGGTGATTGTTATATGTCACTGTCGCTTTTTGAAAAAGGAATTTTTTATTTCATCACAGATTTTCTGATCACTGTAACCCTTAAAATGGAACTTAATCATGCTGCATGCCTCAATTTTCTCCATTTTGCTGGTTATGCGGTTACATAGGCAGGTAGTGACATCTAGCTCCTGTAAAAAAGTAAACATACTTATGATTTTCTTGAGACCATTTTTGGACCATAATGTACATAAGGACCAGTGATTGCACTGACAAAATTTCATTGATATAGCTCTTTCACTTCTGGGCGATTTTTAAAACTTTTTGATACCCCTCGTATAACATACACCTACTACATTGCTTCACTAATATAAAGACAAAAATAAAATGTTGACGGTTGATTAACTAACATATGTCTTTCGCACAAATAGCTTCACAAGTGCAATTTTCATGCATGTCAATAATTCACTTCATATTAAGCTATTTTTAAAAGCCAGAAACCAAACATAAACCACAAATATCAATTAACTTTTCATGACTCTGCGAAAATGTCCTTGCATTTAGACTCATGATTTTGCAAACCGTGTAGATATAATGTGCTTCATTCTACGATGACAAATTAAGATAGTAAGCATATTTTTCTACAATTAAGATTTCTGATGCAGATGGGTAAGTAACTTTGCTGAGTTGTAATTCAATGTTTTATCTTGATTTTACTGGAGCATTGGAAATCAACACTTCCCATTTCAAACTTATTCTTTGCATTTCTACATGCAGACTGCATTATACAGCCGAGCACACACAAGAATACTGTTTTAGCGCACTGCATACAGTTTACCTTTGGCAAATTTAACTTGACATTCCGCTTTTCCTCTAAACCAATATTTCTTCTCATGTAGATTTAGGTTTCCGGTACTTTAGTGATTAATGGTGCCCACTCTTTATAATTATGTAAGAAGCAAATCTTTTGACAATTCTAAAAAGCCATCTTTCAATGACAATAATTATGATACTATGTTGGTATACCTCATTTCCACATTATAAAAATTGTTTCCGCTTTGAGATCATGCCACAAAGTTTTTTGGTGTTTTTGCATTTAGTACGTTTGTGGTGTCATTTACATAGAAAGGTTGAATTATGTATGAATATGAACAGAAAAGCACGTCCATTGCAGCTATATGGCAGGATTGGGCCTAAGACCAAGGGCCGTGTAATGAAGGGACTGGAAACAGCTTACTGATGGCTATTGTTCTCAGATCATCTGTTACGACCTTCGATACCATGCGAGGGCTAGTTAAGCCGATGGCGCGATGTTTGAATTTTTATTATTTTGCCCTTCGCAATACAAAAAAAATCAACAAAATATTTCAAAATTTTCTAAAATTATGTTAAATATCTATACTTTTTTGACAATAATATCTATATCATTTACAAAGGATTTTGGAAAAAAAAATGTTATATTTTTTTTTTAATTAATGTAGAATGCTAGAACAAACAAATTAAAATATTTCCTGAACTGTGTACGCCGTACCCTTTCCGTTCCTACTGATTTCGATACTGAAATAAGTTTTAAAATGATGTTCTTTGATGATTTACGTTGGCATTTCTAGAGTCTTTCATTAAAAGACACGGTCCTTGGTAAAACAATTCTCTTTAAATACAAGATGTATCAAAATAAAGTATACAGTTTGAGAAATACCACTAGATTAAAAAGTATGGGGCATTTGGTCTAAATTCTATAGTTGATAGCTGAATCAACATCTTGTCCTCCCACAACTGCAAAATGCGTATCTGAAGTTCATCAAGGTCTGCAGGCGGACCTGTGAAAACCTTTGATTTCAGATAGCCCCACAAGAATAAATCCAGTGTGTAAAATCAGGAGATCTTAGGGGCAATTCCACTTGGTGGTGAAACTGTGATTTTCATGTTATTTTAATTGATTCAACTGCATTTTTACTCGGCTCACCAAAATTGCCACTGAATCCTTATTAATGGTCACCCTCCAGTGATTCTACAGTTGTGGGAGGACAAGATGTTGATTCAGCTATCAACTAAAGCATTTTGGCCAAATACCTCATACTTTTCAATCTAGTGGGCATTATTTTTACTGTATACTTTATTATGATACACCCTGTATATCAGTTCACGCTCTGGTAGTTCTGATCTTGGACGGAAAGTCTAAATAGTGAGCAACCCTGTGCTGAGTGTCATTTTGGTTACTTTCTCTAAACCACTGAACTGGAAAATGTGCAATGTATTTCAAAGAATAAGTTTCTAATACTTGACATTTTAGTATATTTTTTTGTACAAATTTGACTAATTCGGAAAAAACCCCATAAATTATTATATTCTGTCATCTACTTCTTCTTCCTACTTCATTCCTCCTCCTCTATTTTGTCCTCCTCCTCCTCCTCCTCGCGACGGTGACTCATACTTTTGATTTTGTATTATTGTATTTCAGGTTTCTTGTAATATACGATGACTTGTTACTATTGAACATCGACACAAAGTTGCTTCAATCATCAAAATTACAAGTAAGGTAATTGGTACAATCAAAATGAATAGGCATTATATGTTTCTGTTATGGTATTTGCTGATTATTTCATTTCCAGAAACTAATTCATATGATGCTCTTTCTTTCTGGGAAAATAGTCTTGATTTGCCTCCCAACCAAGATTCTTGCTTCAAAACACGTCTTTTGCCTCTTAACAGAACAGTTCGGATACGCGCGGCTACCGATACAGAATGCAACATGCGCGTTTAAACATTCAATTCTTCTCAACATGTTTATTTTCGATTTCTTACATGTGAACCCCAATACCAATTACTCTGTTTTATCTCGAGACATTCAACATGTTCATGGCACCAACGTTAACTCACAACAAATTCCAAATAAAATTGTGTCTTTCACACCCCTTGATTACTCAAAGAGTATTGTAGGTAAATCAGTAATATTTCACTTGCTGATGATCAATATTGATTTCAACATTCGTGCTATTGAAATAAAGAGCGAAGATGTTGAAATAAATATAACAAATAGTCAACAAATTAATTGTATTGTTGTTGAATATGATGGTGTTGCAAAGCTTCAGAGTACAAGATATCTTTTTGAGATCTGTTGATTGCTCCCATAGACCCAGCAAACACAAAACGTTTTCGACGTCATGCGGAAAAGGTTATAAAATGTTGTCAGAAAACGTTTAAATGTCGGGTTATATAAAGGGTATATTAAGGGTATAAAACGTTTTCATAACATTGAAAAACATTTTTTGATAATCTACTGCCCAACAAACACAAAATGTTTTACAGAAAACGTTTAAATGTCGGGTTATATAAAGGGTATAAAAACGTTTTAATAACATTACAAAAACATTTTTGAAAACATGATACAAAACATTCTAAACAGAATGTTATTTTGGGGTTGAAAAAATATTTTACGAAAAATGTTTGCCCAAAATATTTTCAATAACGTTTTAAAAACGTTTTTATGACCTTTATATAACCCGACATTTAAATGTTATTAAAACGTTTGGAAAAACATTTTAAGAACATTTCTTTGTTTGCTGGGAGCAAATATTTTAACATAATATTATTTACGTGTTGGCAAAATATTTGGCACAAATGTTTGCACAAATAGTTTACAATAACATTTTTGAAAACATTTTAGAAATATTGCTGTAGTGTGTTTTCATACAAAACGTTTTAAAACGTTTTCATGACCTTTATATAACCCGACATTTTAATGTTATTAAAACGTTTTTACCTAAACCAAAAGCCAAAATATAACTTATTTAAAATGTTTTAAAAACGTTTTTGTGTTTGCTGGGGACATGTACATGTAAACCAATTTCTGAAGGGTTAAATTTATGGTTTTGTAATTAAAATTGGGGCATTTTGGATATTCTGTGTGTAAATATTAGGTTTCTGGACCTACCAGTAGCCATAACTCAATTTTGTCGAAAGTGTTAGTTATGCCCTTTTGCCATGGGAGGGCAGAGTTCATATCACAGAAATAAAATTCACAAAAAATAAAGTAAAAACAAAACAAAACTGCATTCCGTATTAAGTTTTTTTTTTTTAACTTGAGAAGGGCTTTGAGACAAACTATTAAGATTTTTTATTAAGATGGCCTAATCAGCGCATAATGCGTCTGTTGTCATTGATAGATATTGACTCCGTGGAACGGATTGAAAATTAGGTAGTTTCGTAAAATTCTTTTCTTTCAAAAACAGAGCGGTCAATAATTGTCAAAATTAATTTAAAAAGTATTTGATAGCTGATATGTTCTTCAATACCTACAGTAATTTAATTACGGTTGGTTGATGCGTTAAAGTACCCAAAAATAAGTTTCAGACGATACAGTTATTTTAGGGACAAAACAATGCAATTCACACGTACCAAAGTATTTGCTTGCCAATTGTGCTAATTATTCTCATTTACGTTGAAAATGTTCTTGTTTTTTATATGGATACATTTTATTACATAAAGTGGACGATATTTGACCTTATATTTAAGTTTGAAGATATTCCGCAATCCTAATCCATGCCGCTTGTTACTCACAATAGACTCAATAGTCATTGAACATTATAGCAGCATGACTTTAGGGACACACTGTACGAGTAGCAGACGAAGAAAATATTTTGAAACCAATAGTTTATCTAAAAACTGTCAGTAAAATAAGGAAAATATTACAAATATAACTTTCTGAGAATCAGTTTATCACTCCTGTCATAATCATTATTTTGCATTAAAAATTCCTACTATATGGCTTTACTAAAATAAAGACTAAAATAAAATGTTGACGGTTGATTAGCTGAAATCCATTTGCATTTCGCACAAACAGCGTTTCAAGAGCAATTTTCTTGCATGTTGATAATTTGTAGTTTGTTTCATATTGAGCTATTTATAAAAATCATAAACCAAACATAAAGCATTAAATAATATGAATTATCTTATCACGGCTCGGCGAAAATTTCCTTGCATTTGGACTCAAATCGGGTATACGGTGTAGATATAATGTGCTTCATTCCCCGATGACAATTAGGATAGTAAGCATATTTCCTACAATTAAGATTTCCGAAGCGGTCAGGTAAGTAACTTGTTATCATCATGTATGTTTTATCATGATTTTACTGCAGCATTGGAAATACAAATTCCTTGTTTTATTTCTACTCCACTTAGCTGATATTTTGGTGTATGCTATTTGTAAAGCTGTTTTGTAAGAAACATAAATTAACTAATTATTATACTGTATCTCTTCTTTTTCCTACTTCATTCCTCTTCTTCTCATCCTGTTCCTCCTCCTCATTATCATCATCGTGGGCACCATTGTCATCGTTGACATTAACACGCGTCGCGTCGCGACGGTGACTCATACTTTTGATTTTGTATTATTGTATTTCAGGTTTCTTGTAATTTACGATGACTTGTTACTATTGAACATCGACACAAAGTTGCTTCAATCATCAAAAGTAAGGTAATTGGTACAATCAAAATGAATAGGCATTATATGTTTCTGTTATGGTATTTACTGATTATTTCATTTCCAGAAAGTAATTCATATGATGCTCTTTCTTTCTGGGAAAATAGTCTTAATGAATTTGAAGCAAGTTTTGATCTGCCTCCCAACCAAGATTCTTGCTTCAAAACACGTCTTTTGCCTCTTAACAGAACAGTTCGGATACGCGCGGCTACCGCTACAGAATGCAACATCCGCGTTTCAACATTCACTCCTCAACCAACTATGTTTATAATCGATTTCTTACACGTGAACGCCAACAACAATTACTCTCTGTTTTACCTTGAGGCATTCAACATGATCAGTGGCATCAACGTTAACTCACAACAAATTTTGTCGTTCACACCTCTTGATTGCTCAACTACTATTGTAGGTAAATCGTTAATATTTCACTTGTTGATGATCAATATTGATTTCAACATTCGTGCTTTTGAAATTAATAGCGAAGATATTGAAAAAAATGTAACAAATAGCCAACAAATTAATTGTATTGTTGTTGAATATGATAGTGTTGCAAAGCTTCCTCAGCGTATAAGATATCTTTTAGAACATTCTACTCTGCGTCAGCTAGCGATTCCCGTATATGTAGACATGACGACATACATGTTCACCACAGAATGCGCAATAGGTTGCGAGTGTTACCTTGGTCATAAAGGGTGGATAACACAATGCAAGAAACACGATATTAAAATCTTACTCGTTAGTAGACCGAACATAGCAGGTCTTTCCTTCTCAAATCAAGGTTTAAATAAAATTGCATCCGATTCATTTTGGAGCTTTTTGTCTTTACAAAAACTTGATCTGAGCAGCAACAAACTTAATCTTTTGCCAACGGAAATATTTCACGGACTCAAAGATTTAAGATACCTAGATCTGAGTTATAATAACTTGTCTATCATACCTGATAGCATTTTTATCAATCAATTACAGTTGAAGTATCTTATTTTGAGCAACAATGAAATGTCAACAATTGAAAACAACACTTTTGATCTTAACTTAAATCTGGTTATACTTAAACTGGATTACAACAGACTCACTAATTTAACATTAGGAGTGTTTAGAAAGTTAATACTATTGACCGATCTTCATTTAGAATATAATTTTATTACATATTTGCCTCATTATATTTTTAATGATCTTGAGAATTTGGACTTTCTACAATTGGCTGGAAATAGGCTGAAACGATTACCAAGTATTAAACAAGATATAAGCGATAACCAAGAGAACAGGATAGGTTTGAATACACAAATATTTCACGGACTCAAAAATTTAAGATTCCTAGATCTGGGTGATAATTACCTGTCTATCATACCTGATGGAATTTTTGATAATCAGTTACAGCTTAAGTATCTTATTTTGAGCCATAATGAAATGCTAATAGTTAAAAACAACACTTTTAATCGTAACTTAAATCTGGTTATGCTTAAACTGGATTACAACAGACTAACTTCTTTAACATTAGGAGTGTTTAGAAAGTTACAGCTATTGTCCAGACTTCACTTAGAATACAATTTCATCACTATTTTGCCTCATTATATTTTTGATGGTCTTAAAAATTTGAACATGCTTTACTTGACTGGAAATAAGCTGAACCAACTACCAAGTCTTAAACAAGAGCATTTGCTTTGGTTAGATACAAGCGGTAACAGGTTAGGTATGATACAATCTTTGAATACAGATAATCCTCTTGGTAGTCTTGTTAATTTAGAAGTCCTTCTTTTGTCTTCAAACAAAATATTCTGGCTATCAAATAACTCGTTTGCGTCAAATTCATACCTAAGTAATTTGGACCTGAGCAGAAATAAGTTAGTAGATTTACCACTTGGTTTATTCAGTAATCTTGCACGATTGGAGAAGCTTTGGTTGAGCTCAAATTGCATAGAAGCTTTACCTGATGATATTTTCCACGGACTTTTATCTTTGACGCATCTTGAATTGGAAGACAATTGTTTGACTTGGTTACCTTTCTTTGAATTTGAAAGTTTATTGTTTCTGTTTATAGATTATAACAATTTCACATCGATAAGAAACAAATTTTGAACACTCCACATCTGCAACAGTTGCTCTTGAGGAACAACTACATTGTTGAATTAGCGTCAGATACGTTTCATGGTCTTTTCCACTTGGAAATCCTTTCCTTGTCTTCAAACGCAATTGAAAGTTTCCCGAAAAATATTTTCGATTCTTTGGTTAATTTACTTGAATTAGATTTGTCATATAACCATTTGGTAGAAAGCGCACAGTTTTCAAATTTCAATAATTTGCAAAATTTGTTGGTGTTGAGGCTTAGCAACAATAATTTTACTACAATAAGAAACAATGTGTTTTATAATTATCCTCGTCTTCAACATATTCACCTGGATAATAACAAGATGTCAAATTTGTTTTTTGGTGTATTCAGTGGTATTCCAAAGCTCCTGCAACTCCACTTGGAAATAAATAAATTAAAACGTTTGCCGTTTAACCTTTTCAAAGGGTTAGTGGATTTAACGATCCTTGGATTGTCATATAATCATTTGACGGCGCTACCCGATTTTACGACATTAGGTAATCTTCAGTATTTAAATCTAACGAGTAATAATCTAATAGATTTACATCCAGATACATTCCGACATCAGGCACGACTTATCGCGCTTTGGTTAGATTCGAACCAGTTAACAAATGTAACAGACGAAGTTTTCGATGACCTTGTCAATTTACAGTACCTTGACCTTACTAGTAATCTTTTGACACATTTACCCAAAATCAACTCAAACTATTTAGAGGTGCTAATGGCAGCAAACAACACATTGGTCTCATTAACAAACGACGTCTTCAACACAAGTCCAAACATCGAGAAGCTAGATCTGAGTAAAAATAGAATTGATTTTATTCAATCAGGTCTGTTTAACAGCCTTTCCCAATTATTGTGGCTGTTCTTGGACAAGAACGAGATAAATAATTTGCCTGACAATATTTTTGACCATCTTGGATCACTAACCATTGTTACTTTGTTCAATAATTCTCTATTGCGCATGCCAAATTTTCATTTACAAAACTTGGAAATTTTGGATATTCAACATAACAAGATAGAAGCGATAACTACTGAAATGTTTGAAACTTCGATGAAACTTCAAGAGCTGAATTTGAATTTCAACAGGTTAGTTGACATACCATTATTCAGTAATTTAATATTGTTGAAAAACCTCTCCTTATCTTATAATCAAATTTCAACGATACATGACGACAGCTTTAAAGGTCTAAATTGGTTACAGGTTCTTGACCTATCTCACAATAATATAACGACGTTACCTGATTTCACTACTAATTTTGATTTGAAATACCTGTACCTACAAAATAACAGTCTTGTAAACTTGACATCAGGATTGTTCAGAAACCTTAAAAAGTTGTTGATACTTGATGTACAGTTCAACCAAATTGCAGATTTACCTGGCAAAGTCTTTGACAATCTAATTGATCTTGATAAACTTAACTTGTCTCACAATAATTTGAAATTATTGCCTCCTTTTACAAACACAAAAATGCGAGAGTTGGACATATCGCATAATTTTGTGTCTTCCAGGACCGTAACATTCGGAAACCTAACGCAATTATCAAAACTTTATCTGCGTGGAAACTACTTTATGAACTTACCAAGTGACGTTCTTGATCAGCTTGTGAATTTAAAAACTCTTGACATGTCTGAAAATGGTTTGGCTCAGTTACCAGACTTCAAATCGACCAAACTAAAATGGTTAAGCTTACAGGGGAATGAAATAGTCTTACTAACAGGTGAAGAATTTAAAGACCAGGTCCTTCTAGAATATCTTGATCTTTCTGACAATATGTTGACAATGGTACCTTACCTAAATAATTCCTGGAACCTTCTGGAATTAATACTTACAAATAACAAGCTGACTGAGTTCCCGTTATTTTCGTTTGGCAATTTGACTAATTTGCAAGACCTCAAATTAGGTATGAATTATTTAAGAGACTTCCCCGAAGACATATTTGATAGCCTTAACAATTTGAAAACTCTTGATCTATCAGATAACTATTTGTTCTCGTTACCTAGTTTCAAATTGGACAAATTGCTTAAGATAATTTTGGCAGGCAACCAACTGATCGCGTTGAAAGACGACACGTTTCATAACACTGTGAGGCTTGATTATTTAGATCTGAGTCATAACGATTTAGGTACC
Organism: Amphiura filiformis; assembly: GCF_039555335.1. Lineage (NCBI taxonomy): Eukaryota > Metazoa > Echinodermata > Ophiuroidea > Amphilepidida > Amphiuridae > Amphiura > Amphiura filiformis. The sequence continues at coordinate 22,092,673 of NC_092634.1, read as the reverse complement.
TTAACATCAGAGATTTTCAGCAATGCAACTGAATTGACTAAGCTCTTCTTTAGCCACAATAAAATTACGAATGTGCCAGAAAATATTTTCCAAGGTCTCACAAAGCTCTCACATCTTGACCTATCCAATAACCTTTTAGCTGAGTTGCCTGATGTAATATTTGAATCCAATTTGGACCTGACTCATCTTTCATTTGGACATAACATACTAATGACGTATCCAAATACATCTAGGTTGACAAAACTGATATACATTTATGCTCATTTCAACAAGTTTCATAGTTTGGGTAACAATTCGTTTGGGTCTTCAAAATTAGAAATAATCCAAATTGGGTCAAATTATTTGTCTCAACTACCACATGACTTATTTCACCATACAGTAAATTTAAGGTACCTTCATGTATATCATAATGAATTAACAATGCTACATGAAGATGCGTTTGTGAACTTGACCCAATTAAAGAAATTGACGTTAAGAAATAATGACTTAGTTGACCTACCAATAGGGATATTCAGTGATCTCCAAAACCTTGTTGTACTTTCTTTGGAGCAAAATAAAATATCCACAGTAGATGAAAACACGTTTCAAGGAATGATACACTTGGAAGTTTTGCTTCTTTTAATAAATCATCTAACTTTAATACCACCACTAATATTCAGATCTTGCATTGCATTGCAGGATTTAGATATATCGTATAATAAACTTTCTGCGCTACCTGTTGGCGTTTTTGAAACACTTGAGCAATTAAAGTTTTTAAACCTACACGATAATTTGCTACAAAATTTACAAATGGATTTATTAGGTCTTAACGGGAACTTAGAAATATTTTCGTCTTCGTCAAATTTGCTTGAAAATCTATCCGAAAATTTCTTTCACGTGACAACAAAATTACGCTTCCTACGCCTGGCGGATAACAAGATACACAGCTTACCCGCGGGTTTCTTTTCATCGCTGATTGTTTTAGAGACTTTGACTTTGGCATATAATAAGTTGAATCAATTACCACCTCTCTGTCCTTGCGGAAATTTGATGTCTCTTGAGCTTCATAATAACATGTTATCAGATATTAGTTTTGAAAGTATTCAAAGTTACGGAAACTTGAAGATGCTGACATTGCAAAATAATAACATAACTTCTGTCCCTTATAATGCATTTGAAGGATTTTTCAAACTTCAAATTCTTAACTTAAATTCAAACAAAATATCTCGTTTCGAATCAGGCGTTTTCAAAGACTTAAAGAATCTTTACTCTCTCAACATATCCGACAATGTGATTTCATTTGTTGCTGATGGTACATTTATTGCATTGAAAAACCTTGTTTTATTAGAATTGCAATATAACAAATTATTTGACTTTGACGGCGATTTGATAGCGAATTCTTCAAAGTTAGCATTCTTAAATCTGTCGCAAAATTATATTCAGACTGTTGATATAGGAGTCGAGAGAGAAAACTCACGTAACATCACCTGCGACTTAAGAGGTAATCCATTACATCTTGTGCGGCCTAGTTCCTTTGCTACCGTAGACAATTTACGTGTCTTAGTAGACACATATTCAACGTGCTGTTTTATGAACAATAACGTTAGTTGCCTGCCACAAAAAGCCCGTCCTGCTTACCTTACGTGTAAGCGAATGTTGCCTAACTTGATGTTACAATTGACAATGTGGCTTGTTGGTTCTGCTGCAGTAGTGTTCAATTCTGGAGTGTTGATAAGTAGGTTGATTACGAATTATGATAAAAATAAGGTTCAAAACAGCCTTATTATGAATCTTGCGTTGTCTGATCTTGTAATGGGTATTGATATGATTATCTTAACATCATCGGATCTGTATTTTGCCAACTATTTTCCAAGTTTTTCTGATGAGTGGATTAAAGGGCCACTGTGTAAGTTAGCCACTGCTCTATCGACATTTTCAAGTGAAGCGTCCGTTGGCTGTGTGACACTCATAGCTTTCGATAGATATTTGGGGGTCCGATATCCTTTAGGTATCCACAGAGGTCTAGGTAAAACTAGGATGCGAATTTTGCTGTCCATTTGTTGGTTGTTTGCTATCGTTATATCTGTTGGTCCGATTGTGTTAGATTTTTATTTGCCAGGATTTTTTGAAGTTTCAGAGGTATGTGTTGGGTTGCCAATTGTAAAACATATTGTAACCGTGAAGAAAATAAAATCGATTTCAGTAATGACATTCCTCTACGAAATCGATTACAAAGTCTTTTCCAATAGTATGGATTACACAATAGACGCATTGGTAGGCGGAGAATTTATATTTGCTAACCAATCCATGACTACAAATGTCATGTACGAAGTGGCAGAGATTTCTGCTCACGAAGTAGCAAGTATTATGTCGATTGTTGTGTTCATAGGGCTTAATATAACATGTTTTGTGGCTATAGCTACGTTCTATATTCGGATATTTCAGATCGCATCAGCCTCCTCTAAAAAGGTACAAAGCTCAATGAAAAAGAGAGAATTGCGAATGGCTTTTAAGATGTCTGCGGTGGTTTTTACGGATTTCATCTGCTGGGTTCCATTAGCATTTGTATGTTTGTTCGTACAGTGCGGATTGTTTGTAGTTGGGCCGGAAATGTATGCCTGGACGGTGGGTATTATATTACCTATCAATTCAGCTATCAATCCGTTCCTTTACACTATTGCTATCGCTGTAGTCGATCATTACAGCAGCTCTTAATCGGTCTCCGCTTCTCATTCTTAATTTTCTTTTATTCAAACTGCTTATCTGTCAGATTATAAGATTACTATTGTAACTAAAATGTTTTAAGATGTTTTTAATAGATATTTAAACGCAGCCTGAAATGGCAATATATTTAGTAGCCATCACAAGGGAAACGTGAAACACAGTTGAAGGATATCTTTTCATTAGTAGTTTAATCATTTCAAATGAATAACATTCTAATACTTTTATTGTTGTCACTTTATCAGTCATTTGCTGATTGGTATTTCACCGAACGCAAGAAAAGGAGTCCTATCTGATTGGCTAGAAATCGATCGCTAGATCGCTCAGTGGTGAAGTACAAACTCAAAATGGAGAGATGTATTCAATTCGATTGAAATCAATATTCTATTACTGACGCAGATAAAGAAAGTGACATAGTGTGTCGATACGTACATTGTATTATAAACTTGTGATTTAATATTCTATACAGCACCTGTATCTTAGCTAAATGGGCTAAACGTGTTGCTTTATATAATTGTAATTCTCAAACAGTTGAATATATCACAATTTTGATGAACGATTTAAAAGTCGTTATGGATAAAATGCAGTAAAATATATCCGCAGCAATTAGCAATCGCCGCTAATTAGTGTATTGCATTTTCAGTTAGTGTATTGGATACAAAACCTGGGTTTTACCTGAACAAATCGAATTTTCTTGTAATGGCAATATCATATAGGGTACTGATCATGCGCAAATCGTAAAAACGTAGAATAGAAACTCTGTGGCAGGCTCTGTGGTATCTCATATCGTGTAAATGGTATGCTCAGCATGAGTCGCTCGGCCTATCTCGAACAAAATCGCAATGCGTAGCTGTTGAAAAACGAGAGGATTCGCCGTTCTATCACGGCAATTTTTGACACGAAGATATAGGGATGATGATGCTGTGCGTGGTTTTATTTTTAACTCAATCCGGCAAAAAGGGAATGGGTATTAAATTGCGAGTATAGCTCGTTTGGAAATATTGCCAGCATTACCAGCTACCTTCAACTATATTTATAAATAAGTATTTATAAATACACACGTGACCCATGGGTATTGTAGTATCCTTTAGGTATAGTGATACTACCATGCTCAGGCTAGCTCATTTCCACGTACAAAAGCTAGGCATATACCGTATATAGCTTATACAATATGGGCAGCGTAAGCTGCATCTCTACTAATGAATAAATGTAACTCACATATATAAAATAAACCACTAATGATCTTTCTGTCTGAGTCTCTTTGATTATCTTTGTGACAATATTACAATGGCGACGAGGATAAACGTTTAAATGGCTTTTTGGAAAACTTTGGTGAAATCATCTGTTTGTGACAGAACTTCTCATTGAACTTGATTTGACTTGACTGTACATGTACAATCATGGCTAGCGGAATGCGAATCCTTGCCAAATTTGACCCTCATGGCGACTCGTCATCGTTGTCAGTGAGGTGGACAAAATGGATAGAACAATTGAAAACACAATGGTTGGCTTCAATATGACAGTTAACAAATGGAAACACGCACTGCTGCTACACTATGGTGGACCAGAACTGACTGACATCTTTGGTAATCTCCACAACACTTACACTGGTGGAAGTGCAGACTACAATTCAACTGTGGAAGTTTTAACCGCCCACTTCGCACCCAAGAAGAACAAAAGAATGAAAAAAAAAACCTCTTTGTGAACATGAAACTTTGTGAACTTTGTGAACGTTCTTCGTGATCTTAACTTCTATTCGTGGGATTATCGTTGTAACTTTGTGAACATGTTTGACGACCGTTTGTGATTATGTTAGTTACTCTAACTCAAACATGTCTAATGTACAGTGTACACTCTGTGAAATTATAGTTAAATGCACTGTTTGGAAGAAGGGAGGGTTGTAGTATCCTTAGGTATCCCAGCAAACACAAAACGTTTTCGACATCATTCGCAAAAGGTTATAAAAGGTTGTCAGAAAACGTTTAAATGTCGGGTTATATAAAGGGTATATTAAGAGTATAAAACGTTTTCATAACCTTAAAAAACATTTTGATAATCTACTGCTCAACAAACAAAAATGCTTTACAGAAAACGTTTAAATGTCGGGTTATATAAAGGGTATAAAAACGTTTTAATAAAACATTCTAAACAGAATGTTATTTTGGGGTTGAAAAAATATTTTGCGAAAAATGTTTGCCCAAAATATTTTCAATAACGTTTTAAAAACGTTTTCATGACCTTTATATAACCCGACATTTAAATGTTATTAAAAGGTTTTGAAAAAACATTTTAAGAACATTTCTGTGTTTACTGGGTTCAAATATTTTAACATAATGTTATTTAAGTATTGACACAATATTTGGCAAAAATGTTTACAAAAATAGTTTACAATAACATTTTTTGAAAACATTTAAAAATATTGTTGTAGTGTGTTTTCATACAAAACGTTTTAAAACGTTATCATGACCGTTATATAACCCGATATTTTAATGTTATTAAAACGTTTTTACCTAAACCAAAAGCCAAAATATAACTTATTTAAAACGTTTTTAAAACGTTTTTGTGTTTGCTGGGATAGTGATAAACAAACCGGCAACCCATTACCTGATATCTAATACTTGAGATATCTGCCACTGAAGTCCACGGCAAATTCACCGTGACCTTTTCAGCCATAAACCCGCTTAGTGAAGATTAAACCGAAATATTCAGTACTAAACCATTATAGTAATCGATTGTCCCATGCAAATTTCTTACCACGTGATAATATTAATCCAATGAGCGATCGAATTGTCGGCTACGGTCGACTAATCCAATCGATAATGATGCTATTGACATGTACGGGTGGAGCTCCACTGACTGAGTTTTGGGATATTTTTCACTGGTTTGCTATCATTTACTTATCAAGGCGGTCCCCCGTTATTATAAGAACAATGCTAATAATTGAAAGATTGACAGGCAGAGAATAAACCATATTTGATTGACAGAAAGTACTAAATTTGTACCTATTACGGTTTCGTGGTACCCATCTTCCAAATGCGATCAAGTCAGGGCGGTCCGGTGAAGCAAAATGTGCATTGGATTAACACGGGAGTTTGGATAAGATGTAGATTTCCTTTCTCATACAAATGTATGGTCTCCCGTTATTAATGCTTGTACCGGGTTAATAATTCAGATATTTTGAAAAGAATAAGTAATTGAAAGATAGAGCAAGTACTAAAATCTTATACTTTTTGATATATGACGCTAACTAGTTCATCTCCTATATCTACAACACAGCGCTAACAGTACGGGTCAATTGCCTATTGTGAGTGCCCCTGTGTTGTGTGCATACATGTAGTTAACAATAACTGCATGATGCAGCATCGACGTACAATCATATCAGTTTCATTATTCAGTTCGCCGCACATTAGGCCTACTTATCACATCACATCACATCAATTGGCAATTAAACGATGTTACAACCACGGTGCCGGGCATTATACGTAAAAGGGGCATTGTGGAAGGGTGAAAAATTCGCGAAACCGCTCAAAAAAGGGGTGTTTTGTCGTGTTTCCATCCTAAAAACACGAAATGTGATGCAAAACCAGGTGTTTTTAAAGAGCATGAGTACCCGCCGATACACTGAGTGCCGGAACCGGGCCCCCGAATGAACTGCCAAATTTGCCGCACATCCCCGTACCCTCATTTCCACCAAGAACCCTCCGCACGGATAACAATGCCTGAGCACCGTCAAACGCGAGTCGAAGGTTATTTCCCATGTTGCCTATCGCTCAGTACAATAATCTGAATTACAGACGTCGGATCTAACATACGGGTTAGAGGGTTAAATGCTTTTAAATGCGCGGATAAACAACGAATAGCCCCAGGCCCCATAAGGCCTGATTCATACACCCATACTTTCATATTAGTTTCTAAGCGCTCTTAAATCAAAGTCATTGTTCATTGAACTGTATGACAAAACAGGCGATAATAGTATAAACTTTTGAGATTTGCTATTTAAAGAGAATTTGCCATTGCTCATTGAAATGAGCTAGTATATGGACAACATAAGTGTGCTCTTTCATTTAATGATATAAAATTTGAAAAATATTGTAAGGATCACTCGGGGTTTTGACTTTTAAAACCTACATTTTGGTCAAAAATTGTGCTTGAATGGGTCATTTCCAAAAGATTTACTTCATTCGCCTGCTATAAACATTGAATTTTGTCATCTGTTGACGTAATGAAAAAAGGTGTTTTTAGCGGGAGTTTCTGATTGGATGAAGGGAACATTCAGGGTTGTGACAAAAAACAAGCACAAATGTCGTATTTTCCACTAGTCACCAGTTAGAAGCTCACACAGATCTTGCGATGCTATGCACTCAACAGCGTAGTGTAAACACAGAATTTGTAGAGACAAGGCATTGCTAGGCTAACTTTGCCGTATGCTCAGGTGTATCGAGGTGGAAACTGTGATACGTTTATAAGATAATCGTTTTATAGCCAAACCTTTCCATATGGTTTTTCGATGTCGAATATCCGATACAAGTATAAATGTACATAGACATCGCGAATAAGGACTTGGAACTAGTCTAATATACAATCTGTTCAATTAATATTTATCTTCTAAGGAATGAATTTATTGACGAAAACTAAATTAAATAAAAATGACTAGAAATGGATTGAATAGCGAATACGATGCAGCGCTTATTCGGCGTCGAATAGGAATCGGGCTTAAATCTAGGATTGAAAAGCCGGGGTTATTAGCATTTTAATAACCCTGCGAATAACCCTGTGCTAGGCTATATCTCAGCAGCCCTTATCTCTCACAGTGACCGTGAAGCTAGTGACTAAGTGGAGAGCCATCATCCAATTTAACCGCCGCGTGATGATTGAAAATTGGAAATAATCCTCCATAAAAGGGCTATCCCTTTATACACACGTAAAGTTTAAGGACACAATATAGGAACATCAGGGTAGGATCGCATCACGGATTTCTCTAACTTCTCTGCAACGTCATTGATAGATGGCATTATCATTACATCAGGACAGTTTGTATAGGTATTTTAAATACTCTATAACTACTTCATGCATATAAATTATTGTGATAGCTACATGTAAAAGCAGGTACTTTCGGCTACCACCACGACTCCACTTGAACACCACCACCACCACAACCACAACCACCAAGAACAGCAGCAGTAGCAACAAACAATTACAACACCAATACCGCAATGTAAGTAAAATTCGAGTCATTAACTTCATTTTGTGACTGAAGCATACTGCGATCGAATCGAACTTTTGAACTTCGATCATTATTTATTTTGATTTTGAATAGCAGATATAGATACAACGTAGGAACGGTTTTATTTACACATTATAAACTGATTTGCTATTTGGAACGAGGTTATTTATTGCTTGTTCATTTGATATCAAAGTAGTGATTGTCATCTTTGGTTATGTAGCGTACAGTTATAAATTGATTGCAAGTGATTGTTAGGTTTTAGTTAAGTATCTCTTTACATTTAATTGTAAAGTAAAAGTCCTTTTATTGCATATTTTCCCAATTTTGAATACCCAAGACACTTCACATGACAAGATCCAGACGAATATTACACTGCATTACATCCAATCATTGCTTTTCTCTTGACAGATTGAATCCGGGATTAAATTATCATGAGATTTGATGATATAATCATTCAGCTTGGTGAGTTTGGTCGATATCAGCGTCGAGTGAATTTTCTGATATGCACAGTGGCAATTTTAAGTGGATTCCACTCGCTGGTTCCGGTAAGTATTCATTGCTTTTTAGGTTTAATTTCCTATGCCGAGATATATAACATTATATAACATCAAAGGTGTCAATATAGCATTAACAAGTATTTAAAATGCATCGAATCATGAGTACCGTAAAAATTCAACAATAAGCATATGTGCCTATTAACGAAGAACGAACTTCCAGGGTAATTTGTTACTTTTCTTCTTTTTTTCAAATATATGTGTTACAGATATCTATAAGTAAAAAATGAAAAAGTTTAACAAACTACCCATAAAGTTCATTATTGTCCGCGCAACTCGTTAATAGACACATATGCTTATTATCGAATTTTTACGGTATACCATTAACCTCGGGGAATCCATTGTTTATACATTCAACCCGATGCAACATTCATTCTTTGTTGTCTTTGTAATGATGTTTAGGTGTTTTTAGCCGGTGAATCTGATCACTGGTGTGCTGTTCCTGAATTGGAAAATGAAGACTGTTCAAGCTGGCCTGAACTTACGCCAGAACTCTGTGATGATGCAAAGAGAGATGCTAGTATTCCACTACAGACAAAGGAGCACGAGCCATATGAATACGACAATTGCTTACGGTAAGACATGCTTTTGAACATTAGGCCACACAGTTTTTAACGATTCTTCTTCATAGGAATTAGGTCCACGTATCTTAGCCCGGGACCTGAGATCAATGTCTACACTTAACAAATTTGTCATATGGTCCTGATTTAAAATCATTTTTAGAGCTGAAATTATACGCTATTGCTGAGCGACAAGCGATTGGTATTTGACCAATGAGGTGGCGAGCTCTACCCAACACAGCAAAAAGCGCTCTACCTCATTGGCTAAAACCCAAATCGCTCACTCAGTTTTACAGCAGATGACCTTGTTCATTTCAGCTTTCCAGAAAGTGACTTCCGCTTTAGGTAATTATTGATTGTCATGTTGACTTTTGGCAACAGGTGTCAATGTGTTTTGCCCCTAGTGTGATTGAATGAGTTATTACGCCATTTCTCAATTGTTTCTCAGCTAAACAAAGCTTTTTTCTAAACCGGACTGATTCGTTTAAGGATTCTTGTAAATGTAAGCAATGCATCTTATATCTTGTAATGCTCATCTCACAAAGTGAAGTGGCTATGAGCCAGATACCTCTGTGTTTTCACTCCCAAAGCAAGTATGATTTTAGAAAGGGAAATTCATTTGTGTAGTTTCTACATCATGTATTAAATGCCTTTCGCTGCTGTCGGCTTTTGTACAAGTACATACATTCTCATTGTGTTTTGTGATAGATATAATTTGACGAATGTCCCATTTTACCCGGGGGTAATTACACCGCATTATACCAATGACACGCTTCGTTGCGATGAAGGATGGGTTTATGATACATCGCAGTTGAAAAGTACAATTATAACTGAGGTAATTATATTTTTTAGAAATTGATGTTCTTATTGTATTGTGAATAATGTCGTCGATCTCGTCATCATCATCATCATCATCATCATCATCATCATCATCATCATCATCATCATCATCATCATCATCATCATCATCTTCATCATCATCATCATCATCATCGTCGTCGCCGTCGTCATCGTCGTCGTCGTCTTCCTCTTCTTCTTCTTCGTTTTCTCATTCCTCTCCTTTTTTTCTCTTATGTTTTTTTTTTTACTTGGCTGAATTTATTTATTTATTTATTTATTTATTTATTTATTTATTTATTTATTTATTTATTTATTTATTTATTTTTCAGTTTGATTTATTTATTTATTTTTCAGTTTGATTTAGTTTGCTCGAAGTCCAGTTTGTCTGGTTTGGCACAGTCCATATATTTCGCAGGACTTTTGGTGGGATCATTGGTATTTGGACCTCTTTCTGATATGCAAGTATCACCTACACAAACATACCATAAACGGGGTAACTTTGCCATTTAGTGATAACTTTACCAGCTTTTGCAGGTGACTTTTTACAAGTCATAAAATTATTTTCTTGGAATCGAAATTATTTTTTTTCACAGAAAACCATTTTAAGTTAACCCATACATACCAAAGTTACCCCTTTTACTGTACTTTGTATTTCAAAAAATGTATCATCATAAGGTTCCAAAGTTTAGCCTAAAATATGTGAGCTTCTATATACTTCTTGCAAACTCATGTTTCTGATTTCCCTGTGCGATATTGCAATGCTATAGGTAATTATAGTTTCAGTTGGATGAAATATTACAAAGCAAACGCATAGTAACAATACTGTGTGAGGCTTTGTTTCCCAAATGAGAACAATAGTCTGCATATAGTTATGCAGCATTGTTATGGTAACTTATAGTACAACTCATTGTTGCTAATGTTAAACTTGTCAAAGTGATTGTGATTGTATCACACAAGTAAATGAGAGCACGCTATAGTGTCCGCTTCATTTACTTACGTCATCAGCCCGCTGCCTTGAAAATTAATTTCGCTTCAACGGGGGAAGAACACGTACGAGCCCGAACTTTACCCACACAATCTCTCTTTTTTCAGGAGAAATACGCATACAAAAATTGCAACGAGTGTCAACTTGTAATGTAATAATTATTCTCTTCGAATAGAGATAACTTGTTTTTGCAATAGACCTGCCCTTTAATCGATAAGGCGTTCGACTATGGTACGAGAGGTTGCGGGTTCGAACCCTGGCGGTACCTATAGTACGCTCTCGTGGAAAAAATTGTGTTTGCTTGAAATTCCCCTGGACAAGGAACTTACTGCTAATTTGTTTCGTTGTAACCAGTACGAAACTCGGGGAGCTGATCCTGGTTGTGAAGGTTCCCTGAATTGTTGTTTTATGGTTAATGGAATGATGTGGGACCGTAGTGGTCAGCGACAACCTGTAAAGTGTGCTGAGGCATGTGGATCAACATCTAGGCGTTATGCCTGTGCGTAGCGCACTATAAATCACTGCGTTTTTCTTTTTCTTTTTTTTTTTCTTTTGCAGGATTGGCAGGTACTACACGTATTTTCTGACAGCAGGGTTATTGTTTGCCAGTGGTGTTGCAGTAGCCTTCTCACCAAACTATATCGCTTACACAATATTCAGGTTTCTTGTAGGAGCCTCAATGATTGGTGTGTTTGTTGCACAGTTTGTTTTAGGTTTGTGGATGATATTGATTATATATTTATGTATGTATACTTGTTCGTAAAATTCTGATTCATGTCTTCTTACCAACCACCTGTTGTTGCATTATCATGGGAAATTCCTCCTGGAAGACAGAATGTTATTTAAAAGCACATTCAGTGATCCCAGCGGAAGTGTAAAAAAAGTGAATTGTTTATTAATTTTAATATATGTGACGCGATCAAGCACAATCAGTCGGAACTCGACAATCCTAGTTTTGAGATATGGGCCAAATAATGTGTGTATGGGTGGGAAAATCAAAATTGACTTTTTTCAAAAATGAGAGGGAAAAACATTCTTCACATGAAAATATTTTTTGATGAAATTCCGAAGGAAATGTCAAAAAAGTGACTTTTCCGACCCCATGCAACTTCAATAATTGCCAAAAATCATGAAATTATTCCCAAAGAAGCTCCGATTTAGCGTTTTGTTATGCCTAATTTCGTAGCTATATCTGAAACCAAAGGTTTAAGGTATCGTTGGTATTTTTAGTACCAGGCTGGTATTCAAGGTATCGTTGCTAAGTTGACTATGTATTTTTACATATATTTTAGGTGTGCTAAAAATGACTCAATTAAAGTACTCCCAACTTTAAACTTGATTTTCTCCGTTTCTTTCTTTTTAATGTACCGGTTTTCAAATTGTTGTAACTTTGCAGCCGAAGGTGGAGCTTGAAATGCAAATGTAATAATCACAAAATTAACCTGGGCCTACTTCTGACTGATTTTGCTTGATCACATAAATGTTGACATTTATATAGCGCCTTTCACGTGTATCAAAGCGCTTTACATTTATTCCGCCGTCGTTAGAATATGTCAGCTACCATACAATGCCCAAGGCATGCTCATACCTTTGGGCGGCTCTCAATGGACAATATCCCTAACATCTCCCCATTTCACCCCTGGGTAAAGAGAGGCAAGTGAGGTAAAGTGCCTTGCCCAAGTGCACAACACGATGGCACCGCCGGGGCTTCGAACTCGCAACCCTCCGATTGCGAGGTAGAGCCCGTACCGCTGCGCCACCGTGCCCCCACATCACATATTATGTATGCAAACTTCTTTTTTCATTTCAGTTACTGAATTTGTAGGGCCATCTAAGCGTATGTATGCTGGTATGGCAACTCAATTTATGTTTTCAATCGGTTATATGCTCCTTACTCCATTGGCGTATTATATTCGAGACTGGTGGATACTACAGCTTGTAATATCAGCGCCTACCATTCTACTTTTCTTACTGATACCGTGAGTTATCATGTTCTATTTGCCTCGATCTTCTCATATAACACTAAAATGTTTAATTAACGTCAGCGAGTTCATACGTGATAGGCCCTAATTAAAGCCATATGCAGGCGGCGAATGGCATGATAGAGCCGGCAACTTGTGAAACCGCCCGGTCGTATGGCATTTTCCCATATACTCGGTTCGTTTTGTGGGGTTCATTATCGAACCCCAACGGTTTTAGCTTGTATTTATATTATTTATTAACATAGGCCTATTTGTTTGTGATATTTCAAGCGTTTTAAAATTTCAAAATAATCCCATTCAATTACACGGTTGACGATGAAAATTTACTGAATTTAGAGAATGCAATGCGACCACCACCTGGCCATATGATAATATTTGCTGAGAGGACGCCCTCAATATTTTTCAAATTCTGTTTTACACGATTATATTGTACTTTATTACACCAACATACCCTGCAAAATCAAGACTCTAGGTGCCGTCGTTTTATTATTACGATGGAGTTATTAGTCGAACGCATACACAGTACGTACATGGCGTGCGTGACGACGGTGATCTACACAACTAAAGATCGTACCATAACACGAACGAAGCAGTGATACGTATTGGCGACATCGGCGCTGGTCGTAAATTCCAATTTTCTTTGCTTTGCCTAAGTTGTTCGGCTCAAAAATAAAAGTGGCTTTAAAAGTTAAGTGGTAAAGGAGCTTGTTCACAGGTCGGAGTGCTCATCTGTGTATCGAGCGATTGGACCAGACTCCTCCAAGAAATATTGCTGCATGCGTGGGATCGCTATACCTCTTCTACAACGAGTCAGGTACCTTACCGGCATTGAATAAAGCTGGTAACAATTTGTACACCTAGGTGTGGAGGGGTATATGTGAAGAGCCTCGTTGGCGCCGCGGGGATTCAAACTTAGGACCTCAAACTACCTCGCAAGTCTTAGACCGCTGCGCCACCGAGCCTCTAATTGCATTAAATCGTGATTCCAGTTTAGAGATTAAAGTTTGAAACTGAAGCACAAAAGACGTAAATTGCAATTTGCATAATTTAGTTCTTTATAATAAATATGTATACAGCCTGTCTAAAAAAAAATGGTGCAAGTGAAAAGCGCCCTCTTTGGCAATTAGAAAATACCGTTGTGGCATGATGCTTACATCAACGTCAAGGGCGTAGTCTTAGCTCTCAAATACCGTTTGTTCTGTTCAATTTGCTTTGTTTTAATCTCGAAATATGTTTAGTTAACGACGAAAGGGTAAAATCACAATTAACAATTAGGGCCATCGGTACGGTTGCCGAGGACGGCAAAGTTTGAAAGACGCCAACATAAAATTAGCAATTTCAAGCCTATATGAGAGGGGTGAGTCATCCTATTCGGGGCCTGATTAAAAGCGGCACAAGACGTTTTTCGGTCATTTTCCTTTGGGATTTTCTAAATTTTCTAATTGATTGGGGAGGCACGTGCCCTTATGACTTTACGCCATGCCCCACTGGGGGTGGGTGGCAGACGAGAGCTTTGTCGGCAAACAATTTAATATAATGAAAGACAAAGATAAAGACAATTTATCGCGTCTGACGTCACCTGTCAATCAAACTCGAGCACGGTTTGTTTACAAGTGTCGTGATGATGACTTGCTGAACGCGGATTTATAACCGGGCGCCTTATTGTTAATTTTGCACCTTTCGACATGCAAACCATCTCAAAAGTTAGGTCTTTATAGTAGGAAACTTTCTTTGGTGAAGGCACCATGTCGAAAATGCCTAGAAAAGCTGCTTTTTGCCTTGTAAAAGTACGTATTTTTCGCCATTTGCAGCTATTCCTTTTCTCCGATCAGCACCAGATAGATCGGTCTTCCTTTTACGCGCTGAATAGCCTGTGTAAACCAATCAAGGATCGTAATTGACAGTGACATCAGACGCGATAAATTGTTTTTATCTCTGTCTTTAATTATAGCCGCTTGCACCTGCTCCGGCACCGGCAATGCTGCCTATTAAATATTAATATTCTGCTAAATGATGTTCTGAAGGCTAAGATTTCATATCCACCATATCTTTTTTCAGTGTAATCACAGAATCTCCCAGATGGCTAATGTCAAAAGGCAGATTTGATGAAGCAGAGCAGATCATTCAAGATGTGTCAAGAGTTAATAACGCTAAGTTACCAGAACCCCTCTTCACAGACGAGGAAAAAGAAAAGGTGACATTTTAATATTTGTCAAACTAAAGTCTGAAAACATGAGCTCACCTTAAAGAATATCCCTTAAAAATTAAGTTATTGATTAATAATAAGCCTGTATACTGTAAAGGTTCGCCTGATGGCGCTATGGGTTCCCTTGACATTAGTGTAATTTTAGACACAACCTAAAAGTGCCCTCCCTTAAAATTCCCACCAGCAAATAAGGGCACGGAGCCATTCTTGTTGGGATTTCAGAGGAGGGAGCTCTCTATTTGCACATGAAATTTACCCCAAGGCAAAGGAGCCCAAGTGCGCCATTAGGCGAATCTTTACGGTATGAGCTGAAGGAGGGTAAAAGAATTACCTTTAAAATGGTCTTGCAATTACTTTTACAGATACTTACAGAGAAAAATGAGAAGAAACCAAATGCTATAGACATATTTCGCACACCAACACTCAGATGGAGGACACTGAATCTAATGTTTAACTGGTAATGTAATATAAAAGCTGTTATACAACATTAATTTTCATGCAAGACATGATTTTAATCTCCCACACAGGGAGTGTAGATTTTAGATGGAGTGATTCATTCAGGTAACGTAACTCCATTTGTCTTCCACAGGGGGTGTATGGATTTCAAGTGGAATAAATTGCGTACGTGTAGAAGCAGTATTGATCATTTATGACACCTGCTCTTGACTAGAAAAATAACCGAATAATTATCTATAATGTGAACCTTTGAATAGCACTTTATTAAATTGTTCAACACTGTATTTATTATAATAAATTCCGTATAATAAGAGTGTATGTGTATAGGGTGTTCCTGAAAGAAATGTATCGTCGGGAACTTAATTCTTGTGGGTATTTTAACGCATAAAGCAAACATAAATAATAATCGATGTGGTTGAGAGATATGGTATATCAACTATCACATACTATTTTGACAATTGACCACTTCGTTTTTGAAATAAAAGAATTTTACAAACCACCTCATTTTCAATCCGTTCCACCGAGTCAAATATACAGGGTGTACCAAAGAAAAGAGGCCCCTCATTGCGCCCTCTTTTCTCCTATTTTAGAAAAGTTGATCAAGTATATGTTGGTATGTAAAGAAGCCTTTACCCGTTAGCTTTAATAAACCGAAACAATTATTTCAATCGGCTCATAACTTTTGAAGATATGCCCTTTTAAAGAAATGTATCCGTTTTTCACTCTGTCCACGGAGGAGGTTTGGCTACTTTAAAGATTGAAAAGTGCATATATCATGCATGAATATAAAACATTCCTCGATGATAACTTTATAAAATAACAACTTTATTTTAGAGAATGGGCTTTACCGGTGGGCTTATGGGTTATGGATTTTGTTAAGTGTCATAAGTGTCATTAATTTGGGCGAAATTGATGTGAGATGGGACTTCTTTTGCTATACTTGCAATTACTTATGTTTTTCTCGGTTATTTTATGCCTTTTTGTTTTATTATGTTTCTTACTTTCTTACTTTATTGTTTCTTGTCTTCTTTTTTGACAACGTAAGTCATTTATCTTTTTGGAATAAAAGCTAGCCCTGAAAAGGGCTGTTTAGTTTGTCTTTGGTTCTTTTGAAGTGAGTTTACTGTGCTGCTCTGCCCTCTACCTGGTTGCCTCCTTCACGAAATACAGGTTTCAGCCCTAGTCCTGAATGTTGAGAGCCGATTGAAATAATTGTTTTGGTTTATTAAAGCTAACAATTGAAGGTTTCTTTACATACCATATCAACTTTTCAGAAATAGGCGAAAACGAGGGCGCAATGAGGGGCCTCTTTTTTTTGGGACACCCTGTATATCAATGACAATAGACGCCTCATGCGCTGACGATGCGCAGTAGGGTGGGGCGAAAAACACTTTTTTTTCTCGGATCGACTTGGAACTCTCGGAAAATTTTACTGGGGTACAAACTAGTATTGTGCTGAAATATCAGGAAGATCGAAGCATGTTTCACCCAGGCAGTAGATTTTCACAAAATCCCTACTTATTTGCTATTTCTTAGCATTATAGGGTATCATTATTGAGCATTTTCCCAGTTCTACTCAGTCAAAATTCCCAAATGTGGTATTGTTGCATAGATATGAATTGCAGCATTGGCAAAAATAAATGATATATGATTTTCGGCTATCCATGTTTTGACCAGAGATCAAAAGGTCACACAGCCTTGAAAATTACTACAAATCAAGTGTCATATGACCCTTTAACCACTGGTCAAGTCAGAACTGCTCTAAAATCATATTTCATGTATTGTTTATACTTTTGCAGTTCATATCTACCCAACAAGACCAAGATTGTGTAATTTGACTCAGTAGAACTGGGGAAATGCTGCATAATGCTACCCCTACCCCTTAATTTAGCAACTCAAATATCTTCAATATTTAACTAAATACATGTCTTTAGCAAAAAATAATGGTAACCAATTAGAGACTGCTTGCTATTTGGTGATGTTCTAGAGGGTCCAAACAAACTACCGAAATTGTTTAATTATGGCTATGATGTCATCTCAATGCCTACTTTTCCCAGGTTGTTTCTACTTACTGTTAACATAGTTCGTTTTATGCAAATCCAAGAAAAATGAAGATGTTAAACTCACATTTTTAGTGACGTTTCACCACTACACTAGTGGTTTCTTCAGACTGGCAACCCACCACATCTGACTGCTTCCTTTTATAGGCAACAGGAACCTCTAGTGTAGTGGTGAAACGTCACTAAAAATGTGAGTTTAACATCTTCATTTTTCTTGGATTTGCATAAAACGAACTATGTTAACAGTGAAATCTAACAATCCAAATGAACTTGTTCAAAGAATTGTTTCTACTTATTTCTCCGATAGAGTTATACAGGAAGAAATAGCAAATAAGTAGGGATTTTGTGAAAGTACTGCCTGGGTAAAACATGCTCCGATCTTACTTATACTTTAGCCCAGTAGTAGTATGTACCCTAGTTAAATTCTCCGAGAGTTCCAAGTCGATCCGAGAAAAAAAGTGTTTTTCGCCCCACCCTAATGCGCAGTGATTAGCACTCCGAATACAGATCATCGATTGATATTTGAATCCGTGTAAAGGTTTGAAAATGAGGGAGTTTCGTAAAATTCGTATATTTTAAGAACGGTGTGGTCAATTGTTAAAAATCAAAAAGTATGTGATACCAGATTTATTCCTCAACCACACCAGTTATTTAATGATATTTGAATCCGTGTAAAGGTTTGAAAATGAGGGAGTTTCGTAAAATTCGTATATTTTAAGAACGGTGTGGTCAATTGTTAAAAATCAAAAAGTATGTGATAGCAGATTTATTCCTCAACCACACCAGTTATTTAATTAAAATACATAAACAATTAAGTTTCCGACGATACAGTTCTTTCAGGGACATAGAAATGCTGCAATGGGTTTTTTTTTCATATAAAACGTTAAAGATATTTTCATGAATTGATCTTTATATAATCCGACATTTGGAAAACGTGTTTATAACACCTTTATAACGTTTTAAAAACATTTGTGTTTGCTGGGCAAGTATACAACAGTGTATGTGTCTTAAGTGTACAATAACCCTGACAATAATAGTTTGCTCTCTTTCAGGGCCGTCAATTCAATGGTTTATTACGGTCTTGCTCTCAGCACATCAAGTCTTGGTTCCGATCCCTATTTAGCCTTCTTCCTGTCTGCCTTGGTTGAAATACCAGCTTTAATATGGATTCTGTTTGGAATTGAGTGGCTTGGGAGAAAGCCTAATCTATGTGCTTTACTTGTTATTGGAGGCGTTGCGTGTCTTGGCACCATCGGAGCTCGTAAGTTATTTCAGTTCACTCCTAGTCTTTTTCACGAAATATCTAGGTTCACGTACCAATATATATATATATATAATAATAATAATAATAATAATAATAATAATAACACTAATAATAATAATAATAATAATAATAATAATAATAATAATAATAATAATAATAATAACAATAACAACAACAACAACAACAACAACACATCTCAGTTACTTACATGCACATATTTATTTTTTATATCAACATCCCTTATCGTTAATTTATGTCCTACAAGAACGGCAATTCCCTAATATTGCAAACACTAATAATGGACGCTTCCAGATATTTTTGGCCCTACCCCTAAAGAAGACAAATTTGACATCTGACCTCGTAAATCATAAGACAAATGAAATAAGAAAAAACAAAGCAAAGAAAGAACATAGCCAGCAGTACATAGAGTATCAAGCCTACAGTTAGCATCCTGGAAAACCGATTCTTTTGTTATGCAAGGCTCACTCAGTCATTTAATGAGGCAATACAAACGATCGAATTTGGTGTTGAAATGAGCTAAATTTTTAGTTACACCTTTTCGATGTAAAATTAATTTTCTCGGCCAAATGAAAAGCAATCATTTTCATTTTTTCAGTAAATGTCAGGAAAAATTGTAGTGCTTGATACTGTATTGTTTTTTCAAATTCTAGTGTTAAACTTAGGCGTGAAATTTATTCATTTAGTGTAAGATTTTCGATTTTGATAGCCTTAATCTCTTTCCGCGAGCCTTTTTTTTGGATCAACCTTTTAGCTTTTCAAAGTAAGATAGTTCGCTAATGAAGGATTTTTCCCAACTTTCTAACGCACATCACCGTGAGCGATATATCATAGTTTTGTCAGAATTTGCGTTTTCATTTCACCATTTTTACTGCCGGCTGACCATTTTTCAAAATCAACGCGTGAAATCTAAGGCTAATACTAGCATTGTGGATCGATATCCCTGGGTTTAATAGGAATACCGGCATGGCTACAGTGTTGCTAGAACTTCAATATAGCAAAGAAATTCCCAGGCCTATTATAGCGCTCCTACTGATCATGTTTAACCAGAACACTCAATTGGGGATTTGGGCTACCAAATCGCTGGTCGGGCAATTTGCTTTCAATGGAAAATTGACCTGGATAAACAACAAAGGAAATATCGACTATTTCTGCTGGTTGCTCTCGAGATAAAAGTACTGAGTTAGACATTTTCGGAGCATGAAGGGAAAAAGGGTAAAACAAAAACGGAAATTCTGACAAAACTATAACATATAGACCCACACGATGTGCCTTACAGGGGTGGGAAATGTCTTTCTTTAGCAAACTATATTAGTTTGAGACGCTAAAACATGAATTCCGTAAAAGCTCGCAGGCGAATTCAAGGCCTATAAAAATCAAAAATATCACACTAAAAGACACAATTTGATGCTTAATTTTAACACCAGGATTTTCAAAAAAAAATGTATATCCAAGCACCAAGTTTTTAACTGACATTACTGAAGAAAAAAAATTATTGCTTTATATTTGACCGAGAAAATTAATTTCATAGCAAAAACGTGTATCTCTGAATTGTGCTGATTTTAACATGTATCGATCGACTTTTAGCGCGACTAAGCATTTCTAAATAATCGGTTGTCCAGGTGGCTGACTGCCTACGGATTTCATCACAGTTTACCTTAGCACGCTGGTAAGCAGCGTTTGAGATGGTGTTAATCGATAGTCGATAACCGATAATCAATGATCAATCAGCTATGAATATTTAATTGGATTCTAAAAATAATGATCATGGACTCTCATGTTCAAAAGTGTGTGTGTGGGGGGATGTACCCTATATAGCTGAGGACGGCTTTTTACCCCTAAAGAAGACATGGGGAAACTCAAACTTTTTTGGGATTCCCATGTCTTCTTTAGGGTAGGTGCCGTTAATTTCTGGACTAGCCCAATACAAAGCTTTTCTGACTCCTATCGCGCTATCTTTTTAAGACATTTCTTGGTTGCTGATGTGACTAGTATCAGGTTGTCCATCTCTATTTGCGTGCCACACAATTTTGAAAACTCATTTGGTCTCAAATGTTAATGTTATTCAACTATTTTCATACACTGGATAATATATTATGGCTAGTTTGATAAAGGGGATTCTAGGTATAGGCCTAATTGCTCGGACTTTACCGTCTTTAACACAGAAAAAGGTTACAGAGCATCAGATTAGTTTTTAGTCCATGAGAGTGTCATATATGGAACACGAGTATTGCACAAAATTACGATTTATGATTTTATTTTATAACTTACTTTATATAGCACCCGGAGCTGTACTCACTACCGTAGCAATGATTGGAAAGTTTTGCATATCGGCCACTTTCTCACTTATATACATTTACACCGCAGAAATGTATCCAACTATATTAAGGTACAGATTACTATTCTAGCTATTTAGGCGAGTTAAAAGAAGAAAAGGAGAAGTACAGAGAAATACAGGAAACAATGCCGAAGCGGGAAACAAAACCGCTTAGAATACTTGGTTCAAGTAATACAACTGTCAAGAAAAGAAAAAATTTACGAGAGCGAGCTATAGACAGGAGAGAAAGAAAGAGAAGACGAGCATTCAGAGGCGTAGCAAGAGCCTCGGGGCCCATAGAGCAGTGGGGGCCCATTTAACATTCTCCTTTATCATCCCTTATTTCATTTCACTTGGGGCCCCTGAACCCTCGGGACCAATGGACTTCGTCCATCCAGTCCACCCGCTTGCTACGCCCCTGCGAACATTCAGAGAAAAATAGAGAGTGATAAATCATGTAAATAGAGAGAGAAAAGTGAAAGAGAAAGAAAAGTATGACGATTCGATCATTACATTATTTTAAAAACGAAGATGTTTACTCCAAGATAAAACAGCTTTGTTATCCTTAAATTCCAAGAACAAAAAATGCTCAAAAAGATAAATGTCTCTTAGACCAACAACATATTTTCTTTTTCATACAGAGGAGCAGGTATGGGGTTGTGTTCAATGGCTGCACGTATTAGTTCCATTCTGTCTCCTATCATACTAATCATCGGAGATTATTGGCCACCTCTCCCGCTCGTCATTTTCGGCTCTTCAGCAATTATCGCTGGTTTCTTAGTTCTGCTTTTACCGGAAACAAAAGGACGGATGTTACCAGAAACTTTGGAGGAGGGGGAGAATTTTGGAAAGTATGTGATACGTGTTGATGTAAACATATTTTATGTTAAAGTTAGCAATTTGAAACCTTATGGTTAGTAACTATTTTGAACTGTTGCGATTTAGTCGTTCGCAACATCCTGCGAATGGTAGTGACCATTTCATAGTGAGCCTGTAGGGTGAAGAATTCAATTATCACAGATATACTTCTGTAGGTTCTGTGGTTCTTGAGTTATGTTGTAAAGAGGGCTGAAACAACATTACATTTGTAAAACCTAATTAACCGTAATAAATCAAGCAAGTGTTCAAAGTATATGATTTGTTTTGTACAACAATATTGTTTACTTATAGTGTTTTCTTTTTCTTGTTATATTATCCAGAAAAATGGAAATGAACGCTCCAACAGAACAGTTTACTTCGACGATTAATCCCACATTTACCCCGGACGATGGTAAAGCTTTTGATATGTGAAAGCCCATTGCAGCTACAATGTGTCTTAATTAATGTTGGTATCACACACCTTGGAGAGTACAGCGAAAGAAAGCAACAAGATAACGTGAATACTCATGGACTTTACAGGCTGAACGCTAGTCAGTCGATGCCTATTGTTCAACAAGACCCACTCAGTCATTAAAAACTTCGGTCGAAGTTTTGCCACAAGTTTAAAAAAATAACGGTTAGTTCATGAAAAAGAAGAAGTGAAATTTAGCAAAACGCGACGAGGTTTATTTGCCCGTAAGAGAGCTCTATTGTTCCGCTATTGTATCCGCTATTGTATCCACTATTGTATTCTATTCATAAAAGCTACTGCAAGAATCGCGGCAATCCCTGATATTGCTGATGTCTACCGCCGGCGTTTCGCATTTATTAACAATCAAAATTATCCCATACTCTTACATTTATAGTCTTATTCTCACCTTTTATATAATATTAAGAAATTGCAATTATGAAAACTACAAACTTTGAAAGTGAAAATATATTTACCATCGAAAATATATCATACTTAAATTCTATAGAGTCTATAATATATCCAACCCAGAAGTGCCCATTTATTTAAATTGTTGTAATAGCGCCCAAATATCCCCACAAATATCTTATACACCATTTTATTGATTCATTTTGGGCTAAATCAAAAGTCAGAAGTAGTTAAAAAGGGCAACATCCTCACCATTACTTGCTGCTTTACAAATTATCCTCGCTTGACCAAACACGCATAGTACGTTGATCGAAAAACCTAGCGTGGTTGTCTTAACCAAGGAGCTTATATAGAAAGGAGAAGTAATAGATTACGTAACGCATTGAAACCTTGTGCCGATTTGAAATCTGACAAGCTATTCATCGAAAGGTACCTTTTATTTGGGACAAAGGGCTTCCGCCATTAAATCCGTAAGCTGACCCGACAGTGTATTAACGCTTTACCTAGCAGGCTACTGTCAATAAGTGATCAAATGCAAGTCGAGTGAAAGCGCTTAATGGAACGAAAAGTACCTATTGTTATACATAAACCCAAGGGTGTGATTGAGTAGCGGTAAGCACAAAAGGCACACATTAGCCGCTAATGCATAGTTCGTTGTCACCCAACTGACATTAGGTGCTTCATTTAAATAAATTGAATGCGCCTGCTGAATGATTACACATCAAGGCTGCCATAGTACAATAATGGTATTAAATAGCTACGTTCCCGGGAGCTACGTATGCATGTAACATATAATAAGTATACCGGTATAGGCCTATATAAAAGTTGTTTACAAATTGAGATTTTATTTTATTTTATTTTAAGAAGGAGAATGTCATAATCAATGGCGTACTGAAGGGGGGCAGCTCTTCTGTGAGAGGTCTTGGGAGGGGGTGAGGTTGGAGGAGGGATATGAAGAATGAGAGGGACTGGAGGAAGAGAGAAAGAGGAAGAAATAAAGAGAAATAAATAAATAGACGAAAATAAATAGAAAGGTAAGGAAAATGATAGGAATGAGAGGGGACAAAACGTAAGAGGGGATGGAGAAGGGAAGGGAGATAAGAAGAGGGAGTGATACTTTAGCAAGTACAGAGAAAGGAAAAGAAATGAATGACAAATAAATGTAGGCCTTATAATAATTATTATAGAAACTAAACACACCCCCCCCCCCCCCCACACACACACACATAGGCCTAACACTAATAGCACTATAGGCAGCCATTCGATGATGCCAATGCCTTTCATGCGTTACGTATTTAAAACGCCCAGTCAGATGTATTTTACACCTGCCAAGCACAAGTCACCCAATTTCGAAAATTGGACGTTGAATGTACACTCTCATGAATATTGATTGGCAACATTTTCCAATATGTCAGCGCTCAAATCGGACACAATAGAACAATAGACCATTCAGTGCGTTGGTCTTAACAATGCAAAAGAGATGTAGAGCTTACCCACTAACACTAGCTCATTTACAAAAACCTATTGAACAGTTACGTAGTCCATCGATAGTGTGGACACTCTTCACTCGCAACCCACCAAAATTCGTGCTATTTTGGCGTTGGAAAAGAAATCTCGTGAATAGAGTGCCCTCTCTACTATCTGCCTACATGTTTACGTTCTAGAAATGCCAACTAAAATCATCCAACAACTTCATTTTAAGAATTATTTCAGTATAGAAATCAATAGGAACAGAAAGAGTATGGTCTACACATTCCAGGAAAATGTTTTATTTGTTTCTTCCGCCATTCTATATTTCCCTAAAATTATCACATTTTTCTCCAAAATCCTATGTAAATGATTCTCCACGCTACGCAGAAATTATGTGCGATAAATCATACAAATTTGCCACAATTTTACATCACTTTAGACAGTATTGCAATATCTTGATGATTTTAGGCATTTTCAACGGCAACTTGAGTATATTCAGAAATCAAATATCGCGCCAAGGGATGACACTCTTATTCACGCATTCATTTACAACGCAAACTTGTATCGAATCCCGGTGGTTTGCGACCAATGAAATGTCCGCACCCCTGGACTTATTCATTCTTGGTATGAATTATTTATTAGGTTTGTCAAGGCAATAACCACGATCCGTTTTGTAATAATATAAAAGCACTTGCAATAGAATCCCGCTGAGTTCAATGAACTGCGCCCTGAAACCGATGGAGAGGTGCCCCATAAAGAAGCTATTCCATTGACCTCTATTAACAGGTCAGTGAGCTCTCCATACACAAATGAACAAGTACAATAGGACAAGGCCAGCACCTATTACCTGCTTTGTAACATGTTATTTTGAAGTCGTGAAGATTAGTAATCGTCTGTGCATATGAACTGCGCATTTATGATGCAAAATATTAGTTCTATATAATATAAAATTACAAATACTGGTATTATGATACACGGTATAGGTGATATATAAAACGACTAATAAAATCATGTCATCATGGCGTCATGTCAAAGGTTCATTATATCCCGTATGTTTGTCTAAATTCATATATATATTTGAAAAAAAATTCTACACCCATTTAATATGTACTCAGGTGGAACCTTGCCTTTTTAATTTTCATTTCTTTTTATGTAACAAATTCAGGTTTTTCCATTACGCGGGGCCGCCGGCCGCCGGGCAATACAAATTTAATGCTAACATTGAATGAACGCAGAATCAAGAATGGGCGTTTCTAGTACATACAGCGTCTGACTCTACCTGAGGACCTAGCCTAAGTCCCATGGGCTCCAAGAGTGGCTCTCCATACACACATGAACAAATACAATGACGGGTCGCCATTGCACTCCATACACAAATGATCAAATACAATGGAGAGTCCGACTGCCATGCAAATGAGCCAAGTGCCCTCTCAAGGGTCTGCTCTGTGATATCACACTGATCAGACTGATCTTTATGTTATTACAGCGAGGCTCACATACAATGTTCAACACAAAGTGAACGATGTTATAACTTGGAGGGCTAACACACCAACACCGCCAAATTCGACTGACGTGTGAACAACGTGGGATGCTATGAGGAAATTGAATACTCGTTGTCTGATCATGCATGTGTGTTTATGGTTCGGATAGCGGTTACTTAGCAACTCTCGTTCCGCCTTGGGTTTATTGAATACACTCTATATAAAGTCATCAATATGTCGTTTCCGTCCTTGGCTGAACTATTGGGTTCAGCTATTAATTTTTTAATAATTCTGTTAACCCCATAGCATTAAAAAACTAGTATTTTGATAAATAAAATAGCTGGATGCGGTATGCAGCTGATTGGGGTGGTTACGGGTCGTTAAAACCACTAACCGCGAAATATGGATATCCAACTAGTTTGCCCCTCGGAGCTTCAAAAAACCACTCACCCCGAAATATGGATATCCAACTAGTTTGCCCCTCAGGGCTACAAAGCACCATTAACCGCGAAATATGGATATCCAACTAGTCCACCTCGCATGGCTACAAAGAACCACTTAGCGCGCAATATTTTTTTACCTAAAAAAAAATTAATATCTACCAAAAACGTTTCAAAACGTAAAAAGCGGCCAAAGTTTAAAAATCTTTCCTGTGTGGCTTTTCACCCTTTTTTAAACTTGGTCCCATTTATGAAAGTTTCTAAAGACCCATACGAAGTCATCTATAGGCTACTTGTTGGTTTTCTTAGTTGTCAGTGTTTATTTTGTAGAGCAAATGAATTAATGTTCGTGCGTAATTGAAGTTTTTTTCCGTATAGACGTTATAATGTATTTTGTAGCAAATACTCACTTTGTTTAATTCTTCATCGTCATGTGCGATTCTGCGCCTTATGTACAGATGTAGGGCCTATATGTAGCAGGTTGACACACAGTCAATTTGCTAAGTATATATAATACTCTACTACTCTTTATGATCACGCAATATAATAAAACATAAACCTTGAAATGTTTTTGATAATGGTTGCATGTAAAAATTAGGACTCATTCTTCATGTTATTACTACTTTACTAAATGGGACCAAGTTTAAAAAAAAGGGTGAAAAGCCACACAGGAAAGATTTTTTA
Source organism: Amphiura filiformis (assembly GCF_039555335.1). Taxonomy (NCBI): domain Eukaryota; kingdom Metazoa; phylum Echinodermata; class Ophiuroidea; order Amphilepidida; family Amphiuridae; genus Amphiura; species Amphiura filiformis. The sequence goes on along the minus strand of NC_092634.1, from coordinate 22,065,697 downwards.
AACTTTGGCCGCTTTTTACGTTTTGAAACGTTTTTTGGTAGATTTAATTAGGCGCTTGAAACGATCGAATTCGGTGTTGAAATAAGCAAAATTATTAGTTACACCTTTTCACGCAATAATTAATTTTCTCGGTCAAATGAAAAGCAATAATTTTTATTTCTTCGGTAAATGTCAGAAGAAAATTATAATGCTTGGTACTGTATATTTTTTTCAAACCCTGGTGTTAAACTTAGGTGTGAAATTTAGGTTTCTAGTGTAAGATTTTCGATTTTTTGGCCCCGCGAGTTTTTTCTGAGGTTAATGTTTTTGCTTTTCAAAGTAACATAATTCGCTGACAAAAGATATTTCCCAACTTTCTAAAGCACATCCTAATGGGCTATGTCATAGTTTTGTCAGAATTTCGGTTTTGATTGCACCATTTTTCAATTCCGACTACCAATTTTTTTTAAATCAACTCGCGAATGTACCCATGGATGGGTGATTTTGCAAGCCACAATAGAAATATCGATTATTTCTGCTGGTTATATTAGAAATGAAGCGCTGGTTGGACATTTTGGGAGTCGCAAGTGGAAAAAGTTGAAATCAAAACGGATATTCTGACAAAACTATAATAAAATATAGACCCACACGGTGTGCCTTACAAAGGTGGGATATATCTTTCTTTAGCAAATTATATTAGTTTGAAACGCTAAAACATAAATTCCGCAAAAAGCTTGCGGGCGAAATTAAGGTCTATAAAAATCAAAAATCTTACAGTAAAATACACAATTTCATGCCTAATTTTAACTTGGTTATTTTTTTTTTAAATGGATATCCAAGCACTATGTTTTTAACTGACATTACTGAAGGAAAAAAATATTGCTTTATATTTGACCGAGAAAAGGTGTATTTCTGAATTATGCTGATTTTAACATGTATCGATCGACTTTTTGCGCGACTATGCATAACAAAAGAAGCTGTGACCAGAGTTCAGAGTGTTTACTAGTTTTGAAAACTATTATTATCATATCAACCTATAAATGCAGAAAACACCCCCCCCACACACACACACACACCCCCCCCACACACACTTCCTTAATCGTTAAAATGCACACCTTCTACATAGCGGGTGGTCTTCCTGTACATTGGAATGCAAAGACGGTAAACAACACGAGACTATTGTTCAGCAAAATTGTCTATTTTGTTTCACTTTGTGATTATATTGTAGTAAACGTTTCCGTCTGCAAATACTTTCAAAATTTTGTTTTTGATAACATAATTACAAATTCGGAATCCCATGTGTAATAATTTTGCTATTCAATTAATACTTACATTTGACGATATTTATCTAAAGAGTTCATATCCTTTTCAATGGCATGAGGAGTTGACACGCTTGCCGGTCTCGGTATATCGTGCCCATGGGTCACGTGCGAATTTATAAATACGTATTAATAAAATAAAGGTACCTATACACAGTCCGACCGCTCTCTGAACTTAATGGTGTGTGTAGGATCTGGAAGATTTAGTCAGAATTAAGCGTAAAACGTATAAAAGTTACATTACATTCCATAAACCATTTACCAAGAATTTAGGGATTTTGCTGCTTCAAGAGCGAACACCCTAGTCATTCCACAATTAACAACCAGGATCTGCTCCCCGTGTTTTGTACGGGTTACAACGAGACAATTAGGCACCACCAGGGTGCGATTTATGACCTCACCTGAGGGGGGGGGGGGGTAAATTGGTACCCACGACCAATGGTAGAACAACTTCCAAAGGTCAGGTGTAGCATGGACCGACCCGTTCGCGAAATCTATGAAGCATAGTGTCAGTATTAAAAATGCTTAAGAACAGGGTTAAAATGGCATTTTATTTTATAGCTATAAAATGAGACCAAAAGCATGGCAATACCTTCTTAATTGGCAGATATATCATTAATTAGTTTGAGTCCCATTTGGAAAAATCTGCGCCTTTTTTGGGTGGCGAATTCAAGACACATAACCCCCTACCTTCATGGGGATTTCTGCCTTGAAAGAATCTGGACGATGACATTGTGGGTTAGATGGTTATGACCTTCCGATCACCTCGACACGGCCAATGTATGAATACAAAATGTAATAATTACGTCGCTTATTGTACAACTATAGATGCCGATCGCACGAGTTTTTGAATATTGATTGGCAAAATTTTCTCAACATGTCAGCGCTCAAATCGAAATCGGATACATTAGATGAAGGAAAGCTTCAATTCGTTGTTCAAGAAATGTTTATATGGGAGAGGTCCACCCTAAAAATCCTAAGAGAATAAAAAATTAATAATTAATAATTAAGAAAGGTTCCTAGGCATAGTGTTCTTTCATTGGTTCTACTCACTACATTCAAGTTTTAGAATACAGATTTTGAACCTGGTCTCAATACCCCCCTAAATTTCGATGTTTCTGCCGCCACTGGAGCTAGAGAGTACATAGAATGGGCTATTCCAGAAATTAAAGGCAACCCCCCCCCTAAAGAAGACATGGGGTTCCCAAAATTTGTCACCATTCTTTGCTCTGGGAATTCCCAAAAAAATGTTAATTATTTTCACAAACCTAAAGAAAACATGGGAATTCCCAAGAAAAAGACACCTTTTTATTTTAGGCTTTGGAATTCCCAAAACTTTTGGCAAAAATTTGCTTGTCTTCTTTAGGGACACTGGGAATTCCCAATTTTTTAATAATTTTATTGTCAAAATGGGAATTCCCATTTTTTGGGATAAAATTTTGGTCGGGGAATTACCAAAAATTTATGATACAAACTTACATGTCTTCTTTAGTGGGGTGCCATTAATTTCTGGAATAGCCCAATGAGGATTGACAGTATGTACTTATGTAATAATATTATTATTATCTTCATGCCCTTTGATCCAGTTTGCAATAAACTAATATCAGTGTACTAGCTATACTTAAGATTAGTTTATTTAGTATCAGTATTATTATCATGATTAAGCCTATAAATGTGTTTGTATGGTGCTATTGAATAGAACAGCTGACGCTTAAGGACACTATAGAGAGATTGCATGGCAACCTGTACCTTCATATTAATTCGGTGCTTTTTACAAGAACACGCTAAAAACGGAATAATTTGCATATTTCAATTTGACGATGAAGTTTGATGATATTTTAGTTCAAATTGGTGAGTTTGGTCGGTATCAGAGACGAGCATATTTTTTCATTTGTCTAGTGGGTATTCCATGTGGATTTCAATCACTTGTGGCGGTAAGTAGACTACACATAAACACACCCGCACACATTGGCCCATCCCACCTATAAACAACCAACCAACACACCCCACCCACTCACCCCCACGCCCAACCATATACATACACATGTTACACATCCCATCACACCCCTTTGCACAGTCACGCCCCCACACCAACATTCACACCCATCATCAAGCCACACAACAACACATCACACACGCGCCCGGCACTCGGCCACGCAACTACCATCTGTGCTATCAACCATGTACGCATGGACACGCCCACCCCACCCCCCCATCATCAAACCACACCCAAACTGAGTAAAGCAAAGATGAATATTGTCCATAAGTCAACGATAAGTAGGAAGGTTTCAACGACTCTTGAATGTCTATTCATTTTAGGTGTTTTTGGCAGGAGAACAGGATCACTGGTGTGTTGTCCCTGAATTGGAAAATGAAGACTGTATACGCTGGCCAGAGCTTACGCCAGAACTCTGTGATGATGCAAAGAAAGATGCTAGTATTCCACCACAGACAAAGGAACACATGCCTTATGAATACGACAATTGCTTACGGTAAAAAGTTATCTTAAAATAAGAAATGACACAATGATAAATATTACAGTCATGATGATAAACACAGTGGCGGGCATGTAAATAAGCCCAATCGGCATTGGAAGTTTGCAATGCATTGTAGGACAGTTTTTGCAGTTTTAGGACACTTTGTCCTTTGACCTTTCAGAAAATTCAGAAATATTTGGTTTTTGTACGTACAAAATATAATCTAAAATGTTTTACAATAATTAAAACAAATATAAAAAATATTAGTATTTTATAAATTAATTATTTAGTATTTTTAATGATCAAAATTGTGACAATAATAAGAAAATTAATAATAATTACGTCAATTTTCCCGATATGTCAGAGGTCAAAGTGTCCCAAAACTGCTCTCAAAAACCGGAAGTTAGAATGGCGATTGGGCTTATTGTATCATCGAGATTTCATTTTGTAGAATAAATATAATAGACTAAGTTAATAATGATTGGGTTTTTACAAAATAAATTAGTATAAATATTATATATTTCTTAAATATCCCATAAGATTGGTTGGTATTAAACCTGTCGAATACATGTATGAGAGTTAAGAGTTCATGTTCATAAATTGGTATAACAAGAGACAGTCATACTATAATGCACAATTATTTTAAACAGGTATAATTTAACCGGCGTCCCATTTTACCCGGGAGTGGACACACCGGACTACACCAATGACACGCTTAATTGTAATGATGGATGGATATACGATACATCTCAATTCCAAAGCACAATCATAAGTGAGGTAATGAGTTGGTTATTTTACTTAACTTTTGTTTAGAAAAATCGCACTTGAGGCTTTCGGGTTTGTTCATATTTGAGTAATCTGCGCATAAATGGGTATATACGTTCACACGATTGTGTCCCATTTATCATTTAACCAAATATTTTACTCACTATTTTACTCACGGTTTCGCCTATCATGGTCGATAGGCATCATCAGAATGATGATGGATGATCCTTACTTCCGGTTGGATCTTCTCCTGGCTGTAAATACACCCTCTACAGGCAGGATACGTTCAACCGGAAGTAAGGATCATCCATCATCGTTCAACCGGAAGTAAGGATCATCCATCATCATTCTGATGATAGGCAAAACCGTTAATAGTAAAATAGTTGGTTTTGTTTTACTGAAAATTTCCTTACTGTATATCTACAAACCTGATGAATATATTCAGTGACTTTTCGAATTATCGACCCTTAGAACTAGCGGACCCACCCACTGCGTCATCATCCCTATATCTTCGTGTCAAAAATTGCCGTGATAGTACGGCGAATCCTCTCGTTTTTCAAAAGCTACGCATGGCGATTTTGTTCGAGATAGGCCGAGCGACTCAGGCTAAGCATACCATTTACATGATATGAGATACCATAGCCCTGCCATAGAGCCTGCCGCTTAGTTTCTATTCTACGATTTGCGCATGATCAGTACCACATATGGTGTTACTATTATAGAAAATTCGATTTGTTTTCAGGTAAAACGCAGGTTTTGTTTCCAGTACACTAACTCGAAAAGCAATACACTAATTAGCGGGGCCTTGCTGTTTGCTGTGGATATCTTTAACTGCATTTTATAAGTAAAGATTTTGAAATCCAAAGTAAAAATTGTGATATATTCAAGAATTTGAGAAATGAATTATACAAAGGAACCCGTGTAAAATTCAGGTGCTGCATCTATAATACAATGTTCATTATTGACTTTCTTTATCTGCGTCAATAATAGAATATCGATTTCGATCGAATTGAATACATGTCTCCATTTAGAGTTCGTACTACACCTCTGAGCGACAAAGCGATCGATTTCTAGCCAATCAGATACGGTAGGCCTCCTTTTCTTGCGTTTGGTGAAATAACAATCGCCCGTCGCTCACCGACGGAATATTAAGTTTATATTTATAACACTGGCTGTTGACACTGTGCCACCCCTTAAAGAATATACAACGCTCACAAGGGCATATACCTATTATAACATGATTCATTCTATATGTTTTCAGTTTGATTTAGTTTGCAGTCAATCTAGTCTTCCTGGCATAGCACAATCTATTTACTTTGGAGGAATCCTTTTGGGGTCTATAATTTTAGGACCTATGTCAGATATGTAAGTATTTATGTCTTTTAAGCTGAGTTTTATGATTTTCAAATAACAGGCCTTAGTTTCTTGTTGGGTGACTTACTCGCCGGATTGACAAGAGAAAAAGAAGAGTGTCGAAATAGGAACATTTTAGGCAACAAAAACGGGCTATTAGGGCATTTAGTGCCTTATGGCTATTATGGCATATATTGCCTTGCGGCATATGTTCAACAATGTTTATTTATTGGTGGTTTAAGCTCCGGTTTTCCATATCATGTCATTGATCTTAGCCAATGATTCCGGGATCAGGGTGTTTGCCCGTTCAATGTGCCGCAACATATGATTATTTTGGAAATTTGGAAAATCGAATTCTTTAAAACTATAACATGTCGTTCCTTTAAACATTCATGCAAAAAGATCACGTAAATGTTTCGTGTAAATGTGACACCGGTAGTCTACAGTGTTTTTATTAATGATATCATAATGATCATGTGACATATTGATATCAAATGAAAGACTATATTTTTCTCATTAACATATTGAAATTAGGAGTTCTAAATTTCTGAAGGTACCATTCAAAAACTGTTGAATTATAGTTGAACTATTGAAAAACTGTTGAATTAGTCTCAAACGTGGTATACAGTCGAGACTAATGCAACAGTTTTTTGATGATTTCGTCGGATATATACCGATTTGGAACGAGTGATTTCAATATGTTGATGAGAAAATAAACCTTTCACCTGATACCAGAATCAGTAAAGTGGGGGATGAGGCTGTCAATCGGGCCACCCACCTTTAATACATGTAGGCCTACATATCAATTATAAGACAAAAATGCTGTACTGGGCAGGTAGAAACCAATTACGTCGCGCCTTTGCTCTGACGTCAGACGCAAACTAGCCTTTTTAATTCGGTCTTCAATGTGTCATTTCCCGTTGCAGAATAGGACGATACTATACCTACTTCATCTCGACAGGGATCTTTTTTGCAAGCGGAATGGCCGTTGCATTTTCACCTAACATCACTGCTTATATAATATTTAGATTCGTTTTAGGAATGGCTAATATCGGCGTGTTTATGATGGCATTCGTACTAGGTATGTATAGACCGGTTTTATCAATATTATTAGGAAAGATATTTTGAAAATATCGATTGGTACGACACATTCTATCAGCTACGGTGACACCTCATGACGTCACGCTGGACAAATTGCATTCACTGTCAGAGGAGGTTCGTGGGTGTGAAACCATGAATGCAATAATTGAGCTAATACATTTGCAATTAAGGCGTGGGGTATGAACGTTTGGACAGTATTTATTTTGGGACATTAGAGCACATCAGACATATCGAATTGCATTCTGAATACGAAGAATGTCATTCTGATATCAAATAATTTTGATTTTTGAAATTCGCAATTTAATACACATTTTATGGCAAATCATTAAAAATTGATATTTTTGATATTTAACAGTACTTGAAATAAACTTTATCAATCTGATGATTTATACTTAAAGTGTATGTAGGTGGGATGAAAAGCCGACGATCAATTGAAAATTTTGACCTTTCGTATTGAAGATATGGATTTTTCCCCAAAACACCAAAAAAAAAATTAGGTCTTTTTGGAAAAAAATCCATATCTTCAATATGAAAGGTCAAAATTTCAATTGATCGTCGGCTTTTCCTCCATCTTACATACACTTTAAGAATATATCATTAGATTTATATAATTTACTTCGAGGACTGTTATATATCAAAAATTTGAAAAATATCAAATTTTTATAATTTGTCATAAAATTTGTGATTGTGATTTTCAAAAAATGAAAATTATTTGATATCAGAAAGACATGCTCCGTATTCAGAATGCAATTCGATAGGTCTGAGGTGCTCTCATGTCCCACAAAAAATACTGTCGAAACGCAATAAACGCTCATTTTAGATCCCTTAATACAGCATTGATTTGCTAAGAATTGAACAAGGCACCTGTCTCATCACACCGCTCTAATCCCTCTTCGAAAGTCACAGAGGTGTCATCGAAGTTGGAGCAGGTAATAAGTCCCTTACGGAATTGGTTAAATCTCACCATTATCTCCCTACTTTTGTAACATTTTTAACAATTAACTACAATGTGACCAAAGTAACAACTGATAAGGTGACAGATACATAATTCTGAAAAATTGGACTGAACAAGAGTATTTAATTTTAGAGATTCTCCGTCTTTGTTATACTGCCCAGGCTGTTAGACAAATTGTTTGAAGATCGATATTCCGGGTAAAGCCCAATTACTTACGCTAATCATATCCCTAACCCTAAACTTCACCCTAACTCTAACCTAAGCTCTAATCATAACCCTACATCTAAACATAACACTAACCCTAATCATAACCCTAAGCTAACATTGACTTTAATCCCAACTATGATCATTCCCTAACCTAACCCTATACCTAAGACTAACCCTAACCATAATAAGCCCTAACCCTAACATTATCCCCTTATCTTAACCTAATATAGGCCTACACTGTAAATTGGCCAGAACACATGGAACGCGTTCATTAATGTTTTTAACACATGACACGTGTTCAACTTATTTAGAGAACACTAGTGTTAATGTAGAGAACACAGGTGTTATTACCTCAGAACACTAGTGTAACATGTTCTAATCCTTTAAAAACTCTGGTGTTCAAAATTACTATCTATGAACACCTCGGACACATGAAAGAAATGTAACGGTTTTTTTAACACATGACACGTGTTCAAACATTGATTTTCAGAATGCTGGTGTTCAACCTTTATTTATACATTTTCAAAATCTCATTACTCGACAATAAAAAAAATGCATGGTAGTATAAACAAGATAATGGCGGTGTTCCGAAGAATTCCGATGAAATCAGAGAGTTTTCACCTAAGGCAAGCCCAAGGCTCGAACCCTCGTCGATTGTATCTCCCGGCTGACAGCGCAACGCATTTTAATGCGATTAAAATCGCTCGGCCATAGTCACCCTCTTGTGTCTCTCCTATGCTTGTTCATCGCTGTCAACAGATATACGGGCTCCGAGTCGCTCCCAAAGTTGCCCTGAATTTCATTCTTCTCTAAATCCTTCAAATTTACTCTCACTATCATCCCATTTGTCTTAGCGTTTCCCGGAAGCGTTTCCACGTTGCATCGCCATTGTTGTTGTTGTTGTTCTTACTTATATCCCTCCTTCGAAGGAGCACCGTGTATTTCTCGCTGACACGTCGCAGCTCTCCAACGCCTCTATCTGCTCATGCGTTCCATTTTTGAACACCAGTATTCAATATAATCATTCAGAACACTTGTGACACGTCTGATCAATACTATGTGTTCTACATTATACTAAAAGAACACTAATGTGCAAGGCTTATCATATTTTCAAATACACTAGAGTTCTAAAGAGACAATTATGAACACCTCGGACGCGTCTGAGAGGCGTCACGTGTTCGGGAACATTTGCAGTGTACTCTGAACCCCAACTTTAACCCTTGGGCGTTAATGTAGTCATTACTCATTTCCATTTCAGGAACAGAATTTGTGGGTCCGTCTAAGCGAATGTTAGCTGGTGTGGGGATACAGTTGGTCTTTTCGATCGGTTACATGCTGTTAGCTCTATTGGCGTTTTTCATTCGGGATTGGTGGATTCTACAGCTGGTCATATCTGCGCCGATTGCTTTAGTATTCTTACTAGTACCGTAAGATCAAAGTTCCCTGTCAAAAACAAATCAGAACGCTACACTTTTAACAACATACGTTCGGCATTTTGAGTAATTTTGGCAACCATATACTTAATTTTTACTTTATTTGGATATGCTGAATTCGAATACCGTATATCATCTGAAAGGTACCACTTTTCTAGGTGTTTGATAAAATGCACACCCTTATTACATATTTTATATCTAAAATGACCACTGAACGTGTTAAATAGATGTACAACATCGTTAGACTATCAATACCAATATTACCCTCATCTTATGGCCTCGTGTATATAACCCGTTGGGTTTTCAACCAATAGTATTATAGGAATAACCCAATGCATTATAGGAATTTCTAATGCCGATTTTGCTTATAGATATCTTTCTCTTTAGATTTATACCAGAATCTCCCAGATGGCTAATGTCAAAAGGCAGATTTGATGAAGCAGAGAAGATCATTCAAGACGTAGCAGAAGCTAACAAGACACAATTACCGGAGACACTCTTCCAAGAAGAGGAAAAACAAAAGGTACACAAATAAGTTTGGTAGCATGAAGATAAGAATGTGAAACGCAAGTCACCTATTCAAACGTATGTCTTATTAAGGTAGCTGTGTACTCTCAGATACGCATGTAGTAAAAGTGCCATAACTTTGTAATTATTCACGCAAGACATGTAAAAGTATACATTTTTATAAAGGCAAGACATCAATGAATCTCAATATAAGTACAGTTTTGGTGTAAAAACAACAATTATGAAGAAAATCACAAAAAAGTGAATTTTTGGCAATTTTTGTTCGGTACATCATAACAAAAAAACACTCTTTCCAAAAATTTTAGTTTTGCTTTTTTCTTAATCTTGAGGCACCATTCCAAAAACGGTTTTTTTAGTTTTTTGATATTGGCCTTATTTTTGGAGATATTGACCATATAAGGCATCAAAATGAACTTTTCAAAATTCACAACCGTCTATTTGCCTATTTGCACAAAATGATGCCTAAAATTGGAAATAGACCAAAATATAAAAAAATGAGAAAAACGTTTCTTAAGTCAATCATGCTTTTTATGATGAGCACAATTGCTTACCTATAGATGCTGTATTTATTGAGTTATCGTGTACCTAAATCGTCATTTTATCGAGAAAATGAACATTGAAATAAAGGCCGTTGAAGTTTAAAGTGGTCACATTTTGCACTTTCATCGAAGCTTACAGGAGAATGCAGCAGTTCTTGTTTTTCTACCTTACATTACGTAAACATCGGGTAAATCCACAGCCCCTTGAGAAGTTTGGGCGAAATCTATTCATATCTTGATGTTTAAATCGGGGAAAAGAACTTGAAAAAAATCACATTTTATCAGCTAAAACGGAGCCATTTGACCGCTAGGTTTTTGTGAAATCAGTGCTTCCGCGGTGTTTCCATAAGATGCGCCACGCATGCAGATAAGCGTTGCGTATGCGTAGCGTATCTGTGCGTTACCAAATTGCGCGATACGCAACGCGATGCGTTGTTGCGCGCGTGTACCCTGCTGGTACAACAAAGATTTTCTTTCCTTTTAAATTTCAAACACGAGTGGAATAGTGAAATAAATTCCTTAAAATATTGCAGTTGGAGTTTATAAATCTGGATTTTCATTCCTTGTATTTATAAAAAACATAACAAAGTACAAACATATAAAAAAAACTCAATTTCGCGAAAGAAATAGTGTCTAGAGTACACAGCCGCGTTAATACAGATTCATAACCTCGTGAATAAACGTGATACATGTGATCCAGTCATTATTTGTAAACACACTAAAGAACATGCAAGATAGCTTAAAACAATAAACAAAGCAAACTGAAGTCGCAAATTCTATAATGAAAGACAAAGATAAAAAGACTAGTTTGCGTCTGACGTCATCTGTCAATCAAACTCCGAGCACGGTTTGTTTACAAGTGTCGTGATGATATGAGTTGCTGAACACGGCGGTAAAACCGGCCGTCTTATTGTTAATTTTGCACCATAAAACATACAAACCATCTCAAAAGTTAGGTCTTAATAGTAGGAAACTTTCTTTGGCGAAGGCACCATGTCCACAATGCCTAGAAAAGTTGCTTTTTGCCTTGTAAAATTACGTAATTTTTCGCCATTCACTGCTATTCCTTTTCTCCGATCGGCACCAGCCAGATGAATCGACCTTCCTTATACGCGCTATTAGCCAATCAAGGATCGTAGAGAATTTGATTGACAGTGACGTCAGACGCAACTAGTCTTTTTATCTTTGTCTTTCGTTATAACAGATGTGTACTTGAATTGATTTGTTATTCTTCTCTTAGATATTCGAAGCTAACCAAGAGCGCCAGCCAACGGCAATAGATTTATTCCGCACACCTACTCTAAGAGGGCGAACTTTAAACTTGATGTTCAATTGGTAAGGTTCGCTGTGATGTATGTATTTCTTGAGAGTATTATTTTATTTGGTTATTCGGTTTTTGTGAATATAGAACTTGTCACGAAGAAACATTGGCCAATTAGTTCAATAGTTCTGGTATGCCCATAACCACGAACTACACTAACTGACTGTCATGCCTTTTTTAAATGGAATTTCTATTGAAAATGGCTAAAATATCTTTTGTCTCAGAAACTGTACATGAAAGTGAAATGGCACGTAAAATCTTTCAATCTTAAGCAACAGATCAAAGGGATTGACTGAGCTCAATTTTAACCGTTTTCTCCATGCGAATGTTTAAAAAGCAATTTCATCATAACTACAACTTTGTTCTTTTATTCTTAGGACTGTCAATTCAATGGTTTACTACGGGCTTTCTCTAAGCACATCTGATCTCGGATCTGATCCTTATGTAGCGTTCTTTATCTCCGGTTTAGTAGAAGTACCAGCATACATATGGGTACCAATCGGTATTGAATGGCTAGGAAGAAAACCTAACTTGTTTTCCTTGCTGATTTTGGGAGGAGTGGCATGTCTGGCAACCATCGGAATCCGTATGTATAAGTTTTGCGTTCTTGATTAATACTGCAGACGAGGTGTACCAGAATGTAACGGTGAATACCATTATCTTCAAATGTTTTAAACTATCAATAATTATCATAATTAGGAATTTAAGATTGTAAGAATTGGACTTTAATATTGAAATAACACAAAATTCCCGGGACAATATACAAAAGTTTTTTTTCAATGTTTAACAGAAACGAACTCTATTTTGAAAATCAGTAAAAACCATAGACCGGGTTCAAGATAAAATGATTTTGAAATGTTGAAATGACTTTTGAATAAGTATTGTGGTTCATTAGTTAAAATGATGCCAGTGATTGAGCCGATCGTGGTATTCTCGTCTTTGCTGCAGCGTTATGTCCAAATATATTAGCAATCTTAACCCACTTCTACGTGAAAGTGAAGACTAGAATTGCGACCAAATTTCCTTGAACAAGTTGGCCATTGTGCTATTTGGGTAACAATTGGATTAAAAGTCACACAAAGCCGGCATTTTCAATCAAAATATCAATGACTGAACTCATTAGTTGAAACTACTTGTTATTCTAGGTAGGGCTGAGTTTTCGGTACTCTAACGAGTGCCACCTTCAGAGCAACTAAATAAACAAGACGTTGGTCCTTGATGGCATGTAGAACTGTATTCATTTTTATTCATTTTTAAGCAAAGTTGAACACTGATGGCGCTATTTATCCTAAATCTTGTTTACATCATTTATAATGACATTAAAACATCATAAAAATGAGTAACATATAGCAAGGAATTTGTCAAACTATATACTTTTTATCGTGAAATGAGAGGAATAACTAATAGTGCCCTCAATTTGCACACAATAGTTTATAGAATGAAAATTACCACAAACAGGCAGAAAAAGATTTAAAATGTGATAAAAAAAAATTAGCGTGATAGCTGTTGGTATTGTAAAGGTCTAGAATTAAAAATTATGTAATGTTTTGTTAGAAACATTTAAAAAAATTAAAATTTAATTTTAAAAAAAGGAAAAAAAGTTCCAAAGCCAAACAAATGTACAGGAAGTCTTAAGAGTGGATGCCAATGTGATTGACAGGACTGCTATTTTTTGTGTTGCCAGAATCAGTGTCTCTTTGGTGTTCACTAATTCTCTTCTTCAAAGTTCCGTAGCTTAGCAGCTGTTCTCGCAGCTGATGACTACGCTGATAATGAGATTATTTTCGTCATTTGTTTGATCTTTTTTACCTCACGTCTTTGTTTTATCACCTTTTTTGTTCAGCCCCCGGAACAGCAAAAACGACGGTAGCGATGCTGGGAAAATTTTGCATATCTGCCACCTATGCAATTATATACATATATACTGCGGAAATTTATCCTACGATAGTAAGGTACACAAATATTTCGTTTTTTGTAATGATTAATTTAGCAGTTCAGAAAATATTTCATCAATTAACGACCACGGTACATGTTTCATGCACAGATCAAGTAGAAAGATTTGAAATGTTACTACATGTATACAAGCAGAACTGTGTAAAAGGAGGAAGTTATCGGGTTTGAATAGGGACAGAGTAACTACTAGCCATGTGGGTTGTGGTCTGGTTACTAAGAATATTACATCTCGTATCCGGTCTATTTTAACATTCAAAATCTGCCATCATTTAACAGGTTATGGTTTATGAAGGACATTTCAGAAGTTGATTTAGGCACCACATCCAATTTGGTCCTATAGAACTATCGGTGCCCGGTTAGGTACCGATGACTCTTAACATCACTTCCTGGAGATGTAATGAATTGGATTAAGTATAATAATTAGCAGTTGCATAGTTTTATTGCTTTTTATTTAAATAAAAAACGAATGCACTTTACAAATGTTCAGGGTACGATAAAAAGTGCCATCGGTACCTCTTCGGGCACCGATAGCACTAGAGGACCACAGCCTTACTGGGCTGATATGGCATTTGGAATTGTAGAAAAGAACAGGACGGGTGTGGGACGATGTTGCCATTCTGTAATTGAACAGTAACTAATTACATTTTAATGTTATCATACTCATTCTTATCAATTTGTTTGGGTCAATCCTTATCTACATGAGCTCATGTTCATGCTTAAAATACTTTCTATTGTCTTTGTCCACCTTGTGTTGGGCGTTAGCATTAGCCTGTGTTTTTTTTTCAACGGCATGTAATGGCCGTGTCCTGGGTTTTGTGTATGCTTTTAACCTTGTTTTGTTGTTAATAAAGTTATATAGAAGATAACGTTATTGAATAAATTTTGTTTACTTTGATTGTGCAACAGAGGGGCTGGTATGGGAATTTGCTCTATGTCTGCTCGAATCGGTGCCATCATATCTCCAATTATTCTCATCATCGGTGATTACTGGGCGCCACTTCCTCTTATCATATTCGGGTCATCTTCAGTCATTGCCGGCTTCTTAGTACTGCTTTTGCCTGAAACAACAGGAAAGCAATTGCCAGAGACTTTGGAAGAGGGAGAGAAGTTTGGAAAGTGAGTTATATACTTGTTTTAGTAGCAAATAGTCTGTTTTTTTTTTTTTACAATACGGTGGCACAATGGTACGAGTTCACAGTTGAAATATTGTGGGTTCCAACCCGGTGGTAGCATCATCATATCGTGTTGTGCACTTTACCTCATTTGCCTCTCCCCACTCAATTGTAATTCGGTCGCAGGCGGTATAAGACACGTGACACGTGACGTTCGAGGCTGGCGAAAATACAAGGCTGACAGCCCCATTCAAAATATACGGCTAGCAGTTATAAATTGAAAAACAACATACTTACAGTGTGGTACATTGTCGTACCCCAACGGTTTTAGTGTAAGATAATTTTGCTTTGACACCACATAACAAATTTAGAATTGTTTGTGAAGATTTCATGACTATGTGTTAATCCAATGGCGACGTCAAAAATGGCGAAATCGCATCCGCCACCACCTGTTCGGTTGATTCACAATACAATGCGCCACCAGCGGTACCTGGGGAGAGGCAAAAATACACAGTGCATCATGGGAAAATATCGACATCCATAGTCCGCGTACTACGAATATAACACAGGAACACTTTATTATTGCGTGTTTAAATGTCATTATAAACGAATGCACACGAAAGCAGCAATTTACAACTATAGTAGATCCATTTCATCTATTGATCAGACGGAATACTCCATGGAGCTGTTTTCAACATAATTATTATCATACTCGCGTGAAATCCAATGGTGGCTTAGAATGGCGATGTGGACCCTGGAGGTCAAAATTTGGACTTGCAAAATCAATCGCTGGCGACGCACCCGGGGCGACGCATCGTATTATGAATCGCGAGAATTGGAAGCTGCTAATTCTCGCTAATCGCAATAAGGGCGCCGCCAGCGGTTTGCGATGTAATCGTGATGTATCATGGGAAAAGGTCGACATCAAGTCCGCGCAATACGATATTACCATGCTTATTACATGTGGAACACGTGACAATATTTTTTAGTTTGTCAAAATAAAGGTGTTACACGCGAATCGATACTCAATAATACTTAATAATGTGATTTGAAATAGCATGGTAATTTTTATCTATCGATTTGCGTGTAATACCGTTATATTGACATGATACATTGTCACGATGTTCTCCCATGATATGTCGATCACGATTTACATCGCAAACCGCTGGCGGCGCCCTTATTGCGAATAGCGAGAATTACATTAGTGCTGAGAGGAGCTGCACTACGGTTGCTCCCTCATAGAAGCAAAATGATTCTGATGTATCTCATGTGGTAGCGGAATAAATTGTTGTAAAGTGCTTTCAACAAGTTGGAGAGGCGCTATAAAAATGTCGACATTTATTTTTCTTTCAAAATGGTGGAGATGAAGTATATCAATTTGTAAGCGCTCTTTAAAAAATCATAGTTCATTGAATTTACAACTGTATGACAAAACAGGCGAAAATAGTAACGTTTTGTACAATATTTGCAATTTAAAGGGAATTGGCCATTACTCATTCTAGTGACGCTAGTATATGGACAATATAAGTGTGCCTTTTCATTTAATGACATAAAATGTGAAAAATATTGTAAGAACACTTGAGGTTTTTACTTTTAAAACCTACATGTTGGTCAAAAAATGTGCTTGGATAGGTAGTTTTCAACATATTTTCCACATTCGCCTTGCTATAACATTGAATTGCGTTATCTGTTGACCTAGTGACGAAAAGTGTTTTAGGGGGAAGTGTTAGCTTTCGTTTGATATAAAACAAATTCTGATTGGATGAAGGGAACACTTGAGGTTTCGACATAAACCAATCAAAGACAATTCACTGCTTGCTTGAGAGCTCTTGGACGAAAATGTGTGCTCAGGTGTATCGAGGTGGAAACTGTGCGCATGATGGTTTATAAGAGAATCGTTTTTGTATAGAAACCTTTCCATATGAAAACGAAGAAATAAAAGAGAAGAAGCAATTAAAAGTATTCATATTATATGAATCCGTTTATCTGTCGTTTTAGCGTCATCGTCATACATGTTGATGTTGATATCAATGTTTATTATCAATGTTTGAATTCATTATTGTCTCCCATTTTGTTCTATTTCTCTGCAGGAAATCGCCTGAAGAATACGATGAAACGACATTAGCCAAAAGCAATCCAGCTTTCTCTGATGATTTCAGCAATGAAAACAAAACACCAGACTTATAAGAAGAAAAATGCTTACAATTATTACTTGTCATATAACATAAGTTATTGAAACTTGGCAAATACATGACTTGTACCAAAGTATTCGAAAGTCAAGTTGTTTTTTATGTTTTCAACCATCAAGCTTGTACATAATAAGCAGATTCACCTTGTTGAGCTGTCCTCTTATAGTTTAGTTTAGTTTAGTTTAGTTTAATCTTTATTAACGTCACACTCTCACAAAGAGACCAGCCAATTCTGGCTCATTATAAGTGACAAAACAATAATATACAATATAAAAATATAGCACATAAATAATACATATAATTAGCATATAATAATACATATAAATATAGTCACGGTTTTTTAAAAGCAACAACATGCATTATACATTTTATAAAAATAAACACATGGAAATGTTAGCTGAAACCTCATCAAACGCCCATCATGCTTTTAGGCCTATAATACCAAAAGAACAAAATAAATGCAAAAAGCCGCAAATGCGCAACAAGCATAATAAGCATGATATTGACGTGTACATGAGGAGACAGCTAAATAATAATTACAATTTATTTATCCCTTAGTGTACACAATAGATTGACGAAGTGTGAGAATTTCATTTGCAAATTTTGCTACCCTGCAATGGTTGCCATCTGACATTACAAAAATTATAAAACCATGGAACTCATCTTCAATACAATTCATATTACAAATATTACAAATTCGGTTCTGTACCTGAGTGTTGTTATGGCAATTGGAGCGCATCCACACCTGAAGAGGGCTAAAGCCCGTCTATTACAGTTCTTCATAATGGTGTTTACATACTCAGCAGTGCCATAAGTGGATTTAAAGGTGCGATACGTGCGAAGTTTATTGCGAGCATTTGGGTTCTTTCTTCGGTCATTAAAGATTGCCTCTTTCCAATGATTTTCTACAAACAATTTAGCAGCATCGGATATATGATTAACTAAGTTTCGAGTACCGATCTGTTCAGAAATACTCAGAATTAGATCATAATTAAACTTAGAACATAACGATCTTACTTTGTAACACCCGTTCTTAATACCTTTACCTGCTAAATGTTGTGACAATTGAAAAACTTTACTTGGGTAACGGTTGCTGTCTAGTTTTGAAAGACGACTCCACAATCTAGCCACTGACTGCATTTGACGCTCAAAAGGGGAAACCCATCTCAAGTCACCAAGCATGGCGTCATTTGGAACATATTTACCAACACCAAGGAAAAATCGGCAAGCCATACTGCAGTTACTGTCCGTTTTCCTATACACAATACACAGTGCTCTTTCCCATTGACGCGTGACCTCTACAAATAGCCCTACGTTAAAAGTATGGGGATATGACTAGTTAACGTCGCTGTGTGAAAAATAACCGGCCAATATTAAAAGTACTCTTCTAAAGTTCTAGAAAATATAGTTTTTAACATGTCCTAAATTTTAGCTAATTTAGATGTTTGGAAATATTCGTACTTTGGTGTTTTAGTTAATGTTATAGGTAATAGTACATTGCCTAGTTAACGTCGCTGTGTGAGAAATAACCGGCCAATATTAAAAGTACTCTTCTAAAATTCTAGACAATATAGTTTTGTAACATGTCCTAAATTTTTAGCTAATTTAGGTGTTTGGAGAGGGTCGCACTTTTGTGTTTTAGGAAGGATATGTAAACGACAGATAACACCAAAAATATGAAGAAATTATTTCCAAACCGTGTTAAGTCAACAATCATTATGTTGCTCATTTTCAAGAATGCTGGTTTACAAAAAGCACGCCATTGTCTCATTTCGTGAACAAAGGTACACATGCCATTGTTTCCTTTCGTTTCCTTTATAATCGGTTACCCAACTGAAGCTATAATACCAGCTTTATTGCGATATCGCACATGAAAACAGACACTTGTGCACAACCAGAGAAGATC
Source organism: Amphiura filiformis (assembly GCF_039555335.1). Classification (NCBI taxonomy): domain Eukaryota; kingdom Metazoa; phylum Echinodermata; class Ophiuroidea; order Amphilepidida; family Amphiuridae; genus Amphiura; species Amphiura filiformis. Next base: position 22,046,560 of record NC_092634.1, on the reverse strand, counting down.
CGATTTAATCAGTTGAGCTGTTTCAATGAGTGTTATCTTGGTTTAATAGCTTTTAATGGGGTTTAAGTCCTGCAAAGGTCGAGATGAATTCTACTGTAGACATGACTGCATCATGCGCGGTAGAACACAGAAAATTGGACCAACGAAAGAGTCATAAAGCTTGGTGAAAGAATTGAAATTGATACCACCCAGGGCTTTGACTTTACTGATGACCATTCCCAGAGCTCTGGATGCAGAAGCAGCTAGATTTCGGGTAGACACATGAAAATCAAGATATTCGCATGGAAGAAGAATAGAGCACGAAGTGCGATGGAATTGCAACTCCGTTCATCGATGTGAGGTCAGCGATCGTCGCGCTTGCAACATGTGGACGTAGATGGCAGCAGCATTTTTCTTTAATTAGCATAAGTCTCCACAGCACTACGCATATTTTTTTTACGTAGCTTTTAGTACCATCGTGGTGGCAGCAGCATTTTTCTTTACTTTTCCAATATGGCGCCCGCCCATGAACCAATTTGGTGCCTGTTGGCGACGCCATCGGACGCCATTTAAGCGCAGAGTAAGGCCAAAAAAATATTGTTGTGTTCCCCTCAACCGTCCTACCCTAAATCCTGAAAAATCAGGGTCTCAATTTTTTATTTTTTTTTGAATGATGATTTTTACAGATTTGTTCAAGACTAGTCTTTAATTGTTGTCTAACAGGTATCCAGAAGTCAAAATTGACAAATGTCCCCTAATTGAACAAGCATTATTTAAATGTTTAAACAAAAAATAATTAAAAAAATAATAATAATTCGACCGTCCTACCCAAATTTCCCATTTTTCCACTTGAGGGCAACACAACAATTTTTTTGGGGGGAAAGATTGGGGGAAAGCCGACGCTGTCGCCACCTTTTTGTATTGCGCTAGTATATGAGTTGCAACGGCGTGATATTCGTCAAACCAAATGCCTAAATATTTATAACCATTAACTGTAGAGATGTTAGTATCACAGCATGTAAACTGAACATTTGATTTATCACGGCTTTTAGTGCGGAAATGAACAACCTGAGTCTTGTATCATTTAAACTTCTACGCCATCTTTTAGTCCAGTTTGATACACAGTCTAACATTCTTTGAAGAGAACTTTCACTTTCAGCAACAAGTACAATATCATCCGCATACATTAGCAGATCAATTTTTGTGTCAAGCACAGGAACACCACAGTTTAATTCTTTTATTTCATTCACAATACTATTCAAATAAATGTTAAAGAGCACGGGAGAAAGTAAACAACCTTGTTTCACACCGATTTCAACATCAAACCAATTTGTCATAAAGTTATTAACCCTTACAGAACATTTCACATCTTCATAAAGACTTTTAATACAGTTATAAAAGTTACCATTAATACCTATACTTCTAAGTTTATACCATAAACAATCACGATTGACACAGTCAAATGCCTTCTTGGCATCGATAAAACAAGCACATGTGTTTTTTTTGCAAAGATTTCTATTCTGTACAATAGATGAAAATGTGTATAAATGATCAAGACAACCGCGATTCTTTCTAAATCCATTCTGCTCTTCATTGATAATGTTATTTTCTTCAAGCCAATCTGTGAGCCTTTTACGGATCACATCACAATATATTTTACATACCACTGAAATCAGCGTTATACCTCTGTAACTCATTGGATCTCTAGGATCATTATTACCAGATTTAGGTATTGGGTTTATTAAACCAAATCTCCATTTGGATGGACACATACCACATGTAAAACAACGGCTAAAGAGAGCATGGAGGACAACTGTCATAGTTTTGTTCTTAAGTAATTCTGTTACAATACCATCAACACCAGCAGCTTTATTCAATTTAGCTCTGTTAATTGCACCAATAACTTCATCAAGCTCAAGAGGTTTATTGAGATTAACTGCAGTATAATCTTTCTCAGACGAACTAGCTTCAAGATCTTTCAATTTTGTCTTTATATGTGACAAAAACTCGTCATCAAAATTATTTGCATCAGCTTTGAAAAGCAATTCAAATTCATTACACCATTTGTTTAAAACATGGTCAGTATTATCTGTAGTTTCACCAGTATCTGTTATTATCTCCATTGGTATACTACTACTTTGTTTACAACTGTTAACCCCAATTTTACCGATCTCTTTCCAAAACATAGATTGGTCACCATTCAACATATCATCAATATCTTTGATCTTACTGTATTGAAATTGTCGTTTAGCTTTCTTCACAGCTTTATCAAATTGTCTATGAGCTGATTTATATTGCACAAATAAGGTATTACGCATGTTAGGTATTTTACATCTTAGCCAAGATTTTTGTTTACAACACACCTCATCCCAAATCAATTGAAGTGATTCGTTCCACCATGGTTTAGGAGTATGTCTCATACTTTTATTGTGTTTACCACGCTTATTGTTCTTTTTCTTAAAGTTCTTTTCAACTGCAGACTTAATGTAAGTTTCAAACTTGTCATATACACTGTCAACCTCACTCTGATTGCCTTGGTTGGTATTTATTTCGGCAATCAATTCATTTGCTTTTGACACACTAGACTCATCCATAAGGCTGAGTTCACATAGAAGTATACGGTATTCGGTATTCGCTATACGAAATACGCTCATTCGTTAAGACTGCGTTCATATTTAAGTATACTATGTGTACTCAGCCTGGTCGAATGAGCGTATTTCGTATAGCGAATAGCGAGTATGTCAGTTTACCCATTTTCTTCGTCTTATCAAATGCTTGTAACTTTACTTCTTGAGGTCACATTGCATTCAATGAGGTGTCATAATGTGCAGAATTAGATAGTGCATCTATTAAAAAATGAATTTGCCCACATATGGTTTAGGTTTTTAAAATTTGGACGGTATACGCATGCACTAAAATCGAACACGCGCGATTCCCACTATACTATACTAAACGCAGGTATACGGCCTTTTCGAATAGCTCTTATGTGACCCGGTACTATGAAATTAATCTATACGCGTGCACCTGCAAAACGTGCTTCGTATACCCGAATAGTATACTTCTATGCGATCGTAGCCTTATGTGACCCGGTACTATGATATTGCCTTGCTCGATTTAACTATATACGCGTGCACCTGTAAAACGTGCACCGTATACCCGAATAGTATACTTCTATGTGAACGCAGCCTAAGAAAAGTGGACGGTATTTCGCGCAAATCATACAATTTAGCCAGACTTTTCAAGTCGACATTTGATTTATTCACAGATTTTTCATAACAAGAGAAAACATTAGTTTTGAACACCCATGATAACATTGAATGATCAGGTATAGTACTACACACAGGCACATTATACTTTTCAATAAGATCTTGAACAAGTGACACTTCAAACTGAGCAAAGTTCACGTATCCATCATATGGAACGAGACAGTAATCAACAACTGATTTACCTTTTGTTGAAACACAAGTGAAATTATCTATTACATCATCATTTCTACGGTTTAGACAACACATATTAGCACTTATACAAAAGTCAATGAATGGTTTACCTTGTGAGTTCGTACTAAAATCAATGACTTTACGAGTTTTAACTTCATCAACACCTTCAATATAATCTACACTGTCACCAATTCTGGCATTAAAATCACCACATATTTGCAACGAACCAGTATCTTTAAATTTGTAAATATCAGAAATTAATGCATCAAAAACTCTTCAGCTTGACCACCACGACTTGAATTTTCGGGAGGTAGATAACAACAGCAAACATAAAAACTTTCCTTGGCACTTTTGTTAGTAAATTTCAACCACAATATACCATCATGCGTTTTTTCCAAAGTTTTGATTGTGAAAGATTTAAGAATACGTTTATGTACAAGGATACCAACGCCACCTGAACCTTTTCTTGCTTTACAATGGAGAACGGATCTATTATGACCAAACCACATTATAGTTGGGAACATTTATAACATCATTTTCTTTCATATGAGTTTCTACAAGACACATAATATCAAAATCACACTTAACAGCAATAATATTTTTACGCAATTCACAGTTTTCTAAGTACCAACCTCCAATGTTCCAGCATCCAATTCGTAATGGATGATGACAGCCAACTCTGTCCTAGTCCGAATGATCGTGATGAGAACCCGTGTTCTCTTGAGAACCCGTATTCTCACTAGCGTTGTCACTTGATTCTTTGTACAGTTTGTTATCTATGAACAGTTTACCGCGTTTGAAAACTGTTTTCTTGCCAGCTTTATACGCGGTTTCCGCAACTGATTTCAGTCTGAACCGTTCCTTTCTGTCTGACTCGATTTCGTCGGTCTTGGTGTAATACGGGGCCTTTTTAAGTTCCTTCTTTGCTGTGATAATGGAATCTTTATCGATTAGCAAAAGTACTTTAAAAATGATTGGCCTATGACGATTCTTGTCTTGATTCTGTCTACCCGTCCAATGGGCAACCTCTACCGTAATGTTCAGCCCAAGATCTTTTTTTCAGAACTCTGTTTACGATCTCTGCAGGGACCTCATCTTTCTTCTCAGGACCATAGTTGCATAACAAGTTATGACGCCGTGAATGCCTTTCTAGATTATCACTTGAATCACGCAATTTCTTCACATCACTTTTGTGTTGATCTATTTGGTGTATCATCTTAGAGTTTTGTTGTTTTAAAGCCGAGACCTGTTTTTCTATGTCTGATGTACGGGATGATTGAAATTCAATCGATTCATCAAAATTCTGTTCGTTTTCTTTAACCATAGCTTCCAGTTTGTCTTGACGTTTTTGGAGGCTTGTAATTGACTCACGTAAGGAATTTTGACCATCAATTATAGTTCTTAAGGAGCTTCTGACACAGGTTTCGAAGTCAGGCTCTGTTTGAGGTTGAATATCAGTACTCACATCATCATCTTTCACGGGTTTAACTTTCCTGCTCCTACCTCTCAGTTCCATTGTTGGTGTTGGTGGACCCATTCCGGACACAAAAGTCACTTAAATATCGTTGAAAGTAACAAAACCAGTCAAATATGGTCCAAGTATGATCCACAGGATGCAAATATACGTCGAACTTTATGTGGTGTACTAGTAAGACCTATGAAAGTATGCATTACAATAAGTTTAGTGTGTTTGAAGCTTTGCTTTAAAATTGTTTTATGCATTATGGTGGTATGACCAACAAATTAGGTAGGACCCCCCTCAAAAAAGGCTCCAAAAAGAATAGTATGTCTGAAAGTTGTCGCGCGTTTGTTTTGTGGTGAGCACTTGTCTTGGAGAAATTTACCAATTCAATTTTTTCATCCAATTTCTTTTACAAATCAATCAAAAATCTCTCGATTTTCTTGATTGACATAATTCATTGTGCTTAATGTCAGTGTGCAAGTTACAATCATCTCAATCTTATTTTAACTGAAATTTAGTCGAGGAAAAAAGAGGGGAAACAACTTTTTTTGCCTTATTAGGCGGAGGAACAGCCAGGTTACCTTATCTACTTTAGACCAATAATTTAGCAGTTATGAGGCCCATGATTCCAGGGTTAAGACCAGCCTGAATATAAACTTAATTTTACTGTAGGCTTAGTCTTTCACATGGTAAATTTTAGTACACCGTTGGGCATTACATTAGAAATTCGAGACAAATTTAGGGCGTTGCTGTGGAGAAAATCACATTATTATGGCTTTAAAAGTTACAGCGTTTCATATAATTGGCAGCTTCCTGGCTAGACCTAACTAAGGCCGGAAGTAGCGAAGCGGGAAAACTGAAAGTGAGGCAAAAGTTTTTAATTACATTTTCACAGTATTCAAAGTTAATTTGCCAGGTAACTGTAATAATTTATATAAGGACTATCTAACTGAGACTTGCTACGTATGTGCTACAAGTACAATAGAAGTAAATTACGTTTAAAGGTTTGACAATTTCAATCTGCATAATTAAAATTTTACATTTTTCAAGAAAATTTGCAAAACGTGGCAATATTATTTTCACCAATGTTGTTTCATTGTGTTTAGGGTCAAATGTTAAGGTTACCAAGTGTTAATCTCAATCCGCTATGTCAGTTCTATTAAAAAAAAATATCCTTATCTGTTTCTGAAATGTCGACAGTATCGAAAGAAGAACCGAATAAGTGTTCTAATCATGAAAGAAGGAAGTATTTTTATAAATAATTTTTTTAAAGCAGAACTAGATTTTCCAAAATTATGCCCAAGAAGGAACTATATCTGTAAATATAAGTTGTTATTACAAAATAACGAAAGTTATGGACATGAGATTATGAAACACGGTGACAACAACAGAAAATACGATTATTTTCTATTGATAAACTGAAAGAATATTACTAGATCTATTGTGGTCACAAATCACGAACACAGTGTCAATTTAGTGAACTTTGACCCTAGACCCTAAACACAGCTTCTGTCATTTGTGGCAAAAGAGGCATGCGAAGGTATTTTTTTATAGCCTCGAACCAATTTTTTTCCGCGGGTGGCCAAGGGGAACAAGCCAACTTTTAAGGGGGGACTTTAACGAAAATAGTTAAAAATCGGCTAAAAAGTACAAAAAAGGGAAGAAAATCTTACATATTAGGGTCGCCAACATCTCACAGCGGGCACCAGCCTTCTCACAGGGGGAGGACGCAGACTATTGTCAATGTATGCTGATGGATAATTATGTGCAAGTGGTGTCACTTTAATTTGTAGCAGACGCATTTTGCAAGTATTTCAACTCAGACCAGAAGTGACCTCTTAAAGGTACATATTTGAAAATCCTCATTTCCCATGGAAATGACCAGACAGTAACATTTAAACTTATCTTTCAGCACATGGATGTAGTCTTTCATTTAGGTCTGATTTTCCTCTAGGCCACCCAATTCGACCAGTTTACGACTGTAATTTCCACATCTGGGTTGTTTTTTTCGAGAGGTGTCTTTAACATCCTTTGACCCCAACTACGTACATCGAATAATCAGTATTTTAATAATTAAATTTGTCCCATTAAAATGGGTCAAATTCAATGGTTATTTCGATATTTAACAAATGGAGCAATTACTTTTTACACGATGTCTCATATACTTATTGTATTTTTCATTTAGATGTTTGATAATAAAAATAGTTAAAGTAAATAAGATTGCAGTTTTTTAAAGTTATATTTTCACATACATAACGTTTAAGTCCAGTTTCATCATGCATTAATTTAGAGCATTTTAATATATTCGCATTAATAAACATTTTTGAAATGTGATTTTTATTGTGTATTGTTTTGGTTCATTTACCAAATCAAATTGACATGAATTCTGAACAACAAAACTGTAAGTTGAAAATGAATAATGATGTTAAGCTAATATCAAGTTTTACAGCGCCTGGGATTTATTTCTAGTTTAATGGCGCTTTACAAATGCCTATTTCTATTTCTACAAGGCCATATTATAACATTTCTGTAAAAATAGATTAGTATTTATTTTCCAGATATGTCAGATATGCTCCTTTTAATTTTGAGCTGAACAAGTGAGGTAAAGCATAGAAAATTGGAATTTGCTACTAGCGCCCATGCATGTTACTCCCGCGGTTGTAATACGGTACGATCTTCTGGATGTGTGTATGTGTAACCCGCACGCCGTGTGCGTACTGTGCATACGTGTTCGACTAATATTTCCATCGTAATATTAAAACGCCGGTTCCATCGTTTTATTCAAAATCTCGGATTTTGACAAAACTACAGCAAGAGTATCTTTATTGACTAAAGTACATTACAATCGTGTAAAAACAGAATTTAACATTTTTGAGGGCGTTCTCCTCAGCAAATGTTATAATATGGCTTTAACTTAGTAAAGTTTGCCTAGTACTAGTTACATCTTCCTGGTTCGATTTTCTGTATTCTAACTTCCCCTTGGCTTCTTTCCCAAACTTCATGTACTTACTCTTCTGCCAAGTTTAAGTCAAATTAGTCACTATATCGTACCGTGTTCATGTAGCATCATTAATTGTCTCCTGATATAGCTTACATCATGTACATGTTGTAATGCGTCTTAGCTGCTGCTTCAACAAGATGGGTGTATTTATGTACATCTTGGGTATTTTGTGTATCCTAGCATGGACTTCTTCAAGTGAAGCACAAAGTAAGAGACGACTTTTGTAATTGACATGATTATTATGTTTAAATACTATGATTTAATAAGGATTTAGAAAAAAAGCATTTGCCAAAGTTGCCAGAAAAATATCAGGTTAATTTATAATTATCATGATTATAGTGCTTAAAAAATAGAACACTAATATTTTTATGTAATCCGAAATTGTTACCAATTATTAATAGTATGATTAATGAATTCAAAACACAAAGCTGGTAAAATCTAGTGAAAAATCTAGTGATGTGCTGGGTTTCGAACGCACGCGGTAATGGTTGATAAACAAGTGAACGCACCTAAGCAATAGCATTGAGCGAACAAGAAACAATATTGAGAAAGAAAGGAAAGCCAACACTTTTTGTGTAATTCGATTTTTTTTAGTATTGATGAGACGAGGTGAATAGATTTTTCCAAAGCGGTTTCGAACGGACAGATTGTCAATTAATTTTGTTTTGGAGGATGACGTCCTAAAAAAATGTTTGTGATATGAAGTTTAGCCCGCTTCTAATTTTTGTAACACGTCTAACCCTCTCTAGATTTTCGCAATAAAACATCCGATATATATGATTTTGGTCCCAATAGATAGGTATGGCTCCTCTTTGCATTGAAACCAAAACAAGTACAAACATCCCAGTATGACGTCACGATTTACCATCATTGAGATCTCATTATTTCATTCTTTCTGACTGTTTGCTTTTTATACCTTCTCCTTCTTAACATATATTAAAATATTGACATTATCAGAGAAGGCAATGTCAATGACTTGACCACTGACTTGATCCTGAAGAAGATCAACGACAAGTTGAGGGTGAAAACCAGAGAATAGAAGTTTGCTGTTTACATCAGTTTTCATCAGTCAATAAAATTAAGCTTAAGCCATTTGGACTTACTAGCCCTGTGGGGCTTTTCTAAATTAGACATACATCACAAGCAGGTCTTTACTATGGAACTCGCGCTTGTTTTGATACAGGCTAGAACACAATAGAAGTTTCTTACCAGAAAAATTCCTAATTTTTTTTTTTTTTTTAATATTGAGTTTGTAAACCCTATGTGATTCCATCGACTGTTTCGGCTCGCACATCACTTTTTAAGTATATAGCATCAATTCTGCAGGCATAAGCAAATTATTTTACTTTGTAAAAATTTTTCCTCGCAGGCATTTCATCATACTCATCATCCAGTGGCGGCCCAGCGCTGCTTGCATGTAGCTACAGAGGCACACTTCTCCTCCATGGTGGATCATTGGTAATAGATGAATGTACGACATGTTTTTGTGACAACAGTACAGTGAAATGCGACATCAGGAGTTGTCAGCCCACTTTCTGTGAAGGACCCATCTCGGATCCGACAGAATGTTGCGATCGCTGTCCATACTGTAAGTACAGACTGCGATATCGTCTAAAATCTGATTAAATTTTGGTAGTAATAATATATGCCGACGGACGCTTTTTAAAACACGAAATAGATAAGACCAAGCACAAATAATCATGCATCGTAGTGGTCAAATGGATCTACCAACAAATAAAATTCTATCTTTCCATATCGTAAGATTAATTTAACGTGTTCTCATGTCTTTTCCGATATTTATACCATAAATTGATCTTCATTCATCTGAAATAGGTAATCTATTATAGACCTATATTAAAGCAAGTCAAAGTTGTACGGAACTCATTCTCCGTTGCTTGATTATTCCTCTGCACATTTCTTCCTCCTTCAAGCTAACTCAATTTTTAAACGAGAGCGTACTAGGCACCGCCAGAGTTCGAACCCGCAAGCTCGCACCATAGTCATACGACGTATCGATTGAGCTAACTTGACTGCTTTAATTAATGCTCCTTATCTCTCCAGATGTACCTGTGTGGAAGGTAATTCCACTGAATATTGACAATATCAGAGAAGGCATTGTTAATGACTTGACCATTGATCTGAACGTGAAGATCAACGATCAGGGCCAGGGAGTTGAGGGTGAAGGCTATATATGGAAAGTCGGTATGTGGGCCAGTGCCAATTCAGATGGTTCTGGATATCGTGTTGGGCATGTAGAGCAGGTAAGGAGCATAAACCGCCACTGGTATTCGCCAAAAACAATTAGCTCACCAAGTTGTGGTTTCGGTAAGAAAGATGAGTAAAACTGAGTGCAGCTCTTTTATATTTTCTTTCAATTGAAGAAAAACTGATAACACAGGGTTAGTGGCGCCCGGCGGAAGTATTACAATTTAGCATGACGATCAGATTTTAGGGCGGTGTTAACTGGGAAAATTGCGCGTGAAGCTAATTTTCAATTTCACACGCGGTGAATTATTCACCCATGACAGGCGACGTCGTCTCGATCTTTGTTATTCTAAGACAATGCTTGATAATTGTTTTTTTATTTTACAGGTTCTAGCATACGTGCAAGCTTCACAAAAAATTCAAAGGCCTCCTTTTTTTGGAGGCTTTGAGTTTACCATCCCATACATAGAATACTCATTGGACAGTACAGGTGCAATCTGTCCTCAGATGGCCTATCTGTGTTTGAATTTGGAAAGGAGATTCACCAGATCTTCTCTATCCACAAGTGCCATTTGATGTGGAGGGTGTTGAGAGTGAGACTGATGCCTCTCAAAATCCACAGCATGTGATCGGCTGCGACAGATTCCCGAAGTGCGAAGGTATAGTGCATGTTTGTGTGCCCTGTTTGTGTTCCCATTATTACTCTAAGCTTAGACAAGCCCTTAAATCATCTGGACGATCTGCATTGAGTAGCGCAACGTAGCTAGAGAGGCCACGGACCGGGAGTGCACGTGCCGTGGACGACATCTTAGGGGCGCCGAATTGACCAATTCAGCACCCACTAGATCGATTCTGCTCCCTTGCAAGCGAGGAAAATCAAAATTGCTCACATTTTAACAAAGATAGTCATTTGAATAAACGATGTTAAGACCGAAATAGAACTTGATTATAATACAATTATTGGTATTTGTGCAATATTTTGCCCGCTTCGAAGCATTGTCATGATTGTGATCTGCTCAGGCAAGACATAGTTCTCACAAGTTCAATACCTATGAATGCGTGGAACTCTCCGTATCAAGTAGTCAAAGACTATGCTTGTTGTTTATAGATCCAGCTCATTAACACTTAACAGGCAGTTTTTGACGAATTTTCTCGTCTGCTTGAATCAGCTACACTTGCTACAGGGCAATTATTGATAACAGGTGATTTCAATATACATATGGATGTCTTAGATGACAGCGGAAGAAAGACAATGTTAGACATCTTATCCTCTGCTGGTCTAAGACAGCACATTAATGAACCCACCCGCATACGTGGTCACACGTTGGATTTATTGATTACGCGTGAATCACATGACTTCGTCTCCAATATCTCTGTAATTCACGGTCTTCCATCAGATCATTTTGCGTCGAATGTAGCGTGTTGATATCTCGTCCTCAACCTATGAAAAGTCTTATTAGATCGCGACAACTACATAGCATTGACTCAAGTGTTTTTTCTGAGGACCTTATTAGCCATCTGCAAGTGGATGACTGTGACGAAGTTAATGGTATGGTGGAGTCATTTAACTCTACCCTGAGCAGTATTATCAACGAACATGCTCCAATTAATCCCGGGAGATTTCGCTCAGACCACAAGCTCCTTGGTATACTGAAGCCGTTCGAGCATCAAAATAGCTAAAAGGAAAGCAGAACGCAATTGGAAAATGTCTAAACTTGCTGTTGATGAAGACTCGTTTCGTGATCATTGTCGTGAATACAAGAATGCATTAGACACTTCAAAGACTGAATACCACTGCGCTCAAATTGCAGCATGTGATACACGGCAAATGTTCCAACTGGTCAATAAACTGTCTGTCCATAAGGCATGTAAGGTTCTACCTTCTCATAATTCTAAGCAGGATCTGGCAAACCGTTTCAGCAAGTATTTTGATGAGAAAATTCGCAACATTCGCGTCGCGCTGGACTTGTCTGTCGGTAGGACTATTGAAACATCCCAGAGAACTGAAAAATCGTGCGACAGCAGTTTTGACAGCTTCACTCTATTAACTTGCGATGATGTTCTGGACATAATCAAGAAATCACGTGTGAAAACATGTCCGCTTGACCCCCTGCCTGCATGTCTCATTAAAGATCACTTACAGTGTTTGTTACCATCAATCACGGCCATAGTGAATGCTTATCTGAATTCAGGGACGTTTCCAACTCCTTTGAAGCAAGCTCTTGTTACCCACCCCCCCCCCCGCCGAAAAAAGGCCAAACCTTGATGTTGAGGACTTTAAGAACTTTTGTCGCGTCTCCAACCTCCCTTTTCTTGGAAAGACTATAGAGCGTACAGCCGTAACCCAACATCAAGGTTACATCAAGAATAACAATTTGTACAATCAAACGCAATCGGCATATCGTCAATTGAAACCGCTATTGTTCGTGTAACCAATGATCTTCTTAATGCCGTCGACGCCCATGGGGAAGCAATCTTGATTCTACTGGATCTGTCCGCGGCGTTTGACACCGTGGACCATAACATCTTGCTCCATAGACTAAAAACGCGGTACGGTGTCAAAGGAACAGCTCATCGATGGTTTGCATCATATTTGGAGAAACGACAACAGTCTGTGGTCATTGAAAGCGAGAGATCTAATCCGACTGATCTCGACTGGGGCTTGCCGCAAGGTTCCGTCGTGGGACCAGAGATGTTTGTTATCTATTCTGCTCCTATCGAGGACATAATAAAAGAACATGGCCTCTCTAGTATATCCTATGCTGACGACACGCAGCTTTATGTGTTGATTAAACCCTCCAATCGTGACAGTGCACTTGATAAGCTCGCAAACTGTATCGAGGACATACGACTATGGATGACCGAGAACAAGTTGATGTTAAACAACTCAAAGACTGAGCTATTACATGTCACCTCAAAGTTTGCAAGGAATGTCCCAATGTTGACATCACTATTGGTAATAGCACCATCACTCCTTTTAAGGAAGTCCGTGACCTCGGTGTAACACTCGACAAAGGTCTTACAATGAGTGCTCATATTAATGCTGTTTACAAAAATGCTTCTTATGCCATCTATAGAATCGGTAAATTCGTTGGTCGCAACACATAGTGGCGTAGAGTGATTTTCAAAGTTTTCCGTTTCACATAGTGGCGTATAGATTTAGAGCTAGCTATTATCCTATAATAGTTATTCCTTGTTAACTATTAAATATATAGTTTAATAGTTTGAACCTTAAACTTCAATTACAAATGGAATCGAGTCACTGAGAGATAACAGTTACCGTTACTAGAAGCATATCCTTCAAAATCGTTTTGATCAGAAACGTATTTTGTCCTTCACATACGCCACTATGTATTGCGACCGACGAATTGAGACGCTACTTGGACGCGGAGAACACTGAGAAACTCATTCACTCGTTTGTCACACCCAGGATTGATAATTGCAATAGCATCCTTTATATCACTCATACATAAATTCTAGACAGTTCATTGGTTGATTACCATTTGCTACCATTTGCCATTTTTACCATCACCCACTCCGTGTGATAGTCTTTACCATCATGTGCTTTGCCGTAGTGCGCCTGCGCCAAGCCGTGCGCTGACTCTTGGACTCGCCGATTTAGTTATGGGGTGGACCCCAAAATGTGAAGTATATCACCGCAAAACATGGTGTTATGTTGATGAATAAATGTATTTCCTACCTTAAATAGTATTTTAGTAATAGAATTTATGCATGAGTGATATAAAATAAATATTAACTGTTTAAATTTGTGTAATGGTCGAAATATAATCACTCTGTGAAAGATGTATTGTTCCATTCCACTCGCCGTTCCGGCTCGTGGAATGGAGCAATCCATCTTTCACCTCGTGATTATATTTCGACCATTACACTCATAGACAGTTAATATTTGTATAATATGGACTCCCTGACAAAGAACTCAATAAACTGCAAAGAATCCAAAACACCGCTGCTAGAGTTGTCACCTTAAGCAGAAAGCACGATCATATTACACCTGTAATGGTTCAATTACACTGGCTGCCGATCCGACAGAGAATCGTTTTCAAGCTCATGCTTTTAACATACAAGGCATTGAATGGCGAGGCCCCTGTTTACATTTCGGACCTTATAAAAACATATCAGCCATCTCGGACTCTCAGATCGACCTCACAATACTTACTTCAGGAAGCTCCCGCGAAATCCAAAACATACGGTAGGAGTTTCTCAGTGGCTGCACCAAGAGTTTGGAACCGGCTTCTTCTTGCCATTCGCAATTCGCAGACAGCATCTCAATTTAAATCACGTCTTAAAACACACCTTTTTAATGAAGCATTTAACAACTGAGTATTCTCATATGCTTTTAACTATATACAGTCAAAAAAAGTGCAATAGAGAAAAGAATCCATTTTTATTTAAGAACCGAGTTGAACTTTTTAGGTTTTAAAACATTTTATATATGGTATATCCATCAGTGACCTTGTGTGAAAAAAGTAAGGAATTAGTATTGACCGTTTTGTTTTTATGACACATTTTATAGCGCTACCCAATTTTAATGTTTGTCCAAGAGACATCTAAATTTGAATGTCAGCCCATTCTGTGTTAGGTAGATTTGGAACAACTGCCATTTTCTTAACCTCATTGGCATTAAAATAAAATGGAGCACCCAAAGTGTTATTGTCCTTGGTCTTGTTTAAGGAGAAGAAACATTATTTGTTGTTATTTTCCTTTTACTTTACTTTAAAGATGTTTATTCGCTATCAAAAATACACACATTTGTAGGCGGGTTTTTCAAATGTCAAAATGAAATGCGCGCAAATTGAAGTGGAGTGAATTTCAAAATATCCAAAAAGTTGGACATATTGGGATTAAAAAACTGGTGTTGCAGTCGAGTGAGGTATGAAGTATAAAAAGTAATGTTAGAAAGTGTGTTTGAACAGAAAAAAATAAAATAAAATAACGCAAAAACAACCTTATTTAAGTTAAAGTCAGTTTCAGATCTGGTGTCTTTACCGTGCACTGTGTACTCTCATTTAAAATACATGGTACCTCGTGGACAAATAACGAAATTGGGTATCGCAGCAAAAGGACTCATAAAAATTTAACGGTTGTCGCGATTAACTTCATATTTTTACAGAAGATGGCCATTGAGTGTAGCATTTATAGCATTTTCAATATTGGGAAAGTTCGACTTGGTTCTTACATAAATATGGATTCTTTCCTCTATTGCAGTTTTTTTGACTCACCCTGTACGTTATTGCAACTTCCGTGTTCTGTACATTAATTTGCTCATCGGAATTTTAAATTGTTTTTATCAGACATTGTTTATACTATTTTTTTTTGCCTGGTATGATATGTAGTTGTATAATAGGGTCTTTTTGAAATTGTGTTTATTTGATATTTTGCTTTTACAGGTTTGCTGTATGGTTTCTAATGTATGAATTTTGCTTTTGTAATTTGTATTTTAAGATGTTTTTAATGTAAAGCGCATTGATGCCATGCTTTATGCGCTATATAAATTCTTGCTTATTATTATTATTATCTGCTGTGACAAAAGTGCGAAGATATACGGCATGTTTTAATGCCCATTATTATTTTTTTTTTTATCTTAGACAAGCTTTATAATTACTACACCCTGTAGTAAATTGAGACTATTTTTGCATTTTTCTCAAAATTAATAACACACTGGTAACAAAAGTTGTGTATATTATTGGGGCAAGGAAACAATTACTACACTGAAATTTCAGTGACTCAAGACGAACGGTTCACTAAATATGATAGGAAATGAGGTACATCCTAGCGGTACCCCATTTTCTATCATAAGTATCGAACCGCTTGTCTTGGGTCACTGAAATTCCAGTGTAGTAATTGGATTCCTTGCCCCAATAATATACATAACTTTTGTTACCAGTGTGTTAATAGTTTTTGATTTTGAGAAAAATGCAAAAATAGTCACAAATTATTGAGGGGTGTAGTACCCCCTTAAGTGGGTCTTATAGCATGAATAACTTAGTTACAATGGGGTTTCTTTTGCAGCTACCATTCGGTTAGTGGGAGGTCACACTCCAAGCGAAGGCCAGGTTGAAGTTTTTGTTAATGATGAATGGAATACAATATGTGTGGACTCTTGGAGTAATGAAAATGCTGTTGTAGCATGCCGTCAACTTGGATTCCCTGCTCAAGATGCTGAAGCTTACAGAGGTGATGTATGTGGAGAAGAAGACCCACTGCACGATATTTCATGTAATGGTACTGAGGGCATGTTACAGAAATGTTCTCATTCACGTCGTTTTACTGCTGGAGTAAATTGTGGCAAGTATTTCACTGTTCTTTAACAGTCATTAACGAAGTGACGATTGTGTATCTTTGCTTCACCTATTTCTGCCTTCTTCTTTCAATTTCCATGCGGAACTGAAAAGAATTACTGGGCGGTCACGACGGTCATAATCGAAATGGTTGTGTTGAGCAGGGGTTATTAAACTCCGGGGGATACTTCAATTTGAAATGGATATAGGTGTAGGGCTGGCACTTTCGCACTAAGTTGCATTTGGTAAGAGCAAAATGTAAAAATATGGGGTCATTGGGTGAGAGCATGATTTTTGGCATTCGGTGAGAGCAAAATGTAAAAAATATGGGGTCATTGGGTGAGAACATGACCTTTTTTAAAATGAAATCTTTGGGTGAGAACTGAAACAGTGCCTCAGAAACCTCGAAAATCGAATTTCTAGTTCTAAATGGCTTCAAATTTCTTTGTGTTTTTTTTCAAAATAAGTAACAAAATCAGTGATAAATGAAAGTTGCTGTTCAAATTGAACTTATAAGGGTCTTTGGATGACAGAAAAAGTGGAAAAATAAGGGGTCTTCGGGTGACAGAGCATGTGTTCGTTACCTCACCCCAATACCTCCCCTGCCCCACCAATCAATGTTGGGTATACTACTGAGCGCGCATGAACAAAATGTCAGGATTCAACATTGATCGGGTGAACGGGGGCTCATTTGCAATACTGTACTAATTTCATTCCAACCCCTAAGTTTGTCCAGGGTTGTAGTTTATATTATAGTTGTGAACTACTCTCATTAGTATCGTATGTGAATGCTTGGCCTACATTACATGATGTGTCTACTCGTATAGGCCAATATATAGCCAATTTTAAGCCATATTGTGTACGCCCTCAATATTTTTTCTGGCTTTTACACGATTGTATTGTACAGTAGTAAACAAGTTAGTTAAATATACACAAAGACCACAGATGGTAATTGTCTTGTGCTTTCACCAGCGGGATCATCAGTTGATTGCCACCTGTCTTGGGGAGTTTCGGCCCTCTTATAATCAAGACTCCCTCGATGTGGGGGAACGTCAGTGAAAACAAAAACACCACCTCCCGCTGGTGAGCTACTAATAACACTAAAACTATGCTTCAAGCATCTGCTGCTAAATAAATAAACTGCTTCTCATAAGATGTAACAGGCACAGGCCAGCCAACCAAAGAAGAGATCAAACACCAGTTAGCACCCATACTATGTCAGCTTGACAAAACAAGACGCTTTGCCCATATGCCATCAACGTCAAAAGGGGTCTGTGTGGATGTACCCCAGATGACCAAAACTGGTCTGTAGTAAGCGGGCAAAGAAACAAAGATACCCTGCAAAAATCGAGACTTAAGGTGTCGTAGTTATGTCAAAATCCGATGAAATATTAGTCGAACACGTATAACACAGTACGTACACGGCGTGCGGGACGGTTATACACACACATTGGCGCTGGTAATAAATTCCAATTTTCTTTGCTTTACCTCATTTGGACAAAAAATACTGATCTAGGCTACTTTTGTAGAAATGTTACAACATGGCTTTAAAGCGTTCTCGTTTCCCCAGAGTAAGTGCTGCCCTCCATTATAATGCTTACAAATGTTTAAAATTACAGGCCTCAGCACACTTTTACTAAAATCACTGATCACTATGGCCCATACAAGCCATATTATACATTATGTATTAAACACTTTCAGCTCTCTGACTACTTGATCTCCTCAAACGCTACTCTTTACTGAACACTATGGCCCATGCAAGCCATATTATACATAGCACTATACATTGCCAGCTCTCTGACAGAATTATTTTATACTTGATCTCCTTAAGGTTACACGAAGAAACGTATAAAAACGTATAAAAGACGTATAAAGTTGTTCTCTAAAACCGCGTTTTCTCAGCAATCAAATATCGCAGTGAGTCAAATGTTGGTGCATGGATGTATCTTAACATTATTTTTGTGTGTTTATACAAATTTTTAGAATCCGTTTGAAAATCCTTCGTTTAAATCATTTTTACGCACCATGTTAACAAGATCAAAAACACGTTCCATGCCGTTTTTTTCAAATATTCGCTCCGTATAAAACTACGCCGAGTGATTGTTTTCTCCTTTTTTGTATTGTACTACAAATCGACCAAAGAAATAATGTTGCCATGGGGAAGAACCAAAAACAGTACCGATTAAATTTTATTAGCCCGTTTTTGGGAAAATTTTTCGAGAATCTTGGACCACAAAACACTGTTTTGTTACATTATCGATATCTGGATTGTGGAACATTAATTTTGATTTCTAACTGCCTACATTATTTCTCAAAAGTATGTCGATTCCTTTACCATTTGAATTTCACTCCAAATTTAAGCTACTTTTGCAAAAATCGAGGTTTTTCGCCATCGATACCTCGGACATGATGCAGTCATGTCTACAGTAGAATTCATCTCGACCTTTGCAGGACTTAACCCCATTAAAAGCTATTAAACCAAGATAACACTCATTGAAACAGCTCAACTGATTAAATCGGATCTTCTCTGGTTGTGCACAAGTGACTGTTTTCATGTGCGATATCGCAATAAAGCTGGTATTCATAGCTTCAGTTGGGTAACCGATTACAAAGGAAACGAAAGGAAACAATGTTATGTGTGGCTTTGTTCACGAAATCAGACAATGTCGTGCTTTTTTGTAAACCAGCATTCTTGAAAATGAGCAACATAATGATTTTGACTTAACACGGTTTAGAAATAATTTCTTCATATTTTTGGTGTTATCTGTCGTTTACATGTCCTTCCTAAAACACAAAAGTACGACCTTCGCCAAACACCTAAATTAGCTAAAAATTTAGGACATGTTACAAAACTTTATTTTCTAGAACCTATTTAGAATAATTTAAATGTAGCTTTTACCGGTTTTTTTGTGGCATCCTTCAGAAGTGAGCGGTCCGATACCAATATTTTCGGTCAAATCTCCATTCAAATAACACGGGGAGTTGGCTAGCTATGCCTTGCCCTCACTCATATTTTACAAAAGTACGACCATTTCTGAACATCTAACCTAGCTGTAATTTTAGGTCATGTTAGAGAAATATATTTGCTAGAAGTTTTGGAGAATAAATAAAATATTGGCTGCTTATTTTTCACACAGTGATGTTAACTAGGCAAGTGTCCATTCTCCCAACATACATCATTTGTAGGGGTCACGCGTCAATGGTGAGAGCACTGTGTATTGTGTATAGGAAAACGGACAGTAACTGCAGTATGACATTTACAGCGGTGATGAGATTGTTTATCATAAGAGCCTGGTATACACTATTCCATAATAGTCAGTTTGAGATCAATCGATGTCACAGATCACTCAGTAGCTCAATCGGTTAGCGCGCTGGCTCACGTTCGACTAAATATAATACTATAGTTTTGAGCTGGAAAACTTTGGTACGTGTTCGAGTCCCTCTGTGGTCCGTTCCATCTATTTTATTTTATTTTATTTTTCTCTCACTTTTTCCTTTTTTCTTGTTCGTTTCTTTCTTTCTGACTGCAGCGATTGATTGTTTTTGCCCGTTTTTTTCATTATATAATTCAGGAATTTTTAGGCTATACTAGTCTAATAGGCGCGGCCTATTAATATATTTTTACAAATTAGATTAACAAAATATTGGTTGTTGGTTTTGTTACTGTTGTTGTAGTTATTGTTGTAGGCCTATATTTTGCATAATCAGGGTATAAATAGGCATACTAGGCCTATTATAGCCTATAGAAGCATTGATTTATTTCACGACAGATATCATCCCGGATAATTTTAAAAATTGAAAATTTAGAAAATCCAAAGGAAAATTGCCGAAAACGGCTGCCCACAATCACCCCCCCATCAGCCCATATGGTCCTATCATGGTCGCCCCTTCCCTATCCCTGCAACATATAGGATGACTCACGAGCCGCGGTTTGTCCGTGGCCCTAGTTCAGATTGATACACTATTGTACGCGTGAGTTCATTCTTTTCTGCATGGCTGTTTCCATTATTAACTTACGCCCCTCTGGAATCAAGCCTTGCTTGAAAATCAATTGTATTTAACCTTAAACGCTACTCTTATAATAGTTCCTGGTAAAACTTCCATGTGTTATAGAATTAATTGCAATGCGCATAAAATCATAAATGTATACACATTTTGTCTCCCGAATACACTTTAGTCTCAAGTATTCGTCTAGTTGGTGGTGATAATTCAAACGAAGGTCTAGTACAGGTGTTTTATGATAACAAATGGATAACAGTTTGTGACGAAGGATGGGGTATCGCCGAGGCAACTGTAGTATGTCGCCAGCTTGGATTCTCTAGCATAGGAGCTAAGCCCTTCAAACCCACTAACCCCTCGGCATATGTAACAGAACATACACATAGTGTCATATGTTTGGGTTCTGAGAGTAGAATAAGTCAATGCACGTGGCATCAATGTGCGGACTATTCTGCCTACAGTGGAGACGGCTACAGTGGAGACGGCGATAGTGGGATCCTTTACGAATATGCAGGAGTAGTATGCCGTTAGTATACTTTTTATAATACGAGTATAATATTAACAAAAACAACTTGATGTCAAGTTTGCCGGTTCCCGTTCAATCCGATGACTAGTGGCGACGTGAAATATCACAATTTAGGGAGAACGAGCATATTTTGGTATTTGATGGACCAGTGCTTATTGTTATTTCTTTTAGCATTTTTAGGCGGGACGTTCCGCTGTGGAAAAAATATTTGGGCCCCAATTCCGCCGCCTATGTCATTTACACTTAAAATGTCCGCCAAAATGTCTACATACAATTAGACAGATGTCAAAAATAATTACTTTCTCCAATTTTCAACGCATGTATCAAGTTGTTCTTTTTACAATTACAACCATTAATATTAAAATAAGGTTCGTTTTAGGCCTACGTGTACTAAATGTTGCTACGAGTCATAAAGGATCAAGGGAGTCAGAGAAACGGAATAGTTTGCAATATGTGATGTATGATTAAATTAGCAAGGATTTTATAATGAAGATATGAATATCCTGGGCGTTAATGAGATGCGGTATTATGATCGTTTGATTTGTCAATGAAAATTACCGTTTTTAAATATATCAAATCAGACCACAATGTTCTACTGCCCTCATCCTTATCATAATATTGATGAGGCCTTTCTGTGTTTTATAATAGCAAACTGTGAACCGACGTGTCTTAACGGAGGTACTTGTGTGGGTCCGAGAAATTGCAGGTGCCTTCATGGATATACTGGAACAAGATGTCAGATAGGTGAGAATAAAATTCAACATATCGGGTTTAGTCAGCAGACTTAGGGCTGGGTTGGTTAACAATATAACCACAGGTTGGTTAAAAGCATTAACCAACTACTCATTAAAATTACGGTAATCAACCAGTTGGGCAAAGCATGTTCGGCAAAATTGGCAAAATATAAACCAATAGTTGGTTAAACACTATGAATGAGATATTTTAACCAATATGTTGGTTAGTTCAGACTCAGGTTAAATGAGTACACAATGGATTTCAATTGGAGACATTTGAAGGTAGGAAATTATATTATTAAATACATCATTTTATCGGGTATAACACTTAGTTTAAGTGTGTGCGAGGCCGAGACTGTGAGCAAGACTTACGATGCTTTATCGACGACAGCTACCACCACAACCGGTAAGCTTAACAGTTGGTTAAGCTTAGGCCTACCGGTTGTTCTGAGAGTGTATGGAAATGGAAAAATGCGATAAAGCCTTTTGTGCGACCGCAACGTAGTTGAATGCCAATGTCAATGCAAATCAAAACAGCAAGAACATGTACAAGACAACAATAACAACTATACAATAATTTAAGACTGATTATTTGCAATTGTTTCATTCTTTAGCTTCATGCCCGATGAGTTCCCATACTGTTAAATCCCAAAGCATGTCTTGGCCTTTAACGCCTGCTGCTGAAAACCAATCGGTTCCTTCAAATGAAAGATGTGATGCAAACACCGAGAAACGTAAGTCTGGACTAAATCCTAAATTTTGCCTTGCCATTTATACGAGATTTTAAGAGGATATGTGTATGTCTTGCGCAGAGTGCAGTTGTCATGCGCTGAATGAAGTTGTTGTTCTGTGTATATGACATATTAATTATCTTAGATTATTATGTTAATTATGATATAATGCATCCACAACCGGCATTTTGATTTCACAAAAAGTAACGGAGTCGCAGTAAATAGCCCTATAGCTTAAAAAATTTATCGAATTCACAATATTTTAACATAGAAAGAAATGTGTTTTGTGTACGCGCATTTTGATACCCAATTCGCCCAATTTCGTTCAATTAATAACACAACAGTATTTTCGAAGAAAACTACCGAATTTTAAAATTGACAGAGATCATTGGTTATTAAACGCAAGCATTGTGACTTGTAAAACCCGCTGTTGCCTTCACGCTGAATTCAAATCTATATCATTTACTGCAACTTATAAATTTAGATATTTTCTATATAGTACAGCTGCTAAGCTGAATCATTGTGCACTTTGTGATAAAAGAATGAGGGTGTCCACTATTTTTTGTTCACCTGGAACGTTTTTGCTAGGTCCACTAGCGTCAATTATGTCTTTTACGCAGTGACGATAGCTACATTCGTTGAATCATTCGGATTACATGATATTTTTTATTATATGTTATCTACGAATAAAAACAATATAAACCAATTGGATATTACAATATTATTACTCTCTTTTCTTTCAGGTGGTAACGCCAAAGCGGTACGGGTATGCATACCTGACGACAAGCATGGAGCTATTTGGTTGAATCCAACCTTCAAAGGTTGCGGGAATTATGATAAACCTGATTTACACGAACTATCCGAGGTATTCTGAAACTGTAATGGTTTAACTAATAATAGTTTACATCCCAAATCTAAAAATAAAGAAACCGGTGAAAGTTGTAATTATAAAAAAAACCATAGAAAAACAAGTATTTCTGGGGTTTCAAAGAAAGCAACCTACCAGGGCAGCCCAGGATATGTTGCTGGAAAATATCAAAAAAGTCGACTTTTGTACATATTGTACAAACTTTTGGGCGCTTGAGGTACTGAGCTATACTCACGACTGTTTGTTGGCCATCATCGGTCAATATTGGTCCACTGATATTCCAATAACTATAGGGCGTTGGCCCACACCTAATGCACAGCGACAACGCATATGGTAAATAATTATATTGTACAGGCAGGGAAACTAAATCAATACATGTGTATCTGCTATATGCACGCCGATACACATGTATTGATTTTCAGACGATAGATCTTTTATATACCGGCGTATCCAAATCAGCCTATGGTCTCAAAACCCAGCCTACCATCATGGCGATTTCTGTCATGAAGATATCGGGGCGATGACACTGTGCAACGTTTGCTTATCCTCGAATAATTGTTAAAAAATACAATGTTTCAACAAAAGACCGAAATTTGGTTCTAGCCATTTTTGCACCAAATGAATCGGCAGGCGACTCAAACCGCACAATAGACCCATATCAGCAGCAACTATTCGACCACGTTATTATTGTTGTTGTTTTTATGTGTGGCGATATGTGTTTTGCTTTCTTTTAGCAGGTTACCTTTAGAAGAAAATGATAAACATGCTAACAACATTCAAGCAATTTTCCATTTGTGACGCCCTCTCTTGCTTCTCTTTCTCTTCCACCATGTTCAGAAATAACATCTTATTAAGCATGTATTTAATATTGTGTTTTGATCATTATTAATAATAGTTTTGGCGCATCTGGTAAGACGAGAGTGATATGGAATTATAAATTCATAAAATAGTGATTCACGATGCTCCATTAGCTGTAAAAGTATTTTGCGATGGAAAATGCATGTGCGTAGTTTTGTTTTGTTGTTGTTGTTTGTTTTTATTCTGCATGTAGACTGCAGTTGTAGAAAGCAATGTTGTCAATGTAGCCGAGGCACTGGATAGTGTTACACAGAATTCAGAGAGCTTGACATCTAGCAATATTGACGATATAGCGGCAACTTTGAGAAGTATCGTAGACGTCGGGTCTGCTGATCCAGAGGTTTTGTATATTTTATTTAGTTTCTTAAACTTAAGGGATCAGATTGCAACGTTTGCCCAGTATATTTTGTGGACATGAGTGCACATCTTACATATCGAATTGCATTCTGAATAAGAGGAATATCCTTCTGATATCAAGTAATTTTGATTTTGGCGATATAAAACACATTTTATGGCAAATTATCAACATTTTCAAATGATCGTCGGCTTTTCCTCCCAGCTACATTGTACATACCGTACACTATAAGTAAATATCATTAGATTTATAAATTTTACTTCGAGGACTGTTAAATATCAAAAATATCAATTTTTAATAATTTGCCATAAAATTTGTATTATATCGCGAATTTAAAAAAATTAAAATTATTTGATATCAGAAGGACATTCTTTGTATTCAGAATGCAATTCGATATTTCTGATGTGCTCTCAGATCCCACAAAAATGATATGCAAAGGTGAGTGACCGACCGTAATCTTTCGAATTCTGTCACTTCGAATCAGAGAAAAAACAATACACGAGGCATATCCTCTATATGTACGAAATACTTTAACCATACTATTAGGCAATATCTCTTTTCAGAACTACGGAACATGAAATTTTCTTAGTATTTTATGTTATACCCCTCATACAATATGATACATATTTAGTTGAAGTCTATCACAATGTTTTTTAATGTTACGCATTTCCGCAACGTTCTCTCATATGCAGGTTACGAAAGCAGTTGTTGGGATTGTCAATAATCTTGTTGAAACTTCAAACAAACAAACTACCGCTGAGAAGCAAGTGAGGAAGAAAGATCCGAAGACAGTTGACATTTTGAGATCATTTGAAAATCAGGTTATCAGGAGTGCTTCAACAAGACAACAAGTTGATGTTGTAAAACCCAACTTGATTTTTAAAACAACATCTATAAAACCGAGCGGAAACCCTGAAACGAGAGTAGAGTTTGCTGTACGTAAGAGTGGTTATGATTTTGGGGGCTATGATCTGCTCCAAATTGAAGAAGACAACACATCTTTTCAGAAAGACACCAGAACATCCGTGTCTCTCCCTGCATCACTATTCAATTCAACCACAAATGGTAAGGTTGATGATGATGATGATGATGATGATGATGATGATGATGATGATGACGATGATGATGATGATGATGATAATGATGATGATGATGTTGATGAAGATGATGATGATGATGACGACGACGACGACGACGATAATGATAACGACGATGATAACAATGACGACGATGTTGATGATGACCCAGCAAACACAAAAACGTTTTAAAAACATTTTAAATAAGTTATATTTTGGCTTTTGGTTTAGGTACAAACGTTTTGATAACATTAAAATGTCGGGTTATATAAAGGTCATGATAACGTTTTAAAACGTTTTGTATGAAAACACACTACAACAATATTTTTAAATGTTTTCAAAAATGTTATTGTAAACTATTTTTGCAAACATTTTTGCCAAATATTGTGTCAATACTTAAATAACATTATGTTAAAATATTTGAACCCAGCAAACACAGAAATGTTCTTAAAATGTTTTTGTTAAAACCTTTTAATAACATTTAAATGTCGGGTTATATAAAGGTCATGAAAACGTTTTTAAAACGTTATTGAAAATATTTTGGGCAAACATTTTTCGCAAAATATTTGTTCAACCCCAAAATAACATTCTGTTTAGAATGTTTTGTATCAAGTTTTCAAGAATGTTTTTGGAATGTTATTAAAACGTTTTTATACCCTTTATATAACCCGACATTTAAACGTTTTCTGTAAAACATTTTTGTTTGCTGAGCAGTAGATTATCAAAAATTGTTTTTAAAGTTATGAAAACGTTTTATACTCTTAATATACCCTTTATATAACCCGACATTTAAACTTTTCCTGACAACCTTTTATAACCTTTTGCGAATGATGTCGAAAACGTTTTGTGTTTGCTGGGGATGGTGGTGGTGATGAAGATGATAATGGTAATTGGACGTGAGGCTACAATAACAATTGCGATTTTTTCCACAGAGACGATTGGAGTCAGTATTGTTGTACATAACAGTGATGCCTTATTTCCCAGTAATATGACTAACAAAACTGTGAGTGGAGATATAATCGCCGCCATTGTAACCGTCACCAATAACGTCCATAATTTAGCGGAACCAGTGGCACTAGAATTCACCGTAAGTTTATGCAGCACAGATTTGTTTGATAATATATAAAATAAATACAAAAATAAAGTGAAGACGAATGCAGAAAACTCCAACATAATTAGTCTCGGTCCAGACGGTTTGTGCTCTTTCGTCACTTAGTCTAAGTACGTCTTTTTTATTGGCCCGAACGTTGCCCCAGACTCATTTGGGTTGCCATTCGCCGTAGAAGTGATCATATAACAGGATTAACTACCAGAACAATACGTTACAACAGTTTTTGAATATATGGCACTTCACTAGTACGTTCACGTGCGTGGTACCTCCACATTGATCTACTATAGATGTCAAAGAACAGGGATGAAACCTGGATCGTAATTCTATAGAATATTCATACCATACTGGTCACTGGCACCTGCATTTTAGTATCTTTGAAAAAAAAAGTATTGTATTAAATCTATGATTGCAGACATACACAGGTGATGAGCACAACCAATTTGTGGTGCAGGGCGATATAGTCAAAAACTTGTTTTAACCTATTACTATGGTAGTTAACCTGTTACATCATCCATATCATCAATATTATGAACGTGGTACACCATTATGTGCAACCGTAGGATGCATTCTACGATTTGAATGAGGTATCGGTTTGTTTGTTTGTTTGTTTGTTTGTTGTTGTTGTTTTTGTCAAAAATTACAAGCATGGAATTAAGAAGCTGTTTTCTGTTCGAGTTTTGAATTTAAAAGATCCTCGGGCGTTATCCAATCAGCGATTACTACTTCGAGAATGTCACCAAACGGTTTGTTTTGTGACGAAGGAGCACCACAAGCCGGACCCAGTGAACGTTTAACTTATAACCTTCAAATACTTCACATGACCATAAGTCGCAGATTGCAGTATTGTATAATATCCGTCAATATTTCGATCATTTCTTAAAATGACATTAAAATATCGACGGATCTTTTCTTTTACAACGCAGTTAAAAGGGCATTTCGTGATCCACAGCCTCATCCCCCACTTTTCACAAAAAAGTTGAGATTTTTATATCACTGGAATACTCTGGCTACATAATGTTTATGTACAAAATATTTCTTGCAGATTAATTCGTTTAGCAAAGATATCGCGAAATTTGAATTTCGTTCTGGTGCACCAGAACGAAATTACAACGTATTGTCTATGGAGCAGTGTAATACACATAATCATGCATAACTCGCAAACGCAAAATCGGAATCAACTGAAATTTTGGGAATATGCTTTTTTCGTGGACATGTACTGAAAAATGTCATAAAAAGTGGATGCTAGGATCACGAAATACTCCTTTAAGTTACCCACTGATTTAATGTTTAATGAATGCAAGAGTTCCTTACATATTCATACCAGAAGGTAAATTTAATTGACCAATAACCCATTTGTATGCAGGTGACAGGAGAAAATCCATCTTGCGTATTTTGGGATTTTAACATTCTTGACTGGTCTCAAAAAGGGTGTAAATTTGTGGAATCAGTAAGAAATAAAGTGATGTGCCATTGTTATCACCTGACCAACTTTGCTGTTCTTGTGGTAAGTTACGGTATAATGCATTACGAAAAGTGGACTTTAGACTATATTATGTTCCCTCAAAGTCCACAATGCATCATTCTTGGCGGTACTTCCACCGGCGATATTATCAGAAAACCACATTGTCAAAAGAAAATAACGTACGAACTGGGTAGTCGAGCAAGATAGCACAAGCTGGCGGTTTTACTGTCAGCCAATTATATATTATGCTGACAAATCTATATACATTCCAAAACAGCTTTAACTGTTCAGGACATGAACGATTATCAAAAGACCTGTTTATAGTCTTTTTTGTAAGGCTCATGGCAAAGCTGCTTTCTCCATCTTTGTTGCTCCAAAAAGAACCAAACATATATCAAAGCACTAGCTTTGTTTAATTTGAACAGTCTTGTTTTTAATGCCTGCAGGATATCAGATACGAGAAATCGCACATGAAATTGTTATAAAATCTATTCCAGCAATTATTTCGCTATAGTTTGAGCATCAAATTATTCTTTTGCAGGATGTTACATACGAGACATCTCACGCTGTTCTTGATGTAGTAAGCAAACTTGGATGTGGTCTGTCGATGGTTTCTCTCCTGATAACATTGATCATATTTATATCGTTCAGGTATAGTCCAATACAATGCAATAGTACTAGGCCTATCATTAAATCTTTATTTAAAGGAAGTCTCCGGCAATCACAACATTACGCCTCATATGTTAGGAAAATAATTATCAGGCACGAATCACGTGATTTTATTTTAAACAAACTCAAATTGACCTTAAAAACATCCGTCTCTCACCACGCGATATTCAAATTTCCCGGGCACCGAAACTATCTGTGGCAATGACGCTTAGTAACACACTGAAGGCTGACGACAATTGAGCACAAAAAACCATGATGACATTGGCCTAGACAATCTCGACGCGGGAAGGTTGAACAACGCGTGTTAGGAGCCGGCTGTTTTTATTCGTTTTTATGATCAATATGAGTTTCTTTTAAATAAAACCATGTGATTCGTGTTTCTAACATATCAGGCATGATGTTGTGATTGCGAGCCCTTAAACCGGTAGTAAAGGCAACGCACTGCAGGGTTCTATTGTGTCTGATTTGAGCGCTGACATATTGGAAAATGTTGCCAATCAATATTCATGAGAGTGTACATTCAACGTCCAGTTTTGGGGTGATTTGTGTTCGGCTGCCAAGTGCTGTTTTGTAGTTAGTTTCTATAATAATAATTATCAATTCATTCATTCATTCTGTTCCTTTCTCTGCACTTATTCTTTCTTGTCCCACATTTGATCACTTCCCCTCTCTCCTTATCCCCCCTTCTCCCCGCTCCCCTTCTCCCCTCTCCTCTTTCTTTTGTTTTCTATTTGTCCTCCTCCCCTCCAATCTCGATCGCCCATACGCTTCTCCTCTTTTCATCAATCAACCCCTCCTTCACTCCCTCACTTGCCCCTGGCTTTTAAAATGGATATTCGTGATATTAAGAAACCCGTTTGACCTTATTGAATAGGCCTATAACCAGATAACAAAATATACTGCTCAATAATTAATCGATATAAAGTGACACAGATATACATGGACCTATACCGGCAGCCACGTTACGTTGTTAAGGATAATTAATCAGCAATCTATTCAATTGATTTAAATGAGGCGCCTAAATTAACGTGGGCAGTACATAACTATACATCAACGGTAAAGTGTGATTTTGTGTGCTGGCGAAGACTCAATCACATCCGTGGGTTGTATGAGAACAAAAAGTACCTTTCGCTGAAGTGGGCGCTTTCACATATTTTAAAATTTAAATCTTAGTTGAGACTTGTCAATTTTGAAGTCTTTAAGATTTATTTTACGCGGGGTTTGATTTAAATTTTCTTTGGGATCGGGAAAAAGAAAATCTATTTTTAAATCTTTCGAAAGTCTTAAACATTAAACCAATCACAACGCAACGTTATAGTTTCTATAATAATAATTATCAATTCATTCATTCATTCTGTTCCTTTCTCTGCACTTATTCTTTCTTGTCCCACATTTGATCACTTCCCTCTCTCCTTATCCCCCTTCTCCCCGCTCCCCTTCTCCCTCTCCTCTTTCTTTTGTTTTCTATTTGTCCTCCTCCCCTCCAATCTCGATCGCCCATACGCTTCTCCTCTTTTCATCAATCAACCCCTCCTTCACTCCCTCACTTGCCCCTGGCTTTTAAAATGGATATTCGTGATATTAAGAAACCCGTTTGACCTTATTGAATAGGCCTATAACCAGATAACAAAATATACTGCTCAATAATTAATCGATATAAAGTGACACAGATATACATGGACCTATACCGGCAGCCACGCTACGTTGTTAAGGATAATTAATCAGCAATCTATTCAATTGATTTAAATGAGGCGCCTAAATTAACGTGGGCAGTACATAACTATACATCAACGGTAAAGTGTGATTTTGTGTGCTGGCGAAGACTCAATCACATCCGTGGGTTGTATGAGAACAAAAAGTACCTTTCGCTGAAGTGGGCGCTTTCACATATTTTAAAATTTAAATCTTAGTTGAGACTTGTCAATTTTGAAGTCTTTAAGATTTATTTTACGCGGGGTTTGATTTAAATTTTCTTTGGGATCGGGAAAAAGAAAATCTATTTTTAAATCTTTCGAAAGTCTTAAACATTAAACCAATCACAACGCAACGTTATAGTTTCTATAATAATAATTATCAATTCATTCATTCATTCTGTTCCTTTCTCTGCACTTATTCTTTCTTGTCCCACATTTGATCACTTCCCCTCTCTCCTTATCCCCCTTCTCCCCGCTCCCCTTCTCCCCTCTCCTCTTTCTTTTGTTTTCTATTTGTCCTCCTCCCCTCCAATCTCGATCGCCCATACGCTTCTCCTCTTTTCATCAATCAACCCTCCTTCACTCCCCTCACTTGCCCCTGGCTTTTAAAATGGATATTCGTGATATTAAGAAACCCGTTTGACCTTATTGAATAGGCCTATAACCAGATAACAAAATATACTGCTCAATAATTAATCGATATAAAGTGACACAGATATACATGGACCTATACCGGCAGCCACGCTACGTTGTTAAGGATAATTAATCAGCAATCTATTCAATTGATTTAAATGAGGCGCCTAAATTAACGTGGGCAGTACATAACTATACATCAACGGTAAAGTGTGATTTTGTGTGCTGGCGAAGACTCAATCACATCCGTGGGTTGTATGAGAACAAAAAGTACCTTTCGCTGAAGTGGGCGCTTTCACATATTTTAAAATTTAAATCTTAGTTGAGACTTGTCAATTTTGAAGTCTTTAAGATTTATTTTACGCGGGGTTTGATTTAAATTTTCTTTGGGATCGGGAAAAAGAAAATCTATTTTTAAATCTTTCGAAAGTCTTAAACATTAAACCAATCACAACGCAATGGTGCGTGCACGTGATCAAATCGAAGCGTTTTCCTGGACTGCTCAGCCGCCATCTTTCTTTTGCGATTTCGTATGGTGGCGAGCGAATGAATGAAGTGATATGGACGAATTTGTTTTGCAGAATGGCATCCCAGATGCTGTAATTGCCAATGTCAGTGACTATAACTTCCATGAAAAAGCTTACATTGTTGTGCACGAAGGGCCAATGTGAACATTATCTTCAATCGCGGTGGTAGTAGTCTGTGCTTCTGCTGTGTAAGCTTACCTATACACATAATATAATTTATAAATGGGTAAGCTTATTTCCATGAAGGATCACACTCGGCCACTGTAGTGACACTGGAATTATCACTGGCACTGCAGACTACTGCTTGAACTTTATGAAAGAAGTAGTCCTGACTTGGTATTACTGCCGTGAATAGACGTATTGCTTGATAAGAAGTCACACAGACTTGTATTTAATATCGATATTTAAATCCCCATAAAGATTTATATTGTTTTGAAATAAATCCCAGATATGCTTAAAAGTAAATCTTAAAGGACTTGAATATTAAATCCCGGACTTGCATTTTTAATCTTTCAAGAATTTGTCTAAGGATAGTCTTATTTTTTAATCCAAAGGTTTTGTCACTAAATTACTGTCCGCCTTGGAATTAAAAATTTAATCTTTTAGACTTGAAAATAAGTCTTTGAAGTATTAACATTTGCTCTTTGTAGATTTAAACTTTAAATTTGAAAGTTTTATATTTTAAATCCTTGCGGGACTGAAATGTATAAAACTTTGTAAAGACTTATTTTAATCCTATATTGATTGGTCCCTAACGACAGTCTCTGAA
This sequence comes from Amphiura filiformis, assembly GCF_039555335.1. NCBI lineage: Eukaryota > Metazoa > Echinodermata > Ophiuroidea > Amphilepidida > Amphiuridae > Amphiura > Amphiura filiformis. The sequence goes on along the minus strand of NC_092634.1, from coordinate 22,014,165 downwards.
AGTTTTAAAAGTAAGTCTTTTGGATTTGAATTTAAATCCATGTAATTTAGAGTGTAATCTATCGCGTCTCCATGATTTAATAGCTCCGTGAGTAAAGGTTTATGTTCTCACAACTCTTACCAACAGGCAACTACGATCCGGTAAAAACGCAATCTCACGTAAAATTATCATCCAATTCTGCATGGCGTTGTTTTTGTTATATTTTGTGTTTCTGGTTGGCATTGATCGCGTATCACATCGCGGTGGCTGTATCTTTGTATCGGCTGTATTACATTTTCTGACTCTTGCGAGTGTCTCGTGGATGGGAGTAGAGGCATATCACATGTACCTTAATGTGGTGATGGTTTTCGATGCGATGCCGGAACGTTTCCTTCTTAAGGCGTCCCTTGTTGCATGGGGTGAGTTAACAATTCACATCACACCCGGTGTCTACATAACTACACGTAGTTTCATTGAGTTTTTACTCAGACGTACTTAGGGATGAAATCAAAACTCGACCGTCGGTTGACCGGCGGTTCCGCCTAGCCCCGTCCGGTTCCCATTGCTTTGAACAATAGAAACCGGACAGAACCGGCGGTCGAGTTTCATCACTTATAATTTTCAAAGTCTGACAAATTCAAAACGATCACTAAATTTTCACACATACACTACTTCTGTACCTAAGTGAAACTATGCCACTTACTAACCATAATCTGATCCTGGAATTTCGATTTATTGCCTGATGCTCTACCCGCTGAATTATTGCGTTAACAGGGCTGAGACTACCTAGTCCCAGAAATACAAAACAGACGATTATAAAATTAGACATTCAGTTCCATTTTCGTGCAGCATCTCCGTCTTTTTCTCTACTAATGTGGTTTTATCTTTGGTCCTGGTTTACTTTGTCAATAGGATTTCCATTACTGGTGTCGGTGATATCTCTAGGAGCGGGAATAAGTTATTATGATCACATGCAATAGTACGTATAGCTAAAATACTTCGATACTGATGTAATAGTAATACTCCAATATGTCAACAGATCATACAACATTATAAAGATTGCCCAGTGGCATACCGGGTGCCAAGTTTCCCCTTTTGGATAAAAAGTTATCAATTTGCATATTCTATATTAAGTGTGCTCAAAAGCCGACATATAATTTTCCACCCAACATAAAGAAAACAAAACTGAGTTCAAAACTCATTCATTGAATTTACAACCGTATGACAAAACAGGCGAAAATAGTAACTTTTTGCACAATTTTTAATTTTTAGATAATTGGCCATTGTTCATTGCAATGAATCTATAAAATAGACAATATAGGCGTGCTCTTTCATTTAATAATATAAAATTTGCAAAATATTGTATAAGGATCAACTTTTTTATCTTGGTCAAAAAATTGAGCGTGAATAGGTCGTTTTCAACATATTTACCACATTCGTTTTGCAATAAACATTAAATTGCATCATCTGTTGAAAAAAAAAGTGTTTTTAGCGGGAAGTGTGAGCTTTCGTTCGATATAAAAACTAATTTCTGATTGGATGAAGGAAACTGTCGGGGTTTTGACAAAACCAATCATAGATGCCGTATTTTCCACTAGTCACGAGCTAGAAGCTCACGCAGCTCTTATAATGCTATGCACTCAACCGTGTAGTGTAAACACAGACTATGTATAGACAATGCAGGACAATGATATCTGCAAGGTCGGATCAAGGAGAATTAATGGTAACATTACAGGGGTTGTGACTAAAATATGCTAATTAGCATGATTTTGGAGATTCAACGTAGACTGGTGCCCCTCTGCTCGTCCGCCTCATCCACCATGACCACCACTGATCGGTATCATATATATAGGTCTAGCTGAGAGGGTAAAATCCGGTATTCTCGAAACACATTAAAGGGATTTAAGGTGTGCAAGCACGGTTGTTTAATGTACATAGAATTTTTTTCATTATTAAGAAAATGCAAACTATGGATGGCGCTATTTATCCTAAATCATATTTCATAATTTGGAAGGGGCGGGTAATCAATACTGCCAATAAAACAGATGGAATAAGTAACAAAGACATTTTATAAACATATTTCATCAACAAAGAACAGGAATTACTTGTAATAAAAGCTTGAAAGGGTAATTTCCAGTAACTAAATAGCGCCACCAATCTTGTCACAGATAAATAGATACATTTTATACCCGAAAAAGCTTTAAAAAATGATTTGAATGTAACAAAATTTTAATGTTGTAAATATGTGGAAATTAAAGTTGAAAATGACTCAAAAGCATGTGTATACATTAGCATAATATCGCTTTTAGCTGTTTTTGTCTAAAATTAGGTAGTACAATGATCACATCAAGGGAATTGATTGATTGGAAGGTCATGCCCTCCTACCTCCTACCTCCTGCATTCACAACACCAAACATGATGCTTATGAAAAGCAACAGTCTCATAACATAATGATAATGATATAGATTTAAAAATAGCTTAAGACCGATATTTCGATTTTGCGTGATGCGTGAGCTAACGGAAGAAAACAGTCAATTTGTGCCATAAGTGAATTTATGTAACGGTTGAACCTGTATTACTAGTATTAACCTGTTTCTGCCTTGAATATTACATTTCCTTTATAGTTGCTTCGTAGCGACAGGACCGCCATTGTACTACGGGCTCGTCCTACCCATCGCCACAATCTTGCTGTATAACACGATTACATTCGCTCTCATCATGCGGCGTCTGCTCAAAGCAAATCTCGGAGGTACCGTACAGCAGAAGTCGATAGCTGCCCAGATATCCCGGAGGCTCCAGAACGCGTTTGCTATATCTGTCCTGATGGGACTTACGTGGGTGTTTGGATTTTTTGCTATCGAAGGGGCAAAATTTGCCTTTTCTCTCATATTCTGCTTGTTCAACTCATTACAAGGTGTCGTTATCTTTGCCTTATTTTGTGTTCGCCAAGAAGATGTTAAGAAATCGTTGTATCAGTTCATTGGGTCCATTTTCCATTTGTCCGAACGCGCAACATCGATGACAGCAAGTACCGGTGTCATTTCAGTAACATCTGGGCCGAAGTATGACGATAGGGGCTTTAACTTGGCAAGTATGTCATCTCCAAGTACGACAGAAAACCCGACGTATTCGATACCCGAATTCAAAGAAGGCAAATGTAGCAATTGTGAAGAAGAAAGTCAAGCAACAGTACGCGTACACGGTGAAGCGGAGGTTTATGAAAATGTGTCTTCCAGATGCCAAAATAACCCGTATAATGAAGCTGAAATAGGTCCTGCAGCAGAGGGTAAAGTCACAGCCGAGAAGATGTCTCAGGTTGTTGCTGCACCTGATGTGGCCATCGGGTATGATCAACCTACAAGCAACCCGTCCTTGACGAGTCCTTAGATGGATTCCTCAGAAATCATGGCAGTTGCTATCGAAATACACGTAGATTCAGAAAAGTCAGAAATTACGTCAACACCAACGGCTAAGTAGAATCACGAGATCTGACAGATTATACTAAAGATATCCTTCATTGAATAGAATAATTTATATAGAATAAAATAAGGCGTCTTGTACGAAGAAATCGCTTATTTTTTGTAAAAACTAGCTACTAGAAAAAAAAGCTGATTAGGGAATATACTCAGATGAATATTATTAATCACAAAACACTCCTAAATTAGTAATGAATACCGTAAAACGTATGTGCTTACTATCGAGCGCTTTTAAAACATGCAAACATGAAGTGTCCCATCCACAAAAGGGTAGAGGTCTTTGAGCAAATCATCGATACACATAGTTATACGGTATACGAACAAGTAAACGTCTCAACCCTATTAGCTCAGTTGGTAAAGTGCCGGACTTTGGTACAATTTCAGGCTTTCAAAAGCGCTCGATAGTAAGCACATAATGCTAACTATCGAGTTTTTACGGTAAAGCAATACATAGTGAATTTAGTTTTATCTTGCAAGAAATCTGAAATTAGATTTTTAAAAATATGTACATTTATGAATACTTATAGACTCAAAGTAAAATACATAGTACTTAACATTATTATGCAAGAAGTTACTGTTCCATTGATTACCACTATAAGTATTCTTGATAATAATAATAATAATAATAATAATAATAATAATAATAATAATAATAATAATTAATAATAATAAATATTAAATAAATAAACAAATAATACTTCAATATATACGATATGACAATTAAAATACCTTTAGAGTTTGTATACATATGTGACATGTGTCATGTCAAAAGCAGACACTTTTGGGCAGGATCGTAAATGGAGAAATAGCCAAAAATCTGCCCGCGGGTGATTTTTTCACAATTTGGGTTTGTTGCAAATTTGTGATGTTATTAATGTTAAAAATATTGTCTGTTAGTTTCAGACCAGAATATAACTGGCATCTTGTATTTTTTGAGACATTCTTCAAGGTAATTCCTACTCTCAACATTGTCAATATTATATTTAAAGGCCGATATCTCAATTTCGAATTTTATAATACCATAACTTACAAACTCAATATTTTCGCTTAGGAATGTCCGATTTCATTGGGGAAAACAGCGTTGTGGAGCAAAATATATCTATATTTAAGATATGTAAAAACCTCAAAATTGATAACCTGCCGAAAAGTGTCTGCTTTTGACATGACACGTCACTATTTTATCATAATAAGAATCGCATTGCAACGTACTCAGTGAACTTGATAATACAGTGATAGTGCCGTACCGATCGGGAAAAGGTTTATCCATTTAAGACCACGATTTATCTTTATTACGGGTCAAATAATAGTTTTATAATTTTAAAGTTGCAAAGTTTCATACCCTGAAAGTCATTTTGGGATCAAGTGAGCGGAACGACTTGTAATTTTGCACCACGGGGGCTATAGGTACGCGATCACTTCAGAATGTTTTATGATTGCCTATATTATTTAAAATTAGTGATATCGAACCTTAGAACTAGCGATCTTATTCCGAATTAGTTATATCGAACCTTAGAAGTAGCGAACCCTTTTTTTAGGTATAGCGAACCCTTTTATCTATTAGAGATAGCGGGACATTCATCTTCATTGAACTTACACGTTAGTGATAGCGAACCTTAGAGATAGCGAACTTTAGGGAAAGCGGTCCTTAGAGATAGAGGGATGGTATTTCTGGGCTTGTCAAAACTGGTAACAGGATGGTAATGAAAAAAAATAAGATGTATTATATGATACCAAAAACTCATCAATAATGAGCAAAATCGGGGGATGATGCTCTCGATCGGGTTACGGACTTTTAATGAACCCAAATAAATCAAACATTTATAGAGAATAATCGAGCTTCTGTTAATTAAAACGTTCAAAAAATTGCTAAAAAAACAGGGGTGACTATATACAGGATGACACCATTACAAAATATTCAGCATTTTAGAAATATAAACATAAACACACACTAGCGCATAAGATCATGATCATGCTGTATAATACTGTACAAATTGGAATGTGTGTTTTAATAAAAGTAGAATTTAAAGTTCAAATTACAGAACTATAAAGTCCCGTTGATATTATTATAGTGTATTTTCTCATCTTCTATGAATATTCGCCGTCGTAATGTGACTTCAAGAGTTTCAACTGGTTCATGCACTCTGTGTTCGGAACCATGATCAAAATGATCACAACATAAAGTCAATTGGTTGCTAACATGTATGTAAACCAAGCGTTAACCAGCTACTAAGGTATGAAGTATGGCGTATTAACTACTATGGCGATGAAGATGGCAATCAATACCATTGATACACTGTAGTTAACGTATACAGTGGCTGATTTTCCTGACCAGTTACACGCAACCGTGCCCTCAAACCAGGTCAGTGGCCTGGCAGTGTTTTATTTAAAGAAATCCTAAATGTTCTAATTAAAATGATGAATGCAGCAATTAATATTCCTTATTGTTTTGATATAACTGATATACTCGAAGTATATGACGTATAATGTACTAGTGCAAATGCATTTGTCAAGATAATCGCAATTGCCATGGAATTACTGCATTTAGCTCTCTAGCTTATCGGCTCTCGAGCTAAATGCAATAACTCCACGGCGCGTGCGATTATCTTGACTAAATGCATTGCATCAGTTCATTATCCTTATTTTAGTTGGCGAGGTCGCGGGTTCTTAACAAACAATGCGCCCGTCGAGCTACGTTTTCGACAAATAAACACACCGATCAACGCTTGTCGGTATCTAGGGCTTGTAACGCTGTAAACGACTGGATTTATCACCGAATTAACCACAAGCAGACCACGAACAATCTTCATCAGTATTCCTTGCTTATCGGTGCTTAACTGAAACTCAATTTGATGGCTGTTGAGATCAAAAATAGCATAAATTATTCGAGTAATGGTATAAGGTAAATTACAAAGAAAAAACACGACAGCAGTAGTAATTAGCAGAGAAGCTACTTTGTTGCGAGCTTTTTGCGCAAAGTGGTTAAATTTTAGAGGAACTTTTCCATTTTCTGGTTGATCTGTGCTTAGTTCATTTTGAGATGTCCGATTTTGCAATGCCTTGATGATTCTGAAATACATCAATGATGTTATAATGCTCCCAGCGAAAAATGGTATAGCTTGAAGAATGAACGGGATAGATTTGAAGAACGGGTGAAAATATCTACAACCACTGATAATGGTCGGTGCGTTATGGAAATCAGGTTTGTTTGGCCACAGAATGCAGGTTGTGGATATTTTGCCTAAACGAAGTATGTGTATGATGGAACAAACCAACCCGGCCGACCAAGATAGAATCACCCTTTTAATGGCGTGTTTTTTAGTTGCTGAGACACGGTGTTCTAGAGGTTTGCAGATGGCTAAGTACCTCTCCTTACTGACAAAGACAATCAGGAATACAGAAGTAAAATGAACGACGTACAATGTCCCAAAAGCGGCTATGCATCCAAAATCTGTCCAGTAAGGATTATTTTTTACCTTAGTCGAAATTAGATATTTGATCAATATATCGTAAGTTTGAACTAAGATGTATAAAATATCGGCTACGGCAAGGTTCGCCAAGTATACATTAGTTATCGTACGCATACTAGAAATCCGTGCGACAACAGTAAGAAACGCACAGTTACCGGTAAGCCCAAACATCAGGAGTAGAGGGTATAATATTAACACAATGAGCTGTTCACTCTTGGTGTAGAAATACTTATCTTTGATGATGTCTTCAGACACAAATCGTAAATCCAGTGTAGTCATGTTAATGCACTCCTCAGGCACCGTCAAGGAATCTGTTTTATTTGTCATTTTCACAAGTTGAATTGCTTCGAAGTAAAAAATAAACGAAGTTTTAGGAATATTTTTAAGTCGAATTCTCCACCATAAAAATAACACGTTTACTCTTTAAGTTCCAACAACCAAACTTCTGTGGTCTGTGAAACAGTGTGGGTTTTATCAAAGTAGATCTTCTGTAGCCAGTCAAGCACACAACGAAAATACAGTACGTTCGTGACTGAAACTGGTCAAAATAACATGTAGAGGGTGCCAAACGGCATATCATTGGTTAGTGATACCAAGGACGTAAATAAGCCACTGAATGAGATTTTAATTTCAACTTTAATGTGACAGCTATCTGCCTACTGGCATTGCTTTGTAAAGAAGACTGAACGATATGATGATGTTCAACGATGTTTTAATGAAACAAAAATAAAAATAAACACTGACATTTCGTATAAGAGTACTTTATCGAAGAGACAAAATGAAGAATGACTCCATTTTGTCACTTTGATAAAGTACTCTTGTACGAAACGTGTTTATATTTATTTTTGTTTCATAGAACAGAAGAGGGAAATGGGAAGTGGAATATCTGGTGGCGATGGGGATAACGAAGACGAAGATGGTAAATACAATAAAGACGGAACGATATGGTGATGTTCAACGATGTTACAATGGAAAAATAAAAATAAACACTGACGTTTCGTACAAGAGCACTTTATCAAAGTGTTTATTTTTATTCTTGTTTCATTAAAACATCGGTGAACATCACCATATCGTTCAGTCTTCATTGTGTTTATAATGTTTTTCTTCGTTGTCCCCATCGCCTCGATCTGTTTCACGGCTGTTTCCCTTCCCCCTGTCATGCCTTTCCCCTCTTCCGTTCTCCTCTCTCCCCCTTTAGCGCGTGCCCCTTTTGTCTAATTTGTTACAGAATAACTTATCTGTCATTTTAATAATCTTGTTCTTCTTTGTCCCCGTCGTCGCCTGTATCTATTTCGCTTCCCTCTTTCATTTTTCTCTTTCATCTCTCCGGGTATACGCGATATACGCGAATTGATTGTTTTTCCCCCATTTTTATTCACCTGTACTTGGGCCTGGTGGAAAGGAAAAAAGAACATACAGGCATGGTCCACCAGACCCCATCTTAATTACGGTAACCAAGATAGATACAAATATGCAATCAGAGTATGACAATGAGATTTTTACAATACTGCCCCACCATGACAACAGGACCCAACGGATAACTCTGTTAAAAAGAGCATAATGCTGCACACTACCAAGAGTGATGAAAAAGGCAAGCAAAAACAAGTAGTGGTAGTCCAGCAAAGGCAAGAAAAAATTTTTCTTTTAAAAACCAGACACAAAGGCTACCGTTGGGTCCCCCCACCATGGGTGGGCAGAATAAGCACCATAGTATACTAAGATGAAACAAATAATGTTGGTTACAAGTGAATCAATTAAAAACAGATCAGGGAATTGATTGTTATAAAGTGAGGAGCGATACGCGAAATTTGCAGTTGCAGTTGTTGTGACGTGCGATACCTGACATGTATCTACCGGATATCGGCTTGTACCAAAATTCCTTCCCATAATACCATTATGTACATTGCATAACAAATGAACTGAAATAACCTCTGAACTGTATCTACTGTTATGCAATATGCCTATTACCTTGTGGGAAGGAATTTAGGTATAAATCGGCATCCGGTAGAGATACCCTAAAACAGGTGCGTGTTGACAATTGGGAATTCTTAAAATACGTTGTATTGTTACTGCAATGCATTGAACTGCGTAGTAATGATGTGCGAATCGCTGATGACGTATTCTCGGTTAAATTCAGCGTTAAAATCCTTTCTGAGACATATCGAAAAGGCGTTTTATTCGATATATGAAAAAAGTACTATAATTACCTAACGCAATAATTTTCTGATGCACTTTTTAATCCGTTGATGGTGTTATCCTTACGTTTATATGTCTCTAACACAATACGTTTCGTTGGCTCGTTTATATCATCTATTATTTATTAGATACAATGTAGAGTTGATAGACACATTGAATCCGGTCATTAGAACCACAAATTAAAATAATATCTCGTTTGGTCTTGTTACAAATTATCCACGAGCGCACAGATGTGGTTGGATTTCCGGGACCTATTTGTACCAATTAAGGGCTCTGGTAGCAACGTTTGGACGCTATTTTTGTGGGACATGAGAGCACATCATTGCAATCTGAATACGAAGAATGTCCTTCTGATATCAATTAATTTTGATTTTTAAAAATTCGCGATATATAATACACATTTTATGGCAAATGATTAAAAATTGATATTTTGATATTTAACAGTCGTCGAAGTAAACTTTATCAATCTAATGATATGCACTTATAGTGTATTTAGCAGGGATGAAAAGACAACGATCAATTGAACATTTTGACCTTACGTATTGAAGATATCGATTTTCCCCCCAAAACACCAAAACTATTTATGTCTCTTTGGAAAAAATGTTCAAATAAAACTCAGTAGCAAACAAGACAGCAAGCTCAGAGTAAAATAAGCTGTGTCTTAACTCAATGAAAGCAATCTCACTACAGAGAAAAACTGAGATAAAATATAAAATAAATATTATTTAATGTACGATAAAATAAAAACGATTCTGATCCCAGCTGTGAGCAAAGTTGTATACTGTTATCACATTCAAAGTTGATGCAGCTGAGCAGCATAATCACACGATTGTGCAGCGTTTGAAAATAATTAATCATGTCCTGTCCTAATGTACAAAGTGTGCTCACACTGAAATGAGAATTGAAACATGTAAACGTCAGTAGTACCACTCAAGCATTTCTGTTCCACTCGCTTCTGTTCCTTATGTAGGGAATGACCTCGTTGACTTAGAGAATAAGAGGAATTTTTGTTTTTACCGTGTGGTAGACGACTGGCAGGTCCAATATTTGAGTAGTGGATGCCGGCACAGCCGGTATACTACGATAAAAAATATTTGACCTGCCTGTCGTCTATCATAGGATAGTAAAAATAAAAATTACTATCGTTTATTCTCATTCTTAGTCAGTTAAATATTTAATTTGATGTATAATACTTGATGTAAGATATCTACGTTATTTAATCTAGTCCCATTCTATTTCCAGTAATGTTTAAGATCTAACGAATGTTTAATGACGTAAAATCGATAATATGTTACGTATAATACCTGGTAGAAATATATTATCGATTTTACGTCATCAAACATTCGTTAGAACTTAAACATTACTGGAATAGATAAAATTACGTAGATATGTTACATCGAATATTATACGTCAAATAAAAAGTCTGTAGGGTCACTTAAACTATTATTTGACCTGTAATCAAGATAAATCGTGGTCTTATGGGCTTAAGTGGATAACCCCTTCCCGATTGGTGCGGCACTGTCACTGTATTATCAAGTTCACTGAGTACATTGAAATGCGATACTTATTATGATACATATGTATACAAACTCGTATAAAGGTATTTGAATTGTCATATCGTATATATATTGAAGAATTATTATTGTTATTTATTATTATTATTATTATTATTATTATTATTATTATTATTATTATTATTATTATTATTATTATTATTATTATTATTATTAAATAATGAAGAAGTTCAATCCCCGCTGAGTCCTGATTTTTTCTCTCTCAATATTTTCATATGCCAATTTGCTCGAGCCCCAATCACGTCATTTTATTATTATTATTATTATGAGATCAGTAACTTCTTGCATAATATAATGCTAAATTGGTTTTATAAGTATTCATAAATGTATAGGCCTATATTTTTATCTAATTTCAGATTCCGTGCAGTATAAAAGAAAATGCACTATGGATTGCTTTATTCATTTACTAATTTATATAGAAGTGTTATGCGATTAATGACATTCAATATCTATAATAATAGTATTCCCTAATCAGCTCTGTTCTTTTCTAGCATGATTTCCTACAAAGCTATTTGCGACAAAGACAAGCGATCCCTTCGTACAAGACGCCTTATTGTATAGACCCTATGAAATATTGCGTCACACGTCCTCTACTCCTTTAAAGGGTCATTTCGTGATCCACAAGCCACCCCCACTTTTCTCAAAAAAAAGGGTGAGATTTGTGTACCACTAAAACCTCTCTCTATTTTTGTTTGTGGATATCTACTGACAAATGTCATAAAAAGAGGATGCTAGGATCACAAAATACTCCTTTAAATAAAATACTGCCCTCCGTAAGGTACCGTGCGGTAATTCGCATGATAGTACAATCAAAACAGGTGATAGGTAAGAATGGTTGTGGAATCGAACTGGAGACCTGTCCCTCTGTCACTTAGAACTTAGAAGCAACATATCTGTCATTTGTTATACCGTTCCGGTTGAGTTTATTCGATTGGGTCTATATAAATTATTCTGCTCAATGAAGGATATCCTTAGTTTAGTATGAACCTCTCAGTTTTCGTCATTATACTCAGCTGCTGGTGTTGGGGTAATTTCCGACTGATCTGGATCTGTGTTTTCGATAGCAACTGTCATGATCTCAGAGGAATCGATATGAGTATTCGTCAAGGACGGGTTGCTTGTAGATTGATCCGTACCGATTGTCACATCAGGTGCAGCAACAACTTGAGATATCTTCTCAGCTGTAACGATAACTCCATTAAGGTAATCGCATAAGAGCATTATGTGACCCGTTGCAGCGTAAGGTACCTTATGTCGGCAGCTACATGTGTCTCCTTTTCCATATTGTTGGCAGAAAATAGCAAATAATCATTACAATTCGAAGTGGCGGTCATTTCATCCCAAATTCTTAGTCAGTGGGAGTGGTTCGTAGACACATAATCTGATTGGACAATCGCATGATTTTGGGTGCCGTCTATCAGGCCATATACGTCTAGCCCTCTTCTTTTGATCCATTATCTATTGTATTTCTTTTGTTCAAAGTCTGGTCAACTGTCGATTATATCAAGTAATGTGGACAGGTCAAGATAATCTGGACAGGTCAAGATAATCTTGGCCAGGTCAATAAATTTTGAACAAGAGAAGTACATGTTCATATTTAGAAATACTGGCCACGTTATTTGATTTTTTGGACATTTCAACAAACTTAAAATGCATCAAAGTACATTATGAAGTGATCAAACTAGAGAGGGCTCTAATTTTGACTTTTACATGATCAGCATAAATTATTATGCAAGTTTATGCATATTAGATTTAACTGAAGATGATAAACAATACTTGTGTGTATTGAATGACACCAAGAACACCTCTATTGAATAATGCAAATTAGTTTGTATTATGTCTCTTAAAGCCTGTATAATTAGGACGGGGATGTTAATCTATATACCTTTGTCCCCCCTTTCCCAACTAACGCAGATTCCGACAAAGTAGGTAACAAAACAGAGCCATGAGGTCTTACAAATTAAGTTCAACCAAGGATATTTTGCACCTAAAATGCAGTACATTACAGGCCACAAGACTAGATGTAGAAAACTAGTAACTACAACAATCCGCGGCCTAACCCCAACCAAAATAGGTCGAGGAGGGTACCCAGGAATATGCGTTGATTTGGTTCAGGACATTTGTTGTATAAGCATATCAAAGATAAATATATATTCTATGGTGTTAAATGAGTTACCGTCATATCTAGGTAAAACACACCTACTTTGGTAATTTGACCTTTGAACTATTTACATATTCATTATTAATATTACGAATTTGTATAAAGAATTAATAAGGCTATCGAGTAAATTGAATAGAATCTCCCGTTAACGCGTTAAATAGATTGAAATCAAAGCTGTATTGATTTGATTAAACACTTGCAATGTTAACAAGATAAGACTCATAGACTCGAACGCAGGACACATGAGAAGAATATTACACTGTCCCGGTGTGTTTTTATTTTGGAAAAACCCTAAACTTACACAAGATAATCATATCAGCTTTTCCAGTTTGTCTTTTGGAAAATGAATAAACCATAACCACAAATTCGTTTATTTTGGCTCACCGTATATGTAAGACGGGGTCTCGCCTTCCGAGCGACTAACATGCCCGCATATCAGGACTACAATGAGGCCCACTGTTATGGAATACTCTTGAGGGCTCGGTCACACACCTTTGCACAGTATTTTTGTGGGACCTGAGAGGACATCAGACACACCAAATTGTATTCTGAATCCGAGGAATGTCCAGATGATATCAAATAATTTTAATTTGTTGAAATTTTGTTCTAAAAAAAGAGATCATGGCAACATTGTTATATGCAGTGGCAACGTCTTGGCTAACAGAAAAAACTTGGCTCGTTTTTTTACTAGTTCGGCTCAAACACTATGCTCAATTAACTAAATCTTCGAGAAAACGAGTGGGCCACATTTGACATTTTCGCCCATATCAAGCTTGCATTGCGTAAAATCGACTTTCATGATTAGCTATTGCATTTTTGCCTTTCAGGAAAAAAAAAATAGAGCGGCCATGGTGGTAATGTAATATGCAGTAGAGTGCACACCAGTAAATACAAGTCTCCTACACCCTGGGAGAAAAAATCAGTGTTTCAAACGAGGAAACGTGCAATACGACTGAATTAAATCCATTAGAAAAGGCTTAAAACCCAACTATTAGGCCCTGATTCATATTTAATCCTCATTTAGGCCTGGGAAATAGATTGTCTGTGAAAAATGAGCAGGATCTGACTTTTTATTACAATTTGGCTAAACTTTCAAAATGTGTTACATTTCAGAAACACCAAGCTATTTGTAAGGTGGCGTACGCTGTATGGGCTATAGGGTGATCTAGTCGGCATTTTTCTGGAAAAAAATGCTGGACTCCATATATATTTTCTACAATAGATGACTTCATCTGACCTTTGACTTGCAGAAAGGGTAAGTTTTGAAGAACTGAGTCGCTCTGGAGTCAAGAAAATGACGTTTTCCTGGACCCTGTTTGTACAGAAAGTCAATGGGAGCTATTTACTGGTGTGCACCCTGTACAATTTTGACCTTTTGACCTCGGTCACATTGTTTTCCTTCGAGTTTTAAATTGTTATCGATAAAATCCTTCAAAGCGAAGCTACAAATGACTGTGTAGCATATCAATTAGGTGGTTTCTAGCTTGTTTAGCAAACTACCTGCAGATTTTTGACTATTGAAGGAGTATAAAGGTAAGATTTGTGTACAAAATCAGTGAAATGCATACTCGGATCACTCGATCACTGATAGCATTGTAAGACGATGCATGATCATGCATCGCGAGACTTCCAAATTTGGCACTGCTGTCGTTCTCTATCATATAGAACTGCAAAAGCTTAAGAAAATCATTCCCACCATGGTTCAAGCATGCATTTAGAAGGCTGTGATTGGCTGAATGGAACCTGCATTGGACACAATGTTGGTAAGCTTAAAAATTACACTGACCATTTATGGCCAGCTTGTTTTAGGCAAGCTAATTTTCATCACTGTACCCAGGCTCTACTCCCAGGGCTTATGTTATATAGTTACTAGCCCTGTACAGGGGTGTAGCATGAGATATCCTGGGGGTGGGGGTGGCACAGACCACTATGGGGGAGGGAGCATCACCAGGCCCTAGGGGCACCCAAGCACCTTTTCGGCAATTTTCCTCAGAGATTTTCAAAATTTTAAATCGATTGACAGGGAACATGATGCCCTTTCACCCCCCCACACACACACCCCCTGCAACCCCCCCACCTCACCCCTATGATGCTACACCACTGGCCATGTATTTTCTCATTTGCTTTTGGAATTTGCTTATCTTCATGTTTGCTTGCTCTTATTTAGAGAGATTAAAATGGGAAATCATGAAATTAGAATTTTTGTCATTGCTATCAGCAGTAGATAGCAAAATATTCTAAAAATAGTACCATGTCAAGTAGCTGATTTGCATAGTAAAAGCCCCTTCAAACTGAAAGAAAGCAGTCTAATTAAGTTTACCAATGTCCAAATTTATGATTTATTAAATAAACATAAAAACATAAAAATTCTTTAGAGTGCACACCAGTAAATACAAGTCTCCTACACCCTGGGAGAAAAAAAATCAGTGTTTCAAACGAGGAAACGTGCAATACGACTGAATTAAATCCATTAGAAAAGGCTTAAAACCCAACTATTAGGCCCTTATTCATATTTAATCCTCATTTAGGCCTGGGAAATAGATTGTCTGTGAAAAATGAGCAGGATCTGACTTTTTATTACAATTTGGCTAAACTTTCAAAATATGTTACATTTCAGAAACACCAAGCTATTTGTAAGGTGGCGTACGCTGTATGGGCTATAGGGTGATCTATTCGGCATTTTTCTGGAAAAAAATGCTGGACTCCATATATATTTTCTACAATAGATGACTTCATCTGACCTTTGACTTGCAGAAAGGGTAAGTTTTGAAGAACTGAGTCGCTCTGGAGTCAAGAAAATGACGTTTTCCTGGACCCTGTTTGTACAGAAAGTCAATGGGAGCTATTTACTGGTGTGCACCCAGTAGATTCAGTAGTATATTGGATAACAGAAAATCTTTCCTAGTCTAAGTTGAAACGATATGCCTGATTCTACTTAATCGCCCGAGTTGGGCGACGGCTTAAGTGCCCTCCGAAGCAAGTAGAGTGAAGTGCCTTGCTCAAGGACACAAAGAGCCAGCCGAGCTCAAGCGGACTTACTTAGATTTCGAACCCGGGACCCTGTGATTCATAGTCCTTAGTCAGTATTTTGCCTTAGTTGACGAGGTTGCGAGTTCATAACAATGCGTCCGTCGAGCTCCGTTTTCGACAAATAAACACACCGATCAATGCTTGTCGGTATCTAGGGCTGGTGACGCTGTAAATAACTGGATTGATCACAGAATTAACCACACCCAAACCGCGGACAATCTGCAGCAGCGTTGCGTGCAGTGGCGTAACCAGTGGGGGGCCGGGGGCAAGCTGCTCCCCGGTGACAACAAAACTGGGAAGAAGAACTAAAAATTGGGAAGGGGAAAAGGGAGAAGGAGAGAAAAGAGGAAGAGAAAAGGAAAGAAGAGAAAAAGAGGGAAGAAAGAAGGAAGAAGAAAGAAGAAAAGAAAAAAAGGGAAGAAAAAAGGGAAGGGAGAAGAGAAAAGGGGAAGGGGGAAGAGAAAAGGGAAAGAAAGAGGGAAGAAGATCTATACTACTTTCATTGTGAAATTTGTACTCTGAAACACCGATTTTAGCTTCTAATATGCCAAAAACCAGGAGCTTCAGGGGGCTCCGCCCCCTTAACCCCCGCCCGGGCTTTGCCCCTGGTCCCCACCAGGGCCCTAAGGCGGCCCCTGGACCCCGCCTGTTTAACGCTTCGCGGCAAGCCGCTCGCTATGCTACAACTTTTGATCAGAAATTGGGAAATTATTCAATCTTACCCCCCCCCCCCCGGAAGGTAAGGTCTGATTACGCCCCTGGTTGCGTGCTTATCGGTACTTAACTGAAACCCAATTTGTTGGTTGCTGAGATCAAAAATACCATAATTTATACGAGTAACGAAAAAAGGCAAATTACAAAGAAAAAACACGACAGCAGTGATAATAAGCAGAGAAGCTACTTAGTTACGAGCTTTTTGCGCAGAGTGGTCAAAGTTCAGCGGACCTTTCACACTTTCTGGTTGATCTGTGCTTAGTTCATTTTGCAATGTCCGATTTTGCAGTGTCTTGATGGTTCTAAAATACATCAATGATGTTATGACGCTCGCAACAAAAAATGGTATACCTTGAAGAATGAACGGGATAGATTTGAAGAATGTGTGAAAATATGTACAAGCACTGAAAATGACCGGTGCGTCATGGAACTCTGGCCACAGAATGCAGGTTGTGGATATTTTGCCTAAACGAAGTATGTGTATGATGGAACAAACCAACCCCGCTGACCAAGATAGAATCACCATTTTAATAGCGTGTTTTCTAGTTGCTGATATACGGTGTTTTAGAGGTTTGCAGATGGCTAAGTACCTCTCCTTACTGACGAAGACAATCAGGAATACAGAAGTAAAATTAACGATGTACAATGTCCCAAGAGCGGTTATGCATCAAAATCTGTCCAGTAAGCTTGAAATAAGATAAATAAAATATCAGTTATGACAAGGTTCGCCAAGTATACATTAGTTATCGTACGCATACTAGGAATCCGTGCGACAACACAAGAAACCGGTAAGACCAAACAGCAGGAGGAGAGGATATAATATTAACACAATGAGCTTTTCACTGTTAGTGTAGAAATACGTTTCTTTGATGACATCTTCGGATACAAATCGTAAATCCCGTATAGTCATGTTGATGCACAACTTGGGCAACATTAAGGAGTGCATTGCATCAGTCATTTTCACAAGTTAATTAAAGGATTAAGAAAAAATAGAGCAAATTTAACAAATCTAGTTGAATCTTCCACCATAAAATTGCACGTCAAGTCTTCGAGTTCAGATGATTGAGTAGAGATTGAGTTCAGATGATTGGCTTGACCCAATTGGGATGTGGTCTCTATCTGTCTATCATACTAGTTATTGGTTATATATTAGCTGTCGAGGTCGCTAAAGAGTTCATACTAATTAATGCGTCAGTCGAGCTGCGTTTTCGACAAACAAATACACCGATCAACGCTTGTCGGTATCTAGGGCTGGTGACGCTGTAAATAACTGGATTGATCACAGAATTAACCACACCCAAACCGCGGACAATCTGCAGCAGCATTGCGTGCTTATCGGTACTTAACTGAAACCCAATTTGTTGGTTGCTGAGATCAAAAATACCATCATTTATACGAGTAACGAAAAAAGGTAAATTACAAAGAAAAAACACGACAGCAGTGATAATTAGCAGAGAAGCTACTTTGTTGCGAGCTTTTTGCGCAGAGTGGTCAAAGTTCAGCGGACCTTTCACACTTTCTGGTTGATCTGTGCTTAGTTCATTTTGCAATGTCCGATTGTGCAGTGTCTTGATGATTCTGAAATACATCAATGATGTTATGACGCTCGCAGCGAAAAATGGTATACCATGAAGAATGAGCGGGATAGATCTGAAGAACGGGTGAAAATATGTACAAGCACTGAAAATGGTCGGTGCGTCATGGAATTCAGTTTTGTCTGGCCACAGAATGCAGGTTGTGGATATTTTGCCTAATCGAAGTATGTGTATGATGGAACAAACCAACCCGGCCGACCAAGATAGAATCACCATTTTAATAGCGTGTTTTCTAGTTGCTGTGACACGGTGTTCTAGAGGTTTGCAGATGGCTAAGTACCTCTCCTTACTGACGAAGACAATCAGGAATACAGAAGTAAAATGAACGATGTACAATGTCCCAAGAGCGGTTATGCATCCAAAATCTGTCCAGTAAGGCCAACTTTTTATCTGAGGTGAAATTAGATATCTGATAAGTATGTCGTAAGCTTGAAATAAGATAAATAAAATATCGGCTATGGCAAGGTTCGCCAAGTATACATTAGTTAAAGTACGCATACTAGAAATCCGTGCGACAACAGTAAGAAACGCACAGTTACCGGTAAGACCAAACAGCAGGAGTAGAGGATATACTATTAAGACAACGAGCTGTTCACTCTTGGTGTAGAAATACTTATCTTTGATGATGTCTTCAGCCACAAATCGCAAATCCATTGTAGTCATGTTAATGCACAAGTCAGGCACCGTCAATGAATGTGTTTCATCTGTCATTTTCACAAGTTGTATTATTACAAGGATAATGCTTCAAAGTAAAAAAGAGCGTTTAGGAATATTTTTAGTCGAATTCTCCACTATAAAATAACACGTCTACTCTATAAATTCCAACACCCAAAACTTCTGTGGTCTATGAAGCAGTGTGGGTTTTATCAAAGCAGATCTTCTGCAGCCAGTCAAGAACACAACGAAAATACAGTACGTTCGTGACTGAAACTGGTCAAAATGTGGTGGGAACATAGCCTGAAATGAGTTCAATGACGTATTTGGGAGCGAGACCGTGTTTAGCTTTGAAAGTTAGCAGCATGATCTTGAACAGTACAAGATGTTTAACTGGTAACCAATATAGCTTCCGGAGGACAGGTGTAATGTGGTCACGGTGCTTGGGGCAATGTCACAAGATGGTAAACCGTAAAGGAGACTATTGTTGCAGTCTAAGCGGAAGGATATGAATGCCTGAACATGATGAACCAGGCGCTCGGTGGAGCTCTGATCCAGGTATTTCCTGAGCTTGCCAATTTTATATACACCATAAGAGGCAGACCGACAGACATTGCGAATGTGTTGATTCATTTGCATTTGTAAAGTGCATCTATGATGACGGCAAGGTCTTTAGCAGAAGGGGAAGACTGTATTTCAGCACCTCCAATGTTCACAGTAGGAAGAGGTGATGACTTCCGGAATTTCGATCTGATATGGATTATTTCAGTTTTGGTATCGTTAAGCATCAGCTTATTATGAATTGCCCATGACCGAACATCGGCAACACATGCTTCGAGTCTACTAATCCCTTGCAGGTGCTCAGGCAGTTTAAGGATTAAGTACAATTGGGTATCGTCAGCGTAAATGATATGCTGGATACATGTGTGCACATTGATAACATCGCTTAACGGGCCTGTGAATAACACAAAGTCTAAAGGTCCTTTGACAGACCCTTGTGGAACGGCTTGAACACGATTTTTCAAGTATGAAACAAACAAATTCAGAACAGTTCCTCCAACACCATATTTGACCTTCTATCGATGAAGCAAGACATCATGATCTATCGAAGGCTGCTGAATAGTCTAACAGGAAGGAGTAGATCGTTTTGGACTCGCAATAAGGCAGTCTCAGTCGAATGATGGCAGCGATAAGATGATTGTGCACTGGAAAATAAGTTATTGCTTTGCAGGTAAGTCTTTAGCTGTCCAGCAACAACTCTTTCGAGCACCTTTCGTGCCGACCACCCGTCAATACGGTAATATTTGCATCTATGGCACAAGTTAGGTATGCCAAACTCTCAGCCAACCGGTTGCTATAGCGTCATATCGTTTAGAGAAAATTAATCTCATTACGTAATGGGACGCGAACCGTGGACCTACTTTCAATGTAAACAATAAAACATCATCTTTTGAGAACCAAAATTGTGGCTAAATTGCCCGTGGAAATTCATCTCTGTTATAATTATTTGAACAGTATAATTCATACACTTTTTTTTTAGTATGAATAATATTGCAATCGTCTCTCCAACATTGTTTATTGTTACAAGTAACTCTTCTGAAAGACATTTACAATTTTATGTACTTTATAAGATTACACTTTGGTTGTTTACGATCTCTGTAAAAGTCTGTTTACACGTAGCCGCTATTTCAGATACCTACATTTTCAGTACGACGGCAACTTAGCTCACTTCCGGTAATTTTTATCGGCGTGACCTTTGCTGTTACGTAACAAAATGGTGAAAATAAAAAATGGAATACGCGAATCATTTCTCGCTTAATTCCCGTATTAATTGAGCCCATACATGTAGATAAGATATGAAACATGAGTAAAGCAAACAATAACGTATCAAAGTTGAATTATTACGGAAAATATTAATGTTTATGGTGCGCAAAGTAGCATAAAAATGAGGAATGTCACGATCACTAAAATGATTACATCAACAACTGTGAGCAGACGCGGGCTAAACGCTTTTCTGTAATGATAGACATAAACTGACTTTAGCTTTTATTAAATTTTCAGCGAAATATTTTCCATGTAATAATCGAGTCGTAGGTTGAAAGTTGCTTTCAAAGAGGCCCCGTGTCGTAATCATGCGTTACCATTGGTGATCAGTGTCACCATGAAAATAAGCTAAAATTAGCAGTCGGCCCTGTCCATATATCTTTATGCGGAATCAAATCATGAGATAAATTTAGCCATAAATGCACGAACGATTTTTTTAAAATCTGATTTTTTTTTGGCATTTTGTAATTTTTCGCATGTTCCAATTTACACCCCTGGCTTAACCTACTTGAAATCAGCCAAATTTGAGAGCCTCTTATGTCTAATTAAATCCCCCGTAGCATAGCTCGTGTTATCGACATAGTTGGTGCTTTCTTTTTCTTTCATTTTACCTCATTATTTCTGCTTCAATTGACCAGAATACCTTCATGGCAGTTGTTTACTAGTATTATAAATATTTTCATAATTTTTGGAAAAGAATAACCAAACTGAAATTTGACCAAAATCGTATATTATGGTTTTTAACAAATATATAAAACCTAGGATTAAGACAAATATAAAACCGAGTTAAAATAAAACCAAAATTAAAGTAGACGTCCCCTGCCGGGGTTCGAACCAGGAGTGAATAGATCGTGCGTCCAAATATTTGCCGTTAAGCCATACTAGTTGTTCCATAGTTTGGCTCACTCGTGTATACTATTTATAGTATTAATTTTATATATCATCCAAATAATGTAATACCAACATTTATGCTGACTTTAAAATGTTTAAACGTTGGGAGCATTTGTTCAAGATAATCAACAATGGACAATTAACAACGAAAGTTTGTTTATCGATTTGCTATAGAACAGTTGTTTTACAATGTTTACTATATTCGTGTTCATCGTATAATAAAATGTGACCAGATGTACATGTATATAGTGTGTGAATCATAAGAATAATATTATCTGCCGAGGTTACTAAGCATGCCGTGAAGGATACTGACCTACCGTAAAAGTTCGCCTAATAGCGCTATGGGCTCCCTTGACATAACTGGAATTTTAGGCACAAACTAAAAGTGCCCTCCCATAAAAATCCCATCAGCAAATAAGGGCACATACACTTAATTCTTGTTGGGATTTTCAGAGGAGGGGGATCTCTATTTGTACATGCAATTTACCCCAAGGCAAAGGAGCCCAGGTGCGCCATTAGGCGAACGTTTACGGTATGTTCAAATAAAAGGCATTTCCCGAATAGTAAGTTCCCTGAACTGATCCTTATGCAGCGTTCTTTATCCCCTGTCGAGTACCTGCATACATATGGGTGCCGATCGGTAATAGTGGCTAGGAAGTAAACCTAAGTTTACAGCAAACTATGTAAGACTTGAAAAAAGTGTAAAGCTCATTCCACCATATCTTTTGTAAAGACAGTTCTTGTTTTTAAAAAGAATCTCTGTTTCTGGAATTTTGGACAGTGTCGAAAGAAGAACCGGATATCAAAGTATTCTAATCATAAATGAAGGAAGTATTTCTATAAATCGTGTCATTTTAAAAGCAGAACTAGATTTTCCATATTATGGCTAAGAAGGAACTACATCTAAAAATTACAATAATCATGGAAGTTGTAAACATGAGATATTAGTATGAAACAACAGGCAGGCAGCCAAATAAACAAAATACGATTACTTTCTATTAACATACTGAAAGAAAATAAACTGTGCCAATTTAGTGAACTTTTGACTTTAAGCACCAGATACTGTCATTTGTGGCATTTGAGGGTATTTAGTATCAGACCAGAAATAACCCTTTAGCGACAATTATTGAGAGACTCATGATATTGTCAATGTATATGTAAAAGTGGTGTCACTGTGCTATGTAATTTGTGGTAGAGGCATTTTGAAAGTATTTCATCTCAGACCAGAAGTGAACCTTAAAGGCACATATTGGAAATACTCATTCCTATGGAAATGGCCAGACAGTAACATGATTAGGTGTAAATTTCACCTTGAGCACATGGATATAGTCTTATATTTAGGGTCTTATTTTCCCCTACGCCACCCAATACGGCCAGTTAGACTTTAACTTCCACATCTGTTTTTTTCGCGCGATGCCTTTAACTATCTTTGAACCCCAACCTGTGAAGATCCACAGACGCTGGCTATTGTTAAAACACTGCTATGTTATTTGTAGCAGAAGAGGCATTTTGACGATATTTCTACTCCGACAGGAAATGAATCCTTAATGACCTTTGATCCTAAATCTGTGAACACTACATGGACATTGGCTTTGCATGTTTGTAAGGGGCGTCACTCTGTTGTGTAATTTGTGGCAGAAGAGGTGTTTTGAAGATATTTCGTCACCGACGGGAAATGAATCCTTAATGACCTTTGACTCCAAATTTGTGAATACCACATTGACACTGACTATTGTCAATGCACTTGTACATGTGGCGTCATCCTGTACACATGGGGGAAAAGATGTATTTGACCTGAAAATCACGTTTGTGGCATATGTGTCCCCTGTGTAATCTTCGAACCCAAGTCTCATGTGACATGTGTGGTCACGATTGATGTGACCAAGCTAGGTCAAAATTGGTCTAAATATGTTAGAGCTAGGTCAAGTATAGTGATTGAAACAAGTAAAGAAACTAGAGAGATTTGTGCTCTGAGAGCATGACCTTCGGTAATATACTCCTGCAGAAATAAACGCCCTACGCAAACGTTCTGAGAGACCATCCACATAGAGCAAGGTGACAAATATTCCCTTCTTATTGCTATCTTGGATGCTGTCCTTATTCTGTTTTTTGAGTTCTGATAGCCACTGCGTATAGACCCTAATACATTATCTCCTCTGTTATGTGATCAGGATCAGTAACGACCGCTTCCGCTCTGTATATAAGGGTTCTTACAACATTCAGCTTGGATTTTGGCTGATTTTCTGTTTCCTAGAGATTAGCGTGTCGAGGAAAGGGAGTTGCCCATCTCCCCCTTCCTCGCGCGTGAACTTGATATTAGGGTCCTGAGTCAGGACTCCTGACTACATGAGCCGAAGATGAGTTTTGGTTCATTTACCTCAAATTGGTAAATTAGATGATGTACATATGAATTCTGGGCAACAAGTGTATGTTTAATGTTTAATGATGTTTATATAATAATGTCAATTTGATATAAGTTTGCCTGCTGGATACATTTTCCAGGCTCGATTTTCTGTATTCTGACTTCCCCTTGGCTTCTTTCCTAATCTTCACGTATATATTACTCCTTTGCCAAATTTAGTCCAATTAATCACTATTTCGTTCCGTGTTCATGGAGCATCATTGCATTTTGATATAACTTACATCATGTACATGAAGTAATGCATCGTAGCTGATAGTTATGGATATATCTTTGTACATCTTAGTTATTTTGTGTTCATTAGCATGGACTTCTTCAAGTCAGTCAGATGAAGCATTCCAAGGTAAGGGACGATAGTTGTAATTGGCACGAATATTATGTTTACATGTTAATCTGCAGATGAGGGCAGCGTAAATGGAAAACCTATTTGCCAAGTCGCCAGAAAATGTCAGGTATATTTGTAATGAGTAATTAAAAATAGAACACCGATATTTTTTTATGCAATCCGAATATTCTACCAGTTAATGATATAATTATGATTTTGAAACATAAAGCCGGTAAAATCAAGCAAAAAAGGTAGTGATGTGCTGGGTCTCGAACGCGGTAATGGGTGATAAGCAAACAAATGAACGTACCTAACATTGAGCCAACGAAAAACAATATTTAGAAGAAAAAATGAAATAGATAATTATAGTCATCTTTCTTTATTGAGGGTAGAACAGCTTCAGTGATACGCAATGTTTAAAATTTACACTTAAAAAACAAATCTAATCAAGTAACTTGAAACACAAATAATGTTTTGTGATAAAAATGAAATTGATTAAAATACAATGAAAATACAAGAAAAACAGGAGCTTATTATAATTTTGATATAAAATTGGATTGATTGAGCACATATTTATTGGTCGAGCTATGAGTTTTAAACTCATAGCGAAACCAATAAATATTGGGCGTAAAGTATCTAATTTTATCATTATTATGTGCTGGATCCAATATTTTCACACACTTGGATTCATCAAAACATAATAATGATTTGAATTGGGCTATTCGCCAGCGAAGTGGTTACATAACTCCTTGGTAACTTGATCACGCACCTTTTGGAGTTGATAGTGCATGCCATAGACTTTGTGTCGCGATCACTTCGATCGTGGTGCAGAATTCAAAAGCGTGATCCAGTTGATATGGTGATAATCGGATTACACGAAACACTTCGCTGGCGAATTGAATATTCTCGAACTCTGCTCTGCTCACATGAAATGTGCGTAGCCCTGAATTGGATTTAAATTTTTAGCACAATCAAAGTATTTGTGTTGTGAATTCTAGTCATTTGGCGAGGTAGACGGAGAGAACTCTATCTAGCAGATGGAATGTTTTCATTAAATTATTTGGGTAAGTATTAAGGGGTGGGGTATGAACGTTTGGACAGTATTTATTTTGGGACATTAGAGCACATCAGACATATCGAATTGCATTCTGAATACGAAGAATGTCCTTCTCATATCAAATAATTTTGATTTTTTGAAATTCGAAATGTAATACACATTTAAAAAAAAAAAAAAAAAATTGATATTTTTGATATTTAACAGTACTCGAAGTAAACTTTATAAATGATGATTTATATTTAAAGTGTATGTAGGTTGGATGAAAAGCCGATGATCAATTGAAAATTTTAACCTTTCGTATTGAAGATATGGATTTTTTCCCAAAACACCCAAAAAATTAGGTCTTTTTGGGACAAAAATCCATATCTTCAATATGAAAGGTCAAAATTTTCAATTGATCGTCGGCTTTTCCTCCCAGCTACATACACTTTAAGAATATGACATTAGATTTATAAAATTTATTTCGACTACTGTTATATATCAACAATGTGAAAAATATCCAATTTTAATAATTTGTCATAAAATTTGTATTATATCGTGAATTTCAAAAATGAAAATTATTTGATATCAGAAAGACATTCTTCGTATTCAGAATGCAATTCGATATGTCTGATTTGCTCTCATGTCCCACAAAAAATACTGTCGAAACGCTCAAAACGTTCATTCCAGATCCCTTAACCGACCATTTTAAAGCCAATTTTATTTATCGTTATTAAGTGTGAAGAACTCGTGAGTGTAAAATTATGTAGAATGAAAACATTAAAGTTTGTTTTATATCGACAGTTTAATATCGCCTCGCACGATATCTTTTAAAACTCACAGCTTGACCAATATCTTTGTGTATCATGCTCAATCCATCCAATTTTATATCGAGGAGAATAATCAGTGACTGATAAGTTGCAACAACGTTTTATATTGCTCAAGACATTGCTGAAACATTTTTATATTTTGTTGACGTTTTTACCCTTCAGAATCTCATCTCTGTGCATCACCCGCACCACTGCCAACTAGCGGAGCCGAACTGGTTGCTATGATGAAGATAGGCACTAGAGTGGTCAGGGGTCAGGACTGGAAATGGGGTGCTCAGGTAAGTTCATATATCGAGTCTTTTAAGCAGGGAGATCATGGGTCGACCTTTGCAGTACTTAAACCTGGTTAATATGAAATTACTCCAGCAAAATCAATCAATAAAGTCTGGTCTATCCTCCACATTGAATGGTGAACTGCACTTATGCCAAAATATGGAACTTGCCAATCAATAATCACCCACTTGAAATCCCCTGACTCGCTGAACTGACTAAAGTTATGGACAGATATGGGAACTTTTTTTGCTGTTATCTGTAATTTACATATCAGGGAGGTACGAACATTTGCAGATGCCCCATCTACTCAGTGTTTAGCCTACAAGTAATGTATACATTATTCTTGATTAACAGCAAGTACAAACAATATCCGTCAAGTGGTTTAGCTTTAATGCCCTTCGGAAGAGAGCGGTCTACAAGTGAGTGATAGTCACTAAAAGTTGCATTCGATTTACACAGGGAATTTTGCAGACTATGCCGTGCCCTTCCAAAGTGCGAATATTTCCAAATATCTAAATTAGCTAAAAATTTAGGACATGTTACAAAACCATTTTCTAAAATTTCAGAGAGTACAAAAAATATTGGCCGGTTATTTTTCACACAGTGACGTTAACTAGGCAACGGCCTATACCTCTAACATACACTGTTTGTAGAGGTCACACGTCAATGGTGAGAGCACTGTGTATTGTGTATAGGAAAATGAACAGTAACTGAAGTATGCTAGGGTTATCAGGTGAAAGGGCTGATATTGTCACTAAGATATTGTCTCTGAAATGAGGTGGACACGGATTCAACAAACAAGCAAGCAAAGAAACAGAAATCACTATTTACTAGTTTTCATTCTTTGCACCCACTTCTCCACCTCACCTTGCCATTTTATTTTAATAACGTACTGTACATTGCAATGAAATTATTATTATTAAAAGAAGAACTTTCTTTGCTTATTCCTTATTCGAAAGATTGAAGTGGACAGTAAGATGCCAAGCCAGGATTTGCTGTGTTAATACAATACACTACAAAAAACAAAACATGGAAACCTAATTGTGTAACAAAATATCTACCTTTTATCAAAATATTTCTGCTAACAGTCAAATTTAAATAATCTTCTAAACTTATATTTAAGCAATGTAGTTTGTCTATATTATGTAGATCACACAACTGTTTGACCAGCATGACTTCTGAAATATTTAAACACACATTTAAAATAACTACTTTCATGTACTGTTTACAGGATGGTACACCACCAACAGAGGGCAGTGTGATAGGAGAACTAAGTGAAAATGGCTTGATCTATGTACAGTGGGATAGCGGCGGTAGTAACAGGTATCGCATGGGGAATGATAGAAAATACGATCTGAAATTAGCCGAGGGTGAAAGGGATTGTACAATACACCCAGGTATGAACTAATATATAGTTAGGGGAAAAAGTTCACTTTGGTGACCACTCTCTGGCTAGTAAGGTTTGACGATTGATTCGACTTCTATGGACCATTTAGAAAAAAATAGCCACCATGTCCCTCGCGAAAATCCCGGCATTTTTCGCTAGAGGCCAAAATCAAAATGGCCGCCACCACCATTTTGAAAATTTAAGTTTTGAACCACAGCACCTATAATCATGCACAAAGACACTTTTTCGGATATGTCGAGTACAAGGATTCCGATTCTGGCATTAGTTTGACATTACGGCATCATTTTCACCCAGAAATCCAAGATGGTGGCCGGCACCATCTTGAAAAATTTAGTTTTGAACAAGAGGACCTTAAATCGTGTACAAAGACACTTTTTGGATCCGTCGACCACAAGGATTTCAAATTTGACATTACTTTGACATTATTTACCCAGAAATCCAAGATGGTGGCCGCCGGCGCCATCTTGAAAAAATAAGTTTTGAACCAGATTACCTAAAATCGTGTACAAAGACACTTTTTCCGGTAAGTCGACCCCAAGAAATCCGAATCTGACATTAATTTGACGTTACAAAATAATTTTTGCCCAGAAATCCAAGATGGCCCCCATTTGGTAGAGCGTAAATGTGATTTTTGAATGAGAGCAGAAGCATAAGTGTGTCATTTCCGCCTTATCTGGGGTTCATGTCTCTTATATGGGGTTTCAACTGCCTTATCTTGGGTTTACATCCCTTATCTAGGGATAAGGCGCCTTATCTGTGGTTTAGACGGCCTTATCCTGGGTTTACGTTCCTTACCTGTGGCTAAGATACCTTAACATTAGCATATCGCAGTCTAAACCCAGATAAGGCATATAAACCCCAGATAATGCGCTGTAACCCCAGATAAGCGACGTAGACCCCAGATAAAGCAGTCTAAACCCCAAATAAGGCGCCTTAACCCTAAATAAGGAACATAAACCCCAGAAAAGGCATCTAAACCCAACATAAGGTGCCTTAACTCTAGATAAGGGTTGTTAACCCCAGATAAAGGTCGTAAACCTCAGATAAGGCATCTAAACCCAAGATAAGGCGCCTTAACACCAGATAAGAGACGTAAACTCAGATATGGCAGTCTAAACCCCAGATAAGGCGCCGTCTGGGGTTTACTTCTCTTATATTAGGTTTATGTTCCTTATTTATGGTTAAGGCGCCTTATTTGGGGTTGGGACTGGTTTATCTGAGGTGTACGTCCCTTATCTGGGGTTACGGCGCCTTATCGGGGGTTTAAACTGTCATATCTGAGTTTACGTGTCTTATCTGGGGTTAAGGCGCCTTATCTTGGGTTTAGATGTCTTATCTGAGGTTTACGACCCTTATCTGGGGTTAACGACCCGTATCTAGAGTTTGGGCACCTTATGTGGGGTTTAGATGCCTTATCTTAGGTTTATGTTCCTCATTTAGGGTTAAAGCGCCCTATTTGGGGGTTGGACTGCTTTATCGACGGTCTACGTCCCTTATCTGGGGTTACGGCGCATTATCTGGGGTTTAAACTGTCATATCTGAGTTTACGTGTCTTATCTGGGGTTAAGGCGCCTTATCTTGGGTTTAGATGTCTTATCTGAGGTTTACGACCCTTATCTGGGGTTAACGACCCGTATCTAGAGTTTGGGCACCTTATGTGGGGTTTAGATGCCTTATCTTAGGTTTATGTTCCTCATTTAGGGTTAAAGCGCCTTATTTGGGGGTTGGACTGCTTTATCGACGGTCTACGTCCCTTATCTGGGGTTACGGCGCATTATCTGGGGTTTAGATGCCTTATCTGGGTTTAGACTGCGATATGCTAAGGTTAAGGCATCTTAGCCACAGGTAAGGAACGTAAACCCAGGATAAGGCCGTCTAAACCACAGGTAAGGCGCCTTATCCCTAGATAAGGGATGTAAACCCAAGATAAGGCAGTTTAAACCCCATATAAGGGACATGAACCCCAGATAAGGCGGAAATGACACATTTATGCTTCTGCTTTCATTCAAAAATCACATTTACGCTCTACCAAATGGGGGCCATCTTGGATTTCTGGGCAAAAATTATTTTGTAACGTCAAATTAATGTCAGATTCGGATTTCTTGGGGTCGACTTACCGGAAAAAGTGTCTTTGTACACGATTTTAGGTAATCTGGTTCAAAACTTATTTTTTTCAAGATGGCGCCGGCGGCCACCATCTTGGATTTCTGGGTAAATATGAGTTCGTAATGTCAAAGTAATGTCAAATTTGAAATCCTTGTGGTCGACTTATCCAAAAAGTGTCTTTGTACACGATTTAAGGTCCTCTTGTTCAAAACTAAATTTTTCAAGATGGTGCCGGCCACCATCTTGGATTTCTGGGTGAAAATAATGCCGTAATGTCAAACTAATGTCAGAATCGGAATCCTTGTACTCGACATATCCGAAAAAGTGTCTTTGTGCATGATTATAGGTGCTCTGGTTCAAAACTTAAATTTTCAAAATGGTGGTGGCCGCCATTTTGGATTTTGGCCTCTAGCGAAAAATGCCGGGATTTTCGCGAGGGACATGGTGGCTATTTTTTTCTAAATGGCCCATAGAAGTCGAATCAATCGTCAAACCTTACTAGCCAGAGAGTGGTCACCAAAGTGAACTTTTTCCCCTAACTAATAACTTGAGCATTAGAGCACAAATTCTATCGTCTATGATGATGTTTAAAAAAATTTCATACACTCTTAGATAGCGAGAACTAATTAGAGCAAGCGTTAGAAAAACCAAAACCATGCACTGATTGTGTATATAGACCTTTTTCTGATGACGTCACCTAATCGATATTGGGGTCTCAGATGTAAGCAAACAACACGTGCGTTCCTCACGTACCCGTGATGTGAAAACACCAAATACTGCGTATTTTCTCCTATTTTTGTTATCTGTCAATTTAGCTTCCATAAAATGATTACTAGTATTTAAACAGGAACTGCATACTGGTTACCTTTGTTCCAGCTTGTTTTGATGCTACAAAATACAAAAGATGCGGAAAAACTGCGATGCTATCTGAAAATCAATCTTTGTCTTGTTTCACAATTTTGTTTACTTTGTACACCGTGACGAACTAAACGCGTACTGCGAGCTGGCAATCTCGCGCAGGACGCCTAGCGTCGCGCAAAGTTGATCGTGCGTGCCGGCGCAATATTTGCGTTTGGGTGCTGATGACGCGAATGCTCGACCCAATATCAATTAATTGGTGACGTCTGAGAAAAAGGTCCATATGTACGAGCGCGCTATCCGCGTACTACGCGCAGTGCTTTCGGACGCGTTCATTTTTCTTGTGGGTTAATGCATTTATATTTGCTTGTATTTTCCAACACTTTTAGTGATAATTTTGTTATTGTATTGGGTTGGGTTCTAGGATAAATTCTGTATTGATTTATATTTGTCACTACTCCCCATTCCAATAGAATATAGCACTAATTTTTTTAGATTAAAAAATATTATCCTGTTTTGCCAAATGAAATATAGCTAAATCCTAATCTTTAAGGGGGTACTACACCCCTGCCCAATTTTGTTCCTATATTTGCATTTTTCTCACAAATTATAGCGCATTGGGGACAAGTAAGGTATGTATATTATAGGGACAAGGACTACAACTACGTACTGGAAGTTTTATTTCAGCACAGACAACAGTTGTGGAGTTACAGTCAAAAATGAGGGAAAAACAATATTTGATCAATAAATCAATAACTACATGCTTTGAGTTGTTAAATTTTCAGTAAAGTAGTAAAAACATGCAATTTTGCATGTTTTATTACAATTATAGTCACGAAATTGTACGACTTGGCGCAAGTCTAAACACTTAAAATCTTGAGTAGAGGGTAAGAGTTAGCTCATAATTTTAATATTCTATGTTATTTTTGCTAATTGGTTATGAAAAAAATTGGAAAATGTGTTTTCCAAAAATTAGAATGCATAACTTTCTAAGTCTTTGTTCAAGTCTTGGGGCTTGATTGTCACAGAATACGAAATAGGTCGAAAAACACCCTCAAAATGCACGTTTGTGGCAATTATTATTTATTTTTAGATTAGGATTTAGCTATGGTTCATTTGACAAAACAGGATAATATTTTTAAACCAAAAAAATTAATGCTGTATTTTTCTGGAATGGGGAATAGATAGACTCGAACACGGGACATATTGGAATAATAATATATGTCTATGTCTATGTCTCGAAGTGTTTTTATTTTAGTAAAAAAACTAAACTGTTACAAGATAATACATTTGCTTTTTCATTTTTTTTCTTTTGGGAAATTAATGTTGTGCTGTTATATTTTATATTTGAATGAAATAAAGATGAATGAATGAATAAACGGTTCAAAACAGACCATTGCCAGAAATAATCGGCGTCCCGTTTTCACATGCGCGTATTTTTTTTTTGGGGGGGGGGCTTTGCGGGCGCCAGCCCCTCTTTTTTTGATACCCCTACATCAAATTTTTTTGCTTTTAGGGCGCTATCGCCTAAATCCTTTTTTTTCTCTCTCTCTCTTCACTTTTTCAAACCACCGAAAAAAAATTGGGTCAACCTTTTCGGGCTGTTGGGGAAGGGGGGTGAAATTGAATTTTCTTCAGCCACCCGGGGTTGGAGCGGCCACGGTACGCCACTGAGTTGAGGTATGGTTCGTATGTTAGTTGCTCGGAAGGCTTGACCCCTTCGAGCTGGAAAGGTGAGATAAAAATAATATAGGAACCAATAAGTTACATTTTTGATCAAAACAAAATGAAAATGATGAATGGGAAAAAGTACATTTAACAACTTGTATTTTATTCTTTTATTTTTATTAGAATATTGTGAGCCTGAGTGTCAGAACGGAGGAGCCTGTAAAAGCCAAAATAATTGTAGTTGTACAAGTGGATTTACGGGGAACAGATGCCAGATAGGTAGAAAACATTTAAATATAGAAACAACAACAACATGGTTCATTATGCGCTATCAAGTTCATTCAAGCTAACGATCAAATTTAGAACTTAACAACAGAATGTTATGCAGTACTACACATTTCATCTAATCCGATATGTACAATATCAACTCTATTCGAGCAAACACGTCGTTGTCATGGCAATGTGAAACGTTAGGTTTTATTTTACAAATTGTGTAGCTTCCTAACTTCACTCTTGTCCCATCGCGCATTGTTATACTTTGTTTTTATACGAGCCATGACATAAATTGTTTACAGAAGTCAAGTTTAGAATTACTATTATAGTCTAGACCAGTCCTGATCAATCTTCTGCTATTGTTACTTCGAATGAATCATTACTATTGCTGATGTGTTTCTTGCAATATCATACTATTGTCAAACTACAAACCTGGAGAAACGCTGCGGGGCTCCCTATAGCCAGTAAAGATGTAGTGTACATATATAACAATTGATCCAAGTGACTCGAAAAATGTCGATGTCTGGAACATCAATTGGAGTTAAAACTATTCTTGCATTTGTCTACTTTTATCCATTTATACATTTAGTAATATGCCTTAATGTTTAAAACCAATACAGATATGGAAAAACCAATCATCAAACACAAGTTTAGCAACATTTCAGTTAACACCGATCCTGGTCTCCCTTCTGCTGTCGTTACATGGAATGATACAATTATTGCTACTGATAATTCTGGTAACGTTACAATCTCGTCAAACTACAAACCTGGTGAAACATTCCCGATAGGCAATACTAATGTAGTATATTCTGCAATTGATCCAAGCGGCAACTCTGAAAATATCACCTTTACTATAACCGTAAGAGGTATGAAGTATTTAGATTTTAAGAGTATAATTATTATTGTTAAAATAACGGATTTATAAACCACTCAATTAAGGTTAAACAAAGTGTTGAAGGGCTTTACCTCCAGAAAAAATATATTATTACCTTATACGTAAGAAAATATGTCTACTTATCATGTGAAATAAAAAAATCCGGAAAAAAATGTGTGAAAATGTGTTTTTAGCCTATTTTTTTAGCTCCTGTCAAGCACTATTATTCGATTTGTTTACAAGCGCCAAGCAACTGTCGTCTAGGAGAGTGATTGACATCTTTATTATTAGAGAAGAATGGAATCTGTATAGTTCATGAATATTCATGTAGTATTTATACAACCTGTATCCCAGCCATTTTGCTTAGCTATCATAATCGTTCATATACGACGCCCATATGATCCATGGTGTTAAACTGATATTCAGCAACTTTATATCTCTCGATCTTTGCGATCCGAAATATTGAATTTCAACTTTAAGCACATCTCTAGCAAGATAATTAAATACCTGTCACAAATAGAGGTCTTGAAATGTTACTTGCAACGTTAAAAATGTGAATAGAGAACAAATCGGGTTCAAACATGCTTCAAAAATATGGTAATCGCGTAAGGTAATTGTCAACGCCTACTACCAGAATAGCCGGAAGAGGGCAGACTTCATAAGGGAGTGTTCATAATATATTTTAGTGGGGACAAAGAATTTGGAAATTATTTCGGGAAATTTCCTGGGTTTTTTGTTTAGTTTTTTATTTTATCTTCCTGTTCGGGTGTTTCGGTTGGCACATTTTCGGGTCATTTTCATGCACTTCACAGGAGTTTTTTCGTGGCTTCTCTGTAGCTGTCGTGTGTCTTTTTCCCCACGTAGGCCTACAGGGTATAAATAATAAATGAATAATAATATATGAAAAAAAGAATCTGGAACTTCAACGTAAAAAAACAAGACAAACTGTACCCTGCTAAAAATATCATAAAATCTATAAGGTGAAATACGGTGTCGTGGGGATGTGCGGCAGATTTGGGGTGCATTTTCAGCCATTTAGTTTAGACTCTGTTGTATTTTTAGCCATGATTTTATTGACCCTCAGTGTCTTGAAAATTAGGTTTAAGAAGGGTATTTTTCAATGATTTTCTCGAAAAAGTAAAAATTTGCGAAAACTTTCAGTCCAAAAGTTGATACAATTTTGGGTCTGTTTTATTCAAATTTGGTTTAAAATCGTACCGTAGTTTTTCGGAGTCACAGCCTCACATCCTTACCCAAACCAACTTGAGAAGGTTCCCCGGGGTGTGTGCAAATTTGCAATTTATAGGCCTACACTCATCATTTAAGCCTAAAATCAAAGTGTTAATACCATTAACACTACCATGGCCCGTTTTGTCGTGATGACTGGCTTCCAAAATGTAGGCCTATTTTAAATTATAAATCTGGTCCCGCTAGAGGTGTGTTTTTACCCGCGGAGGTCTCTCCCTCGGGTTCGTGGATGTGCCACAGTTTTGGGGTAGGCCTACCTTTTCAACGACTATGATGGGTGGGTTTACAGCGAAGACCAACTTTTGGGCGCATTTTGGCAAAAGTGCCCAATAAAAAAGCGTCAAATTAGGCCAAATGTGGGTGACTTTGATCCCCGCGGTACAAATGTTTTGAAGAGACCCGCCGAGGTGTTTTTATAAAAAAAATGGTCGGGCCTGCTAAAAACCCTCCCGGAATCAAGCATGGGTAGGCATACCAAAATGCCTTGAGACCCCCCCAACCCAGCGCCGGGACCTCCATGACATGATATTCTCCGCGAGTCCACCAGAAAATATAAAAATATAACATTTTGATAGGCCTACTAGACCTATATTTGTCTGTAAACCTTTCTTGTAGTTGGCTACCGCGTATGTCTACCGTGATGACAGTAGCGTAGCTGCCGGGGGGGGGGGGCAATTGCAAAAATTGCCTATTTGGGCCCCCGCCCCCTAGTGCAAGGAAAAAAAAAGGGAAAGAGGGGGGGGGGGGAAGAGGAAAAGAGAGGTGAGAGGAGGGGCAGAGAGATGGGGAATCCAAACGATATGCAATACAGCTCAATAGGCCTACGATTATTATCAATAAGCCTGGCAAAAATTGTCTATTTGGGCCCCCCGCCCCCAGTGGGAAATTTGGTGGATTTGGGCCCCGCCCCATAGGGCCTACAGTCTTGCCCCTCCTGGAAAAAATCCCAGCTACGCCGCTGCGTGATGATGTTGCAAAGTTGCGGAAGTTCATTCGATAAATTTTCCATTTCCACTGGACAACAACCCGGGACAACAACAGGCCAGCACGCAGCGCGCAGTAGCTAAATCCCCGAGCTAATCAGAGACATGTGCGTTTCTCTTTCAACAGAAAATATGTGACCATGTGACTGACACGATGTACGCTTCAAATAATTATGCTCTCGGCGTCGAAAGTATGATAATGGCAAATATTTATAATGAACACTCCCTTATTTAGCCACACCTCAGTTCCTTTCTCGGGTTGCCTGGTATATCAGCAAAATCCTACACCTATCGCCTTCCCTTGGTAAAATCCCTGATAAAAACTCGTGATATTGAAATTGAATTTCAGCGCCAGAACTTCCGTCATTCTAGCATCATGGATGGATATGCAGTGGCGCCGCTAGGGGGGCAGTATTTCCCCAATATTTTTTCTTTCCCACCCAGTTTTTAGGCAAAATCCCCACAATTATGTAATTTTCCACTTTTTGCGGCAATTTAGTGCAATGATTTCCAAGTGCCCCCGTCTCAAATTCACTTCCCCTCCATGCCCCGCGAAAAAAATTCTGGTTCCGCCACTACGGGTATGGCCATAGCTAGGGGGCTTTCCCACCCACCCCCAGTTGCCCTTGGTTATGCTGGACGTACGGTATGAGAAATTTAGAGCTTGTTCAATTCCACCAAATTTAGAAATTTTAAAGGTATATACAGTGTATATAGCCTATTAAAACGGATCACAGTCAAATAAAATATCGTAGGCCTAATAATTTTACCAATGGCATTTATTGAGCTGCTCCTATGGTTTAATATTGATATTATATAATTGAGCTCCTTGTCAAGCTCCTGAGTACAGGGACTAACTGAGCTCCCGCTATTTTCAGAAATGAAGGCCTGGCCTTAAATGAATAATTAAGATTGAGGCAGCCTTTTGTTTCATTTTACAGAACTTTTTTTAATCCCCAAAATTAGTGGGGTTTTTTAATGGGGAGTAGGCTTTTAAAACGAAATTCAAATTTGGCAATATTTTCCATTGCTTAACGAATTGATCTGCGTGAAAATTCCTAAACATGTGGCCAGAGCGGGATGAGTGGTATAAAAATCTTAACTTGTGAGAAAGGACGTAGGCCTAGGCCTATGGGGTTGTATGAGGTTGTGGATCACGAAATGCCCCTTTAATGTGTGCTAGATAGGCCTAAAGTCATTCTTCCTCCCTTTCGACATGCCAAAATTTATTCCCTCCCCGGCCCCGGCTTGCCAAAAAATTGCGTTCTCGAAATCGAAAGGCTGTGCAATCAGTAGGCCTACCGGTATTAGCCTACTAATTATAAGCCAAAATTTCCAAGCGACTCGCTAAAAATCGCTTGCCTCCCGTCTCGGCCAGCCAAAAATCACTTGTCCGCACCCCCTGGACTGCCAAATTTTGTGGCCCTCCTTGGCCTGCCGAAAATGCCCCACCCCTTTGCATAGGCCTAGGCCTACGCCTATATGCCAATTTTTTGGGATCCCCAATTTTCATACCCATACCTTAAATGGATTTCTAAATATCTACCTGTTGCAAGCGCAGCAAGCATGAAAATGTGCACATTTTTTTTCGCGCCCTAACTACCCCCCCAACATTTTCCCTCCCATGCACCAGGTTCATTGGCGCTAGATTTTAAGCTAGAAAATACCTAAATATTTTAAAATCCAAACTCAGCAACACCACTTTATCGGGCAAATAGAGCCCGTCGTATACGTAAACAGCGTGTTTAAAAAAAAAATGAGAGTGTCACTTTTGTCCAAAAAATTTCGAATTTTGGCCTTGAGCAGCGACAATCAGAGGTAAGAAAAACACAGTATGACGCAGCTTGAAATATAGAATCACTATATCAATTTTGAAGTTTGTACTTCAAAGCACAAGCCGAAACGAGGTGAAATGGTTCTAAAAAAATTGATTTCGCTGTATCTTTTATCGCGAAACTAGACAATTTGACAGCAGCGAGTCGGAAAAATAGCAAATATCTCAATTTTCTGCTATCGAAATAAAAATTTAAATAGCACCTGCATATAGAAGAGGGTTTATAGAAATAATGTAGGTCAGAATTTTGTCTATGAAATCGTGCACGGAATTGTTATTACTGGTTACAAAACGACATACAAGTGGAGGCCATTTTACTTCAAATTCGGCAAACATGTAAGCTTACTAAAACAAATCGAGACAAGCAATATCAAGAATGAATATGCACATTCTTTTATTGACTTGTTTGTAATGTGCGTCGTAGTTCCCAACAAAATCGCCACTTCCACTGAGAAATTATGGCCGTGTTCCCAAAAGTACATTTCTTTTTGAGCCAAGTGGAAAATTCAAGCATAATAATAACCCTTACACTTTCAGCTTTTAGACGTAGTTTGCGTTTTCTCTCTACGATATTTATTTCCAGAAATAGATAATTTTAAAGGGGGCTACATGCAGTCTCATTCTGGATCGATCATCGCAAAGTTTAGTATAACCTTAATTTACCGTAACTCGAAATGTGATTTTGAAAAAAGGGTTTACACGGTGTATATTAAGCAAACGCGAGTATAGTAGGCTATGGGTATTGGGATTGTCTTTTGCTACATTAGTGGAACCAGTGTTAAACCTGAAATGATTAAAACTTAAAAATAGGCCCATCGTATTGTAATGTTTCCCAAATTGTTCCTATCATCACGGGAAATAAAATGTCATTACGGTGCTTAGTTAAGGAGTTATAAGCACGGATAGGTCAAATGCCAAAAATGTCATACACAGAGGTCAAGATTTAAAAATGGTCCAATTTCATCGAAACTGGTCACAAATTATTCCCTAAACTTAAGAAATCTCAAACAATACTTAATTCATAATTTTGTCAACTTTTTATTGTCATGTCGTCCCCCTTCAGAGTTAATACAGCCAACGTCCAATAGAAATGTGCACATGCATAATCTTTGACCCATTATTTCATCCGATTCTGAGGTTTCTCAAACAAATTATTTTCCTATTTCGTTTGCCGAGAGGAGTAATTTGAGACAAGTTTCGATTGAATCGGTGCATTTTGAAAATCAAGCCTTTGTCATGAGATATTAGACATTTGACCTAGTTTACTCTATATCTCCTGTACTAAGCATTCTATTGTAGAATGACAGTTGACATTTTTATTCCTAGCAATGAGAGGAACAATATGAAGTATATTATAACATGATAGAACAAATTTATAATTTTCGCCCATTATGACCTTCGACCCCTCGTCGGAAGCATAGAGGGCATAGAAAAAAATTGAATCAATTCTAGTTTTATCATTGAGGTGTAAGGATGCAAAAATATTGGTTCCACTAATGTAGCTAAACTTGATGCTAACTAAAAAAATCGCGCCATATTCTAGTAATTGAGACTGATGTAGGAATTTCCGAGATATAGATATAGTCAGCATTCCAAAGTCATGTGCGTTTATACAAGGTGGGGATGGAGAAATGTTTAATGTTTTATACTGTGGCAATATCCATATTTTAAAGGGTAAAGAGTGCAAACTATTTTAACATTATGAAATACATAATAAAACGAGCAGGTAAAAGTGTCTGTGCGCACCTTTTGATTCTTCTTGCCATAAATCTATTCTAAACATCATATCTGCAAATAAATATCCCATTCAGTCATACAAAATATAAAAGCCAATGACGTTACCTTTTTAGATGTTTCTATTGGTGCAAACGGAAATAAACTGGCCTCAAAAGGAAACTTATAATTTTTCACAAGGTCATATCTTAAAATCTTGTCCATAAAAGCGAACACAAATTACACACAGGATTACTTCGATACTCTACTCTAAACACATATCAGTAATCAAGCAGTTGTCCAACTGACACAACGATAAAATGCACTGACACGGAGCAGCTTCCGGGACCACATTCAGGGGCTAATAATTGGAACCCAGCAAAATAAATCTGTGAGAATGCGCACAAGTTCCTTACACAGGTGATTATTTCAAAAGAGTAAGTGGAATAGTGTGGATTGGGGCTGAATCTGCTTTTCACACACTTTCTTTAAGAAACAGGTCTTGTTCCACACTATTCCATTTTACTCACAGATTTCTTTTGTTGGGCTGTGAATATGGTCCAAGATGTCAGTGCATTTTGCTGTTGTGTCAGTTGGACAACTGTTTGCTTACTGACCAGTGTGTAGAGTAGAGTACTAAAGTAATCCAGTTTATTTTTGGAATAGCAAAAACGACATTAAAACAACTTTTATTATTATATCAATTTCATCGAAACAAAGTATCGATATGAATTTGGAGTTGTTTTTCATTAAAGTCGGAGTTTACACCAAATATTCAGAATTTATTATTTGGCCTCTACCACGTCTATGATCTTTATTATGTCGACATTAGTTTTATGGTTATATTTTCCATGTATGCAAAGAAATTGATCGTAAGCTCTGAAAGCAACAGATTGGTCTAGGATATATCGATAGCATCGTATGAAAGCAGCTAAAAGATACAATATTTATTCTACGAGTCATGACTTGTGTTTCCAACCCAATTTTTATACAGATAGGGAAAAACCAATCATCAAACACAAGTTTAGCAACATATCAGTTAACACAGATCCTGGTCTTCCTTCTGCTGTCGTTACATGGAATGATACAATTATTGTTACTGATAATTCTGGTAACGTTACATTATTATCAAACTACAAACCTGGTGAAACATTCCTTATTGGTAATACTGATGTGGTGAATATTGCAACTGACTCGAGTGGCAACTTTCAAACTGCCATTTTTACCGTCATCGTAAAAGGTATGATTCTGAATAGTGCATTTGAATCTAAAATTGTATTTCCCTCGAAAGTAAATTAATGAATTATTTTATTAGGTAGGCAACTCGATGCCTCTCATGATCATTGAAAGCAAAAGTATGTTATAAATTTGCTTCAAACATTCAGATTGGGAAAGGCCCGTTATCAAGAACATGCTTACAAATATAACAGTCAACAATGATCCTGGTTTACCTTCTGCCGTTGTTATTTGGAAGGACAACATTATAGCTACTGATAATTCCGGGAATGTAACAGTGACGTCAAGCTCTCACCCTATGGAGACATTTCCTATAGGCAACACCAAGGTGGTATATACTGCGACTGACCCAAGCAGCAATTCTGAAAAAGTCATATTCATTGTGACTGTATGTGGTAAGCCCGACAAGTATCATTTTTTAATAATGTACATGTAGATATGTCAGTCAATGATTTCTTGTAAATTACGTTTGAAACTGTAAATCCATACATGTATAAATGATTTATGATTGTCGAACTTGATTTTTGTCTGAAGGGGTACTATCAACATGATAATAATTGGGTCAACAGTGATACAGATTCTAAGTGAAATAGACGTTCTCTTAAACTTAAAGATGGTGGTGTATCTGATAAATATCTAATAAAGAGCTTTGGGGTTAGGACTCGCTAAATATTTTAGGCGGCGAGGTAGGTACCAGGATAAATCACACGGCTTGGTAGATGCGTCTTGGTTCACTCGTCTCGGCTAGTCCCTCAGATTGGTAGTTCTGTTCAGCAGGTCTTCATCGTAGATTTGGCATTGGTATGGGCGCTAATAAAAAGCTCTCCATAAAACTAGAGGTTCGACCAGGATCTTATTTAGGCTGTCAGACTCAAAAGACCATTGTGACGTTTTACGATAGTCTAATCGAAATGATACGAGAGAGTGATTTCTCACTCGGGGTGAATGACACCATAATTTTGATTAAATAAATAAATAAAAATAGAAAGGCACGGGATATAAAATAATATATCGCCACAACATTAGATTATTTCTTCGTGATTCTTTTTACAGTTTATTATTTCTTCGTAATTCTTTTTACAGTTTACAATGCAATGTTGGATACTGACACTGTCGGAAGTGTATTATGCCAAAATACCAGGATTATGGAATTATAGTAATATTATTAGTATATCTATTGCACAATTGCCCCAAAATATTGGTTTTTGACAGTACCATTGTGTAAGCCACAGTTGCTAGTGACAAAACATGGACAAATGTAACAGACTCGGGATTGGCAATATGGTTTGGTGCAAATGCCAATGCACATTACAAACGACAACAACAATAACAGCAGCAACAGCAACAGCAATAACAGCAAACATAATGTAATATTTGATCTTGTTTCATTCTCAGCTGCATGTCCGATGAGTGTTGCTACTGTTAAATCCCAAAGCCTGTCTTGGCCACTAACAGCTGCTGATGAAAACCAATCAGTTCCTTCAAATGAAAGATGTGATGTAAACACCGATAAACGTACGTCTAGGTTAAATCCCAATCTGCCTCACCATTATACGATATTTAAATAAGGTGTGAATGTGTATTTGTTGCACAGTTGCGAAGTTGTTACGATATTATTTTGTTCTGTGTGAATGACATATTAGAGAGATTGCGATTTACATACGCGCTACGACTGTGAGTTTATACGACGTTCAAAACGGCCTTCTATATTCTGAACAGATTCATCAGGATCAGGAATCTTGTTCACTCTGGTTTCATGAGTGGTAGTGTTTCTAGATGTTATCGGCAAACTTTGTAGATCAGAACGTAGATCGTTATCGGAATGCGTGTCCAGAGCTTTCAAAAAGCACTGTTTCGCTACATCATTAAAACAAACCACATTCCACCATCCGCAAAGCCCTTGTACACCTGAAGGACAAGCGAGACCCCTCCAAACAGCCGAAGCAGTATATGAAATCCCTTGCAAGAACTGCCCAAAATCTATATAGGGAAAACAGGTCGCGGTGGAACAAAGAGTAACATCTGACCTGGTTAAGAGGGGCGACGCACTTGAAATGTAATGGTCACTGGGGTCTATGCCTACTTCAATACAGCGTGCTTTTGGTTAACATGCAGCTTAAAATAAATTGTATTTTAGTGCTTCCCAAATATCATGGTTGCCAAAACCATATATTTTGTTAGAATAAGGACCACTACATCATATATCATGACTTTACTTTCAAAATGAACCACGACATGCTGTGAAAATCAGCATATATTTCAACGTCACCCGTGCGTTTTATACAACGTTGGTGTCCAAAATGTGAAATGATGACTGACTCTTTGTGATTTCTGGCTCTGTGATTCGTCGATTCAGTCTACCGCGAAATTCTTAGACGTCAAAGATTGCATTGTGGACGCCTAAGGTTAGGTGCCTTTAGAAGGTATCCGCCATCCATACAATTGTATTGAGTTCTGGTTATACTTTAAATTTATGCCTGGTGGTGTCCTTATTAGGACCGTGTTCTTTGTGAGGTTGACATGTTCTGATTAAAATGAAAGATGCTAGCCTAGCATACGGCTACGGCTGGAGTTGGTCTTATAAGACCGCAGCTAGTTGATATTTGCTTCTCATTGTCTATTGTAACAACATTCAGTAGAATCATTCGCTTGTCATTTAGGTTATTCCATAAGAAGAAACAATATATATAACAAGCAATTTAATCGACATTATATTTATCTTTTTATTTTCAGGTGGTAACGCCATAGCGGTACGTGTGTGCATATCTGACGAAAAACACGGAGCTATTTGGTTGAATCCAACCTGGAAAGGATGCGGGGATAATGATAAACCTGATTTACACGAACTATCTGAGGTAATTATTTAAAAAATAAATTAATATTCATTTAATTTTGATTGAATGTAGTAATCAAATGATTTTCAATGATAAGTAGTTTTGATTTGTCATCATTTTGAACATTATAGGCACTACGGAGAATTTAGTTGTCCCTTTTGTTTTGTTTGTTTTGTGAACTCGTCAATGTGTTCACAAGTTTGATTTGGCGAGTGCTTGGGTCCCGTATTTGTATTTGTGAACTCTTATGTGAGTTTGCCTGCTGTTTAATCCATGATGCTCCATTAACTGCAAAAAAGAATTTTGTGATTAAAATACATGTGCGTTTTTTGTTTTGTTGTTGTTGTTTGTTTTTATTCTGAATGTAGACTGATGTTGTAGAAAGCAATGTTGTCAATGTAGCCGAGGCACTGGAGAGTGTTACACAGAATTCAGAGAGCTTGACATCTAGCAATATTGAAGATGTAGCTACAACTGTTAGAAGTATTGTAGACGTCGGGTCTGCTGAACCTGAGGTATTGTATACTTCATTGGTTGTTTTCGACTAAAAATAATACGACGCGATAAAAAAACACAACTATAAACATCACGTAACATAATGTATAATATATACATACTTTGTCTGTCACGATATTCTTTTAAGTTACGTTACGTATTTTCTGACTCAACGTTCTTTCATATTAATGTAAAGGTTACGAAAGCAGTTGTTGGGATTGTCAATAATCTTGTTGAAGCTGCAAATAAGCAAACAAGTCTTAAAAAGCAAACGAAGAAGAAAGATCCGAAGGCATTTGACATTTTGAGAGCATTTGAAGATCAGGTTATCAGGAGTGCTTCAACAAGACAAGAAGTTGATGTTGTAAAACCTAACTTGATTCTTAAAACAACAACCATAAAACCGAGCGGAAACTATAAAGCACGCGTGAATTTTGCAGTACGTAGCAAAAGTGAGAGTGGTAATGATTTTGGAGAGGATGGTCTTTTCCAACTCAAAGATAACAACACATCTCAGAAAGACGCCAGAACATCCGTGTCTCTTCCTGCAGCACTCTTCAATTCAACAACAAATGGTATGAACGTTGATGATAATAATGATGATGACGACGATGATGGTGATAATGATAACAACGAGGTTAGCAATGACGATGACAACGACGATGATGGTTATGATGATGATGATGATGATGATGATGATGATGATAATGATGATGATGATGATGATGATGATAATGATGATGATAATAATGATGATGATGATGATGACGAC
The DNA here is from genome assembly GCF_039555335.1 of Amphiura filiformis. Classification (NCBI taxonomy): domain Eukaryota; kingdom Metazoa; phylum Echinodermata; class Ophiuroidea; order Amphilepidida; family Amphiuridae; genus Amphiura; species Amphiura filiformis. Next base: position 21,969,419 of record NC_092634.1, on the reverse strand, counting down.
GACGATGATAACGGTGATGATGAAGATGATGATAATTATTGGACGTGAAGCTATTATAATAATCGCGATTTTTTCCACAGAGACGATTGGAGTCAGTATTGTTGTGCATAACAGTGATGCATTATTTCCCAGTGATATGACTAACAAAACTGTGAGTGGAGATATAATCGCCCCCATTGTAATTGGAACCAATAACGTCCATAATTTAGCTGAACCAGTGGCACTAGAATTCACCGTAAGTTTATGCAGCAACGGACACTAGGATATGATACAAATGCTAGGGTATTAATAAAGTTAAAGTTAAGACAACTGAAGCTGTCAAAACTCCAGTTCATGATTAGGCCTTATGTCTTGAGAACTTTTAACTTATTAGTGAAACCGTAGTGAAAACTTCATTAACATTCAAGTACTTCGTATGAACGTAAGTAGCAGATTGCTATGGATGGCGGATACCTTCTAAATACGCCTAAAATAACACGCCTAACCTTAGACGTCTAAGATGCAATCTTATAACACGACTGCCATAATTCTGTCGTATTATTATGGCACTTCCCTGATAATACTGAATAAAATTATTCGTAACTGATATATAAACTTTGCTCTTTTCTCTCATCATTTTGTAGTACCAGTAGTAGTAGTAGTGTAAGATTCAATTTTGCAGTCATTGCTATGATTGCTGTTGTAGAGCGTAGACTGTAGTGATTACACACTGAAGATGATTTTTTAAATCGAAAGCTTTGTGCGTAACTTTACACTGCCCTGTTAAACTTTGTTGGAACTCTTATATATTATTGTATCTCACACGAGATCCAGGCCCTCTCTCCGGCTTATTGCGGTTGGTAGTGTACTTGTTGTTTGCTTATATCAACTGAACTGATTATCCCGCTGTGCTTTATGATCGATCACTGCGCATGGTATCTGTAATACAAGCTGCTAGTAGTCTTCCAAGGTGCGTTTGCGAGTTATCACATTGGTGATACCGTCCATCACTGCAATTTATTAATCTTAGACGTGTAAGAAATCTTAGGGATGTAAAATCTTAGGCGTCTAAGATTTCATTGGTCAATAATTGAATACGCTTAAGATGATTGGCTGTTTGGGTTTTCTGGTCGTTTGTTTCGTTGATTTAAATCTACCGCGAAATTCTTAGACGTTTAAGATTGCATCTTAGACGTGTAAGATTGCATCTTGGACGTGTAAGGTTAGGCGTATTATCTTAGGCGTATTTAAAAGGTATCCACCATCCATAGATTGCAATAATGTATAATACCCGGGAATAGTTTGATCATTTCTTAAAATGATGGTGAATGTGAGATCGACCGATCTTTTCTTGCAAAATTACCCACCCATTTACTGTTTACTGGAGGCAGCATCTCCATACTTCTTTATACCGGAAGGTAAATTTAACTGACTTTTAAGTATAAACTGTCATTTAAAATAAACTGTCATTTAAAAATGACAGTTACTTAAATCAAATCACTTGTATGCAGGTAACAGGAGAAAACCCAACATGCGTATTTTGGGATTTTAACATTCTTGACTGGTCCCAAAAAGGATGTGAATTTGTGGCTTCAGTAAGAAACAAAGTGATGTGTCATTGTTATCACCTGACCAACTTTGCTGTTCTTGTGGTAAGTTATGATTATATATATTATGCATTACAAAATGTGGACTGTGATATTCTCATGTCCGCATTCGAATGTTTGATTTTAACGATGTTCACACCTAGCGTTTAATCTCGATGTGCGGAGATGAAATATAAGTCTTGGAATAGTATACAATGCTATGAGGGGCACAGTTAAAATTATAGGCCCGAGGTGATGTCAAAACCATGACTATGCCCGAAGCGAAGCTTCGGGCATAGTCATGGTTTTGACATCACCTCGGGCCTATAATTTTAAACTGTGCCCCGCATATTAAGCAGTCAATATTTGTGTTATATACCGAATAATATAGCTTCTTCTCATTTGATTGGTTAAAAGATTTCCTGAGCTGACAAGGCCCACAAGCTTTAACTGCATAGGCCTTAAATGCACAGTGCATGCAAGAGCAAGGGTGCAGAATTTGGTTCGATATCTACCGATAACATATCTAAAACCCTACCGTTTCTGTGCTAACGTTACACAATGCCAAGTCTTCAGGTCGTAGTAATTTGTCTAAAAAGTGTCATTTGGCAGGTATAAATTCTTGACATGGTTGTATTTAAAAACAAATCACTGCACTCACTACGGCGGTGAAAGGTCGTCGTCTGCAAGGAGAGGTCAAATTCATCGCGAACTATGTGACAACACTGTAATCAACGCCGGCCGTATAGTGGGTGCGTAATGTATACGAGCGATCTGTGTATTCGGGGTTGCGAATATCCAATTATTTAGCGGGCACAGTTGAATCAATGACCGGGACACAGTTGTTGCTTATGATGTCATCTTGATAGAAAAAGGGGGCACAGCAATTTTAATGACTCCACTTTTAACCAATCAGATGAGAGGAATCTATATATGAGGTATATAATGTGCAATATGGAGTAAAGAGAAATGTGATATTTCAGTCGGTTTGTTCAACCAATAAAGTATTTGTAATGTCCTCGAGATTCCTAGTTTATAAATAATTTACACAAATGTTCAGATATAAAGAGTAATTTCCTTGTAAAACGAGAGTGCTTTTTCACAACTGTGACAAGTTTTATGAAACTAAATTTAATACCGTCCAAACTGTCAAAAGACCAAAGTCCACATTGTCAAAGAAAAGAAGTCTTCATTCAAAAAAGTGGCTTTAAATTCAGGACACAATAGTCATTTATCAAGAGTTCTGCTTATATGCCGTTTTTGTCTTTGTAAGGCTCTGACAAAAGCTGGGCATAATCATAGTAAGGCTAATTCTTGCCTCTTTAAGGGAGTACTACACTCCTGGCCAATGTTGTGCCTATTTTTGCCTTTTTCTCAAAAATTATAGCACATTGGTGACAAGTAAGATATGTATATTATAGGGGCAAGTACTACAACTACTGTACCGAAAATTCAGCAACTCAAAGCACGTAGTTATTGATTTATTGATTAAATATTATTTTCCCCTCATTTTTGACTGTAACTCAACAACTGTTGGCTGTGCTGATATAAAATTTCCACTGCAGTAGTTGTAGTCCTTGCCCTACAATACACATATCTTACTTTTCCCCAATGCGCTATAATTTTTGAGAAAAATGCAAAAATAGGCACACAATTGGGCAGGGGTGTAGTACCCTCTTAAATAAAGCTCCAAAGAGAGCCAAACATTGAAACCGCACATTTAGTTATGAATAATGAATTAATCGTATATGGAACCATTAGCTTTATTTAATTTGAACGGTCATTAAAAAATTACAGCAAGGTATCAGATACGAGAAATCACACATGAGCTGATTTCGACTAAAAACATTAAATTAGTTTGAGCATCATATGTTATTCTTTTGCAGGATGTTACATACGAGAAATCTCACGTTGTTCTTGATGTAGTAAGCAAACTTGGATGTGGTCTATCGATGTGTTCTCTACTGATAACATTGATCATATTTATATCGTTCAGGTATAGTTTAAGTATCAATTAGTACTTCAATCTTAAATTAACATTCTATCCAGATATGCTACATGTGGCAAAAATGGAGGGTATCTGTAAGAGAAAATCACCAACTGAGATCGCGCGCCAAATAAACTTACTGCAGTAATTTTCCTAGTCTTCAAAACAATTAGGCATAGATGGGAATCTAACCCGGTAACTCTCGGTTTTGAAGCACGGGATAGTACCACTAAACCCACTACCTATCTGCACTAAAACCTGTGATATTAATCCTTGATAATGCTTAACGGAATAAATCAATACTAATATACGATGTCATTCATATAGAAGTCTCACAACTAAAGTAGCAATCGATCAATCATCACTCAATCATCACGTTATTCAAATAAGCAATCAAATAAATAAATAAATAAATAAATAAATAAATAAATAAATAAATAAATAAATAAATAAATAAATAAATAAATAAATAAATAAATAAATAAATAAATAAATAAAATAAATAAATAAATAAATAAATAAATAAATAAATAAATAAATAAATATATGTGCCCGTTTTCTCGAGCCCCTAAAACGTCATTAAATAAATAAATAAATAAATAAATAAATAAATAAATAAATAAATAAATAAATAAATAAATAAATAAATAAATAAATAATACAAAAAGAAATATAAATCAGTTTCTATACGCTGGAAAAATAAAGCAACATAAGAAAAAAGATGAAACAATAACAACTCGGTGTCAAAGAAATAATTATATTCACCTCTGGCGTTAATACGCAATATTGGCACATGCCCCGGGCACATTGCTGTAAAGGGTCTATACCTGATACAAATAAATATAATGTGATGTCATTGACATATGTGATGCGATCAAGCAAAATCAGTCGGAACTCGGCAATATTGATTTTGAGATATAACCAAAGAAAGTAAATATTTTCTTTTGTTTCCTCTTGTTTTGGGAACTCTGTAATTGCTCATATCTTTGGAACTGGCTGTTCAAATTCAATGGGGTTTTCTGCAAAATGCAGCTTTGTTAGGGTTTTTTACTATCGTATAAGAAACTGAAAATTTAATATTTCCGAGTTCCGACTGATTTTGCTTGATCGCATCACATATAACCAATTCGTTGTATATCTTGATTATACAGTGATTCAATCATTGTACAATCAACATAAGAAGTATATATTATTAGGCGTAGACGCAATCATCAATGCGGGACGTATAAAACATAGTCGCCACTCGTGCACATTTTTGAGATATTAATACAGTACCCAAGACTAAGGCTTTTCCGAAAGCAGCATTGAACCCTGAATTCAAAGGTAAATTTTGTGTTGTTACATGGAATTCAAAGTAATTATAGCATGAAAACACCCACCGAGAGGAGTAGGATACTTATTCAGAGCCAAATTTACGGTCGTACATTCTGTTATTTGCAAAAGCCGACGATCAGACAAAAATTGTAATATTAATTCCACGGTAAGCTTAAAACGCATTGAAAACGGCAAAACGCAGTCACAAAATTATATTACTAAATCACCAAAACGAATTGTAACGTAGGTATGCAGAAAAGAGTTGTATTAACAAAAACAAAGTATGTGCCAAAAGATTTGTCTCTGGCATTATGTCGCTTTATTGAAATATCACCAAAATATCAAATTTCGAAAAAAACGCCCCAAAATTTAAAACAAATATGAACCTTCCAAAATAAATGCACATTTGCACTCGGTGGCCCGGTCATTATCTAGCGCTGTGATTTGGGATTCCTCGTCACGTCCTCTTTCCATTTACCAGTACTTTAAGTTTGCCCTTACCCCCGCCCTTAAATGGACAAGTTTAAATTTGTTGTTATTGAATGTGCACATGTTACTGTAGCTATTTTGCATTTGTACTGACCGGGTTGTTAAAGCCCTCTTTGTAACGAATACTTGTATAAATTTCAAGAATGTTTCTGGTTCTTGAGATATGAACTTCGATCCCAAGAGCTTTGATAGTATAACTTAAAATAAATAGATATGCTTTTGGGGGGGTTTGTAGCATTTCCAGTACACACTATCATTTGTCATTGATTTTAATGTTAATATTTAGTATTATTAATTATTAATGCATAATCACCTTGATAGTAAGGTGTTCTTTGTCTCACAATTTTTACAAACAGGCAACTGCGGTCTGGTAACAACGCCATATCCCGCAAAATTCTCATCCAATTCTGCATGGCCTTGTTCTTGTTATACTTCGTGTTTCTGGTTGGTATTGATCGCGTGTCACATCGTGGTGGTTGTATCTTTGTGGCGGCTTTATTACATTTTCTGACTCTTGTGAGTCTCTCATGGATGGGCGTTGAGGCATATCACATGTATCTTAATGTGGTGAAGGTTTTCGATGCGATCCCGGAACATTTCCTTCTTAAGGCATCTCTTGTTGCATGGGGTGAGTTAACAATTCACATCTTGTCTGGACGCGTAGTTTCATTTATTTATCAGTTTCAAAGTCTGCCAAATCCAAAACGATCTCTGTAAGCTACAATATTTTCTTACATTTAGCACCTCTGCAACTAAACCATCCCAAATGAAACATTACCAACCAATGGAACATGGGATCCCGATTTATCATCGTAATGCTCTACCTACTGAATTATTGGGTTCACAAGGCTGAGACTAGTGTGTCTCAGATGATGGTGATAATTAGACATTCAGTTTTATAAAACTTATACAAAGATTCTTGTCATTTGTTTGGCCAATTACAAACGCGATCGCATAGTACTCGCGGTGACCACCTCACTCGCCATTTATTGGTGTGGGTGTTGCTTCTAAAATAAATATAATTTAGATACTTTAATTGATTTTGTTTTCATGGTAACTTGTAAAATTAAGTGGAAGAAAAGTTCAATGGAAAGAATATTTGTATTCGGTAAATGTTCCATTCAGCGAGGCTTTTGGAACAGTCCATATTTCACCTCGTGAACATATGTGGCTGGACGCGGCGAATGAGCCGTAAACTCGGCAAACTTCATTTCGAGCTACAGGTGAAAATATATGCAAATCTCGTATTTTGGCGAAGTTGAGATTTTTGCAGATTTGAAATGTTTAAGTTTTCTTCTAAACACATACAAAGTTTTATTTTAAAGAAATAAGTGGAAATATGAAATAATTTACATTTTCTGAGGCCCATCTGATGAGTGGTCATCATGCTTCCCTAACTTTGAACGCGTTTTTCTCGGTTTCGCGTTTTGATTCATGACAACCTATAACAAGCCATAACTTCGCTTCTGATTGTCATATTAAGTTCATCGAGGTGTCATTTTAATCCCTGAAACATGCTCTTTGCAAATATGTAAAAAAGTAAAAATGACCAGAGGGGGACTTTACGGCTTATTCGAGGTGTCCAGGCACATATTCTTACCATTGTACTCATAAACATTCAATATTTTGTGTTTCATTTTCGCATAGCATCTTCTCAAATTCATGGTTTCTGTCGTAACGCATTTCTACTAATGTGCTTTTTTCTTCGGTCCTTATTTACTTTGTCAATAGGATTTCCATTGCTAGTGTCAGTGATATCTCTAGGAGCTGGAATGAGTTATTATGGTCACATGCAATAGTACGTATAGCTACAATACTTTGAAAATTGAACAATAAACTATTTTAGAGCTCCAAGTTGCCCAGTGGCGTACCAGGTGGCAAGTTTTCCATTTGGATCGAAAATTATCAATTTGCATCTTTTGTATTACCTTTGCTTCAAAGTCGACCTATATATTTGCACCCAATATAAAAGGAAAAACTGCGTCCAATTGCAATGACCTCTGAAACTAGTCTGAAGAACCTTGGAAGGTTACAGCTGGGGATTTCTAGATAACTGGAACTTCCTAGAAAACTGGGGCTAGTACTTGATGCTTGCCTTCGGCAAGCCATAAATTATTAGGATGATTAAATTCTTTCTGATCACTAAGGCTAGGACTGGTTCACCTGGATTTTCTGTGTAACTATCTCTCTCTCTCTCTCTCTCTCTGGGTAACTGCGAGGTTTCTGATCGAGCGCTGTTGCTGCATCCCTATTTTAGAAGAAAATATTTTATCCCGGTAAAATTATATTGAGACCGGGTTCGCGTGACTGTTTGTAATTTTACCCCTTGGAATTATTGTGCTCGGTACGTCACTGGATCTGCCGGAAGCATAAAACCGCAAACGTAAGGCGTAGGCTATTGGTAAATCGCAATTATATGATTTCTACAAGGGGCGGATCCAGAAGAAATGGTTAACTTTAATACAGGGGCTTATAACAGGTTAAAGTAAAGGCTCAAATATGCTAGTTTAGCATGATTTTGAGAGATATATCAGTATGCTAACCATACTATCGTATTTAATCGAGACAAGTAACCTAGCTTAGAGGGCAAAATCATATTAACGGGACTTTAAGGTGGGCAAGGGAATTGATTGGAAGGTCACGCCCTCCTACTTCCTGCATTCACCGCACCAAATATATTTTATATGAAAGGCAAAAGCTTTGTGACATAATGAATTTCGTAAATGAGCTAACGGGCAGAAAGCAAGCATTTATGTCTATGTAACAGTTGTGGCTGCATTGCCAGTATTAACCTGTATCTGCCTCGAACATTATATTTCCTTTATAGTTGCTTCGTAGCCACAGGACCGCCACTGTACTACGGGCTCGTCCTACCCATCGCCACAATCTTGTTACATAACACGATTACATTCGGTCTCGTCATGCGCCGTCTGTTCAAAGCAAATCTTGGAGGTACCGTACAGCAGAAGTCGAAAGCTGCCCAGATATCCCGGAGGCTCCAGAACGCGTTTGCTATATCTATCCTGATGGGGCTTACTTGGGTGTTTGGATTTTTTGCTATTGATGGTGCCAAATTTATCTTTTCTCTCATCTTCTGCTTGTTCAACTCATTCCAAGGTGTCGTTGTCTTTGTCTTGTTTTGTGTTCGCCAAGAAGATGTTAAGAAATCGCTGTATCAATTCATTGGGTCCATTTTCCATTTGTCCGAACGCGCAACATCGATGACAGCAAGTACCGGTGTCATTTCAGCAACATCTGGGCCGACGTATGACGATAGGGGCTTTAACTTAGCAAGTATGTCATCTCCAAGTACGACAGAAAACCTGACGTATTCGATACCCGATTTCAAAGAAGGCAAATGTAGCCATTGTGAAGAAGAAAGTCAAGCAACAGTACGCGTACACGGTGAAGCGGAGGTTTATGAAAATGTGTCTTCCAGATGCCAAAATAACCCGTATAATGAAGCTGAAATAGGTCCTGCAGCAGAGGGTAAAGTCACAGCCGAGAAGATGTCTCAGGTTGTTGCTGCACCTGATGTGGCCATCGGGTATGATCAACCTACAAGCAACCCGTCCTTGACGAGTCCTCAGATGGATTCCTCAGAAATCATGGCAGTTGCTATCGAAATACACGTAGATTCAGAAAAGTCAGAAATTAGGTCAACACCAACGGCTAAGTAGAATCACGAGATCTGACAGATTATACTAAAGATATCCTTCATTGAATAGAATAATTTATATAGAATAAAATATGGCGTCTTGTACGAAGAAATCACTTTTGTAAAAACTAGCTACTAGAAAAAAAAGCTGATTAGGGAATATACTCAGATGAATGTTATTAATCACAAAACACTCCTAAATTAGTAATGAATACCGTAAAACTCGATAGTTAGCATGTGTGCTTACTATCGAGCGCTTTTAAAACATGCAAACATGAAGTGTCCCATCCACAAAAGGGTAAAGGTCTTTGAGCAAATCATCGATATACACATAGTTATACGGTATACGAACAAGTAAACGTCTCAACCCTATTAGCTCAGTTGGTAAAGTGCCGGACTTTGGTACAATTTCATGCTTTCAAAAGCGCTCGATAGTAAGCACATAATGCTAGCTATCGAGTTTTTACGGTAAAGCAATACATAGTGAATTTAGTTTTATCTGGCAAGAAATCTGAAATTAGATAAAAAAAATATGTACGTTTATGAATACTTATAGACTCAAAGTAAAATACATAGTACTTAACATTATTATGCAAGAAGTTACTGTTCCATTGATTACCACTATAAGTATTCTTGATAATAATAACAATAATAATAATAATAATAATAATAATAATAATAATAATAATAATTAATAATAATAAATAATAAATAAATAAATAAATAAATAATACTTCAATATATACAATATGGCAATTAAAATACCTTTATAAGAGTTTGTATATATATGTGACATGTGTCATGTCAAAAGCAGACACTTTTGGGCAGGATCAAGGTAATTCCTACTCTCAACATTGTCAATAATATAGGCCGATACGAATATTATAATACCATAACTTACAAACTCAATATTTTCGCTTAGGAATGTCCGATTTCATTGGGGAAAACGGCGTTGTGGAGCAAAATATCTCTATATTTAAGATATGTAAAAACCTCAAAATTGATAACCTGCCCAAAAGTGTCTGCTTTTGACATGACACGTCACATATTTATCATAATAAGAATCGCATTGCAACGTACTCAGTGAACTTGATAATACAGTGATAGTGCCGTACCGATCGGGAAAAGGTTTATTCATTTAAGACCACGATTTATCTTTATTACGGGTCAAATAATAGTTTAATAATGTTAAAGTTGCAAAGTTAACGACTTGTAATTTTGCACCACGGGGGCTATAGGTACACGATCACTTCACAATGTTTTATGATTGCCTATATCATTTAAAATGAGTGATATCGAACCTTAGAACTAGCGATCTTATTCCGAATTAGTTATATCGAACCTTAGAAGTAGCGAACCTTTTTTTAGGTATAGCGAACCCTTTTATCTATTAGAGATAGCGGGACTTTCATCTTCATTGAACTTACACGTTAGTGATAGCGAACCTTAGAGATAGCGAACTTTAGAGAAAGCGGTCCTTAGAGATAGAGGGATGACATTTCTGGGCTTGTCAAAACTGGTAACCACTATTAGCCTGTTTGTTCACGATTTCTCAGGAAATACATCGATTTGGATCGTCAAATATCAGGATGGTAAAGAAAAAAATAAGATGTATTATTATGATACCAAAAACTCATCAATAATGAGCAAAATCGGATGATGATGCTCTCGATCGGGTTACGGACCTTTAATGAACCCAAATAAATCAAACATTTATAGAGAATAATCGAGCTTCTGTAAATTAAAAAGCTCAAAAAAAAGATAAAAAAACAGGGGTGACTATATACAGGATGACACCATTACAAAATATTCAGCATTTTAGAAATATAAACATAAACACACACTAGCGCATAAGATCATGATCATGATGTATAATACTGTACAAATTGGAAAATTCCAATGTCGTGTGTTTTAATAAAAGTAGAATTTAAAGTTCAAATTACAGAACTATAAAGTCCCGTTGATATTATTATAGTGTATTTTCTCATCTTCTATGCGTATTCGCCGTCGTAATGTGACGTCAAGAGTTTCAACTGGTTCATGCACTCTGTGTTCGGAACCATGATCAAAATGATCACAACATAAAGTCAATTGGTTGCTAACATGTATGTAAACCAAGCGTTAACCAGCTACTAAGGTATGAAGTATGGCGTATTAACTACTATGGCGATGAAGATGGCAATCAATACCATTGATACACTGTAGTTAACGTATACAGTGACTGATTTTCCTGACCAGTTACACGCAACCGTGCCCTCAAACCAGGTCAGTGGCCTGGCAGTGTTTTATCTAAAGAAATCCTAATGAATGCAGCAATTAATATTCCTTATTGTTTTGATATAACTGATATACTCGAAGTATATGACGTATAATGTACTAGTGCAAATGCATTTGTCAAGATATTCGCGATTGCCATGGAATTTAGAATTTAGCTCTCTAGCTTATCGGCTCTCGAGCTAATAAATAACTCCACGGCGCGTGCGATTATCTTGACTAAATGCATTGCCTCAGTTCATTATCCTTATTTTAGTTGGCGAGGTCGCGGGTTCTTAACAAACAATGCGCCCGTCGAGCTACGTTTTCGACAAATAAACACACCGATCAACGCTTGTCGGTATCTAGGGCTTGTAACGCTGTAAACGACTGGATTTATCACCGAATTAACCACAAGCAGACCACGAACAATCTTCATCAGTATTCCTTGCTTATCGGTGCTTAACTGAAACTCAATTTGATGGCTGTTGAGATCAAAAATAGCATAAATTATTCGAGTAATGGTATAAGGTAAATTACAAAGAAAAAACACGACAGCAGTAGTAATTAGCAGAGAAGCTACTTTGTTGCGAGCTTTTTGCGCAAAGTGGTTAAATTTTAGAGGAACTTTTCCATTTTCTGGTTGATCTGTGCTTAGTTCATTTTGAGATGTCCGATTTTGCAATGCCTTGATGATTCTGAAATACATCAGTGATGTTATAATGCTTCCAGCGAAAAATGGTATAGCTTGAAGAATGAACGGGATAGATTTGAAGAACGGGTGAAAATATCTACAACCACTGATAATGGTCGGTGCGTTATGGAAATCAGGTTTGTTTGGCCACAGAATGCAGGTTGTGGATATTTTGCCTAAACGAAGTATGTGTATGATGGAACAAACCAACCCGGCCGACCAAGATAGAATCGCCCTTTTAATGGCGTGTTTTTTAGTTGCTGAGACACGGTGTTCTAGAGGTTTGCAGATGGCTAAGTACCTCTCCTTACTGACAAAGACAATCAGGAATACAGAAGTAAAATGAACGATGTACAATGTCCCAAAAGCGGTTATGCATCCAAAATCAGTCCAGTAAGGATTATTTTTTACCTTAGTCGAAATTAGATATTTGATCAATATATCGTAAGTTTGAACTAAGATGTATAAAATATCGGCTACGGCAAGGTTCGCCAAGTATACATTAGTTATCGTACGCATACTAGAAATACGTGCGACAACAGTAAGAAACGCACAGTTTCCGGTAAGACCAAACATCAGGAGGAGAGGATATAATATTAACACAATGAGCTGTTCACTCTTGGTGTAGAAATACTTATCTTTGATGATGTCTTCAGACACAAATCGTAAATCCAGTGTAGTCATGTTAATGCACTCCTCAGGCACCGTCAAGGAATCTGTTTCATTTGTCATTTTCACAAGTTGAATTGCAGGGTAAAATGTGCTTCGAAGTAAAAAAATAAACGAAGTTTTAGGAATATTTTTAAGTCGAATTCTCCACCATGAAAATAACACGTTTACTCTTTAAGTTCCAACAACCAAACTTCTGTGGTCTGTGAAACAGTGTGGGTTTTATCAAAGCAGATCTTCTGTAGCCAGTCAAGCACACAACGAAAATACAGTACGTTCGTGACTGAAACTGGTCAAAATAACATGTAGAGGGTGCCAAACGGCATATCATTGGTTAAAGATACCAAGGGCGTAAAGAAGCCACTGAATGAGATTTTAATTTCAACTTTAATGTGACAGCTATCTGCCTACTGGCATTGCTTTGTAAAGAAGACTGAACGATATGATGATGTTCAACGATGTTTTAATGAAACAAAAATAAAATAAACACTGACATTTCGTATAAGAGTACTTTATCGAAGAGACAAAATGAAGAATGACTCCATTTTGTCACTTTGATAAAGTACTCTTATACGAAACGTGTTTATATTTATTTTGTTTCATAGAACAGAAAGAGGGAAATGGGAAGTGGAATATCTGGTGGCGATGGGGATAACGAAGACGAAGATGGTAAATACAATAAAGACGGAACGATATGGTGATGTTCAACGATGTTACAATGGAATAATAAAAATAAACACTGACGTTTCGTACAAGAGCACTTTATCAAAGTGTTTATTTTTATTCTTGTTTCATTAAAACATCGGTGAACATCACCATATCGTTCAGTCTTCATTGTATTTATAATGTTTTTCTTCGTTGTCCCCATCGCCTCGATCTGTTTCACGGCTGTTTCCCTTCCCCCCTGTCATGCCTTTCCCCTCTTCCTTTCTCCTCTCTCCCCCCTTTAGCGCGCGCCCTTTTGTCTAATTTGTTACAGAATAACTTATCTGTCATTTTAATAATCTTGTTCTTCTTTGTCCCCGTCGTCGCCTGTATCTATTTCGCTTCCCTCTTTCATTTTTCTCTTTCATCTCTCCGGGTATACGCGATATACGCGAATTGATTGTTTTTCCCCCATTTTTATTCACCTGTACTTGGGCCTGGTGGAAAGGAAAAAAGAACATACAGGTATGGTCCACCAGACCCCATCTTAATTACGGTAACCAAGATAGATACAAATATGCAATCAGAGTATGACAATGAGATTTTTACAATACTGCCCCACCATGACAACATGACCCAACGGATACCTCTGTTAAAAAGAGCATAATGCTGCACACTACCAAGAGTAATGAAAAAGGCAAGCAAAAACAAGTAGTGGTAGTCCAGCAAAGGCAAGAAAAAAATTTTCTTTTAAAAACCAGACACAAAGGCTACCGTTGGGTCCCACCACCATGGGTGGGCAGAATAAGCACCATAGTATACTAAGATGAAACAAATAATGTTGGTTACAAGTGAATCAATTAAAAACAGATCAGGGAATTGATTGTTATAAAGTGAGGAGCGATACGCGAAATTTGCAGTTGCAGTTGTTGTGACGTGCGATACCTGACATGTATCTACCGGATATCGGTTTATACCAAAATCCCTTCCCATAATACCATTATGTACATTGCATAACAAATGAACTGAAATAACCTCTGAACTGTATCTACTGTTATGCAATATGCCTATTACCTTGTGGGAAGGAATTTAGGTATAAATCGGCATCCGGTAGAGATACCCTAAAACAGGTGCGTGTTGACAATTGGGAATTCTTAAAATACGTTGTATTGTTACTGCAATGCATTGAACTGCGTAGTAATGATGTGCGAATCGCTGATGACGTATTCTCGGTTAAATTCTGCGTTAAAATCCTTTCTGAGACATATCGAAAAGGCGTTTTATTCGATATATGAAAAAAGTACTATAATTACCTAACGCAATAATTTTCTGATGCACTTTTTTAATCCGTTGATGGTGTTATCCTTACGTTTATATGTCTCTAACACAATACGTTTCGTTGGCTCGTTTATATCATCTATTATTTATTAGATACAATGTAGAGTTGATAGACACATTGAATCCGGTCATTAGAACCACAAATTAAAATAATATCTCGTTTGGTCTTGTTACAAATTATCCACGAGCGCACAGATGTGGCTGGATTTCCGGGACCTATTTGTACCAATTAAGGGCTCTGGTAGCAACGTTTGGACGCTATTTTGTGGGACATGAGAGCACATCATTGCAATCTGAATACGAAGAATGTCCTTCTGATATCAATTAATTTAGATTTTTAAAAATTCGCGATATAATACACATTTTATGGCAAATGATTAAAAATTGATATGTTGATATTTAACAGTCGTCGAAGTAAACTTTATCAATCTAATGATATGCACTTATAGTGTATTTAGCAGGGATGAAAAGACAACGATCAATTGAACATTTTGACCTTACGTATTGAAGATATCGATTTTCCCCCAAAAACACCAAAACTATTTATGTCTCTTTGGAAAAATTTTTCAAATAAAACTCAGTAGCAAACAAGACAGCAAGCTCAGAGTAAAATAAGCTGTGTCTTAACTCAATGAAAGCAATCTCACTACAGAGAAAAACTGAGATAAAATATAAAATAAATATTATTTAATGTACGATAAAATAAAAACGATTCTGATCCCAGCTGTGAGCAAAGTTGTATAATGTTATCACATTCAAAGTTGATGCAGCTGAGCAGCATAATCACACGATTGTGCAGCGTTTGAAAATAATTAATCATGTCCTGTTCTAATTTACAAAGTGTGCTCACACTGAAATGAGAATTGAAACATGTAAACGTCAGTAGTACCACTCAAGCATTTCTGTTCCACTCGCTTCTGTTCCTTATGTACACTGTAAATTGGCCAGAACACATGGAACGCGTTCATGAATGTAACGGTTTTTTAACACATGACACGTGTTCAACTTATTTAGAGAACACTAGTGTTAATGTAGAGAACACAGGTGTTATTACCTCAGAACACTAGTGTAACATGTTCTAATCCTTTAAACTCTGGTGTTCAAAATTACTATCTATGAACACCTCGGACACATGAAAGAAATGTAACGGTTTTTTAACACATGACACGTGTTCAAACATTGATTTTCAGAATGCTGGTGTTCAAACCTTATTTATACATTTTCAAAATCTCATTACTCGACAATAAACAAATGCATGGTAGTATAAACAAGATAATGGCGGTGTTCCGAAGAATTCCGATGAAATCAGAGAATTTTCACCTAAGGCAAGCCCAAGGCTCGAACCCTCGCCGATCGTATCTCCCGGCTGACAGCGCAACGCATTTTAATGCGATTAAAATCGCTCGGCCATAGTCACCCTCTTGTGTCTCCTATGCTTGTTCATCGCTGTCAACAGATATACGGGCTCCGAGTCGCTCCCAAAGTTGCCCTGAATTTCATTCTTCTCTAAATCCTTCGAATTTACTCTCACTATCATCCCATTTGTCTTGGAAAAGACAGTTTGTTATAGCGTTTCCCGGAAGCGTTTCCACGTTGCATCGCCATTGTTGTTGTTGTTGTTACTTATATCCCTCCTTCAAAGGAGCACCGTGCCCGGGGCACCGTGTATTTCTCGCTGACACGTCGCAGCTCTCCAACGCCTCTATCTGCTCATGCGTTCCATTTTTGAACACCAGTATTCAATATAATCATTCAGAACACTTGTGACACGTCTGATCAATACTATGTGTTCTACATTATACTAAAAGAACACTAATGTGCAAGGCTTATCATATTTTCAAATACACTAGTGTTCTAAAGAGACAATTATGAACACCTCGGACGCGTCTGAGAGGCGTCACGTGTTCGGGAACATTTGCAGTGTAGGGAATGACCTCGTTGACTTAGAGAATAAGAGGAATTTTTGTTTTTACCGTGTGGTAGACGACTGGCAGGTCCAATATTTGAGTAGTGGATGCCGGCGCAGCCGGTATACTACGATAAAAATATTTGACCTGCCTGTCGTCTATCATAGGATAGTAAAAATAAAAATTACTATCGTTTATTATCATTCTTAGTCAGTTAAATATTTAATTTGATGTATAATACTTGATGTAAGATATCTACGTTATTTAATCTAGTCCCATTCTATTTCCAGTAATCTAACGAATGTTTAATGACGTAAAATCGGTAGAAATATATTATCGATTTTACGTCATCAAACATTCGTTAGAACTTAAACATTACTGGAATAGATTAAATTACGTAGATATGTTACATCGAATATTATACGTCAAATAAAAAGTCTGTAGGGTCACTTAAACTATTATTTGACCCGTAATCAAGATAAATCGTGGTCTTATGGGCTTAAGTGGATAACCCCTTCCCCGATTGGTGCGGCACTGTCACTGTATTATCAAGTTCACTGAGTACATTGAAATGCGATACTTATTATGATACATATGTATACAAACTCGTATAAAGGTATTTGAATTGTCATATCGTATATATATTGAAGAATTATTATTGTTATTTATTATTATTATTATTATTATTATTATTATTATTATTATTATTATTATTATTATTATTATTATTATTATTATTAAATAATGAAGAAGTTCATTCCCCGCTGAGTCCTGAATTTTTTTTCTCAATATTTTCATATGCCAGTTTGCTCGAGCCCCAATCACGTCATTTTATTATTATTATTATTATGAGATCAGTAACTTCTTGCATAATAATGCTAAATTGGTTTTATAAGTATTCATAAATGTATAGGCCTATATTTTTATCTAATTTCAGATTCCGTGCAGTATAAAAGAAAATGCACTATGGATTGCTTTATTCATTTACTAATTTATATAGAAGTGTTATGCGATTAATGACATTCAATATCTATAATAATAGTATTCCCTAATCAGCTCTGTTCTTTTTCTAGCATGATTTCCTACAAAGCTATTTGCGACAAAGACAAGCGATCCCTTCGTACAAGACGCCTTATTGTATAGACCCTATGAAATATTGCGTCACACGTCCTCTACTCCTTTAAAGGGCCATTTCGTGATCCACAAGCCACCCCCACTTTTCTCAAAAAAAAGGGTGAGATTTGTGTACCACTAAAACCTCTCTCTATTTTTGTTTGTGGATATCTACTGACAAATGTCATAAAAAGAGGATGCTAGGATCACAAAATACTCCTTTAAATAAAATACTGCCCTCCGTAAGGTACCGTGCGGTAATTCGCATGATAGTACAATCAAAACAGGTGATAGGTAAGAATGGTTGTGGAATCGAACTGGAGACCTGTCCCTCTGTCACTTAGAACTTAGAAGCAACGTATCTGTCATTTGTTATACCGTTCCGGTTGAGTTTATTCGATTGGGTCTATATAAATTATTCTGCTCAATGAAGGACATCCTTAGTTTAGTATGAACCTCTCAGTTTTCGTCATTATACTCAGCTGCTTGTGTTGGGGTAATTTCCGACTGATCTGGATCTGTGTTTTCGTTAGCAACTATCATGATCTCAGAGGAATCGATATGATGATTCGTCAAGGACGTGTTGCTTGTAGATTGATCCGTACCGATTGTCACATCAGGTGCAGCAACAACTTGAGATATCTTCTCAGCTGTAACAATAACTCCATTTGAGAGTTAGGTAATCGCATAAGAGCATTATGTGACCCGTTACAGCGTAAGGTACCTTATGTCGGCAGCTACATGTGTCTCCTCTTCCATATTGTTGGCAGAAAATAGCAAACAATCATTACAATTCGAAGTGGCGGTCATTTCATCCCAAATTCTTAGTCAGTGGGAGTGGTTCGTAGACACATAATCTGATTGGACAATCGCATGATTTCGGGTGCCGTCTATCAGGCCATATACGTCTAGCCCTCTTCTTTTGATCCATTATCTATTGTATTTCTTTTGTTCAAAGTCTGGTCAACTGTCGATTATATCAAGTAATGTGGACAGGTCAAGATAATCTGGACAGGTCAAGATAATCTGCACAGGTCAAGATAATCTTGGCCAGGTCAATAAATTTTGAACAAGAGAAGTACATGTTCACATTTATAACCACGTTATTTGATTTTTTGGACATTTCAACAAACTTAAAATGCATCAAAGTACATTATGAAGTGATCAAACTAGAGAGGGCTCTAATTTTGACTTTTACATGATCAGCATAAATTATTATGCAAGTTTATGCATATTAGATTTAACTGAAGATGATAAACAATACTTGTGTGTATTGAATGACACCAAGAAGGCCTCTATTGAATAATGCAAATTAGTTTGTATTATGTCTCTTAAAGCCTGTATAATTAGGACGGGGATGTTAATCTACCTTTGTCCCCCCTTTCCCAACTAACGCTGATTCCGACAAAGTAGGTAACAAAACAGAGCCATGAGGTCTTACATTACAGGCCACAAGACTAGATGTAGAAAACTAGTAACTACAACAATCCGCGGCCTAACCCCAACCAAAATAGGTCGAGGAGGGTACCCAGGAATATGCGTTGATTTGGTTCAGGACATTTGTTGTATAAGCATATCAAAGATAAATATATATTCTATGGTGTTAAATGAGTTACCGTCATATCTAGGTAAAACACACCCACTTTGGTAATTTGACCTTTGAACTATTTACATATTCATTATTAATATTACGAATTTGTATAAAGAATTAATAAGGCTATCGAGTAAATTGAATAGAATCTCCTGTTAACGCGTTAAATAGATTGAAATCAATGCTGTATTGATTTGATTAAACACTTGCAATGTTAACAAGATAAGACTCATAGACTCGAACGCAGGACACATGAGAAGAATATTACACTGTCCCGGTGTGTTTTTATTTTGGAAAACCCTAAACTTACACAAGATAATCATATCAGCTTTTCCAGTTTGTCTTTTGGAAAATGAATAAACCATAACCACAAATTCGTTTATTTTGGCTCACCGTATATGTAAGACGGGGTCTCGCCTTCCGAGCGACTAACATGCGAATCATACCTCAACAAGACACCGATTATCTATGGTAATGGTCTGTTTTGAACCCTTTATCTACTACGTAACAATGCGTAATAACGCGTAACACGCTTTATAATAGAGGTGCGAGTATGTATCGCGTTGTATGCGTAGACTAATACGGAATACACGCACGCGCTAGCAGTACGCACAATGAAGTTGTAAACAAGGAGTCTTTATAGCGGTACGTCACTTCACTGTGTTTCATGATTGCTTACATTTTAGACAGATATTAAACATTTTGCCACAAAAATGGCAGGTACGACATTTTTGCACTCCCATGCTTACTCGACAACTTCTTTTCCTGCACACCTTTATTGTCCTCAATATTCTTAATATTTTTGATACATATAAATTAGAACTGGGTGTATATGTATAAATATTCTGTTAAAAAACTACCATGCCCATTTGAAAACGATCCGATATTCATACAAGAAATAGAAATACGTATTATCAAATGACAAACAAGAAAGTATTCGCTGATCATATCAGGACTACAATGAGGCCCACTGTTATGGAATACTCTTGAGGGCTCGGTCACACACCTTTGCACAGTATTTTTGTGGGACCTGAGAGGACATCAGACACACCAAATTGTATTCTGAATCCGAGGAATGTCCTGATGATATCAAATAATTTTGATTTGTTGAAATTTTGTTCTAGCTGCCCCCCCCGTGACAACAAAACTGGGAAGAAGAACTAAAAATTGGGAAGGGGGAAAAGGGGAGAAGGAGAAAAAAGAGGGAAGAGAAAGGGGAAAGAAGAGAAAGGGGAAAGAAGAGAAAAAAGAGGGAAGAAGAAAGAAGAAAAGAAAAAGAGGGAAGAAAAAAGGGAAGGGAGAAGAGAAAAGGGGAAGGGGGAAGAGAAACGGGAAAGAAAGAGGGAAGAAGATCTATACTACTTTCATTGTGAAATTTGTACTCTGAAACACCGATTTTTTAGCTTCTAATATGCCAAAAACCAGGAGCTTCAGGGGGCTCCGCCCCATGACCCCCGCCGGGGCTTTGCCCCTGGACCCCACCAGGGACCCTAAGGCGGGCCCCTGGACGCCACCCGTTTAACGCTTCGCGGCAAACCGCTCGCTATGCTACAACTTTTCATCAGAAATTGGGAAATTATTCAATCTTGCCCCCCGGAAGGTCAGGTCTGGTTACGCCCCTGGTTGCGTGCTTATCGGTACTTAACTGAAACCCAATTTGCTGGGATCAAAAATACCATAATTTATACGAGTAACGAAAAAAGGCAAATTACAAAGAAAAAACACGACAGCAGTGATAATAAGCAGAGAAGCTACTTAGTTACGAGCTTTTTGCGCAGAGTGGTCAAAGTTCAGCGGACCTTCCACACTTTCTGGTTGATCTGTGCTTAGTTCATTTTGCAATGTCCGATTTTGCAGTGTCTTGATGATTCTAAAATACATCAATGATGTTATGACGCTCGCAACAAAAAATGGTATACCTTGAAGAATGAAAGGGATAGATCTGAAGAATGGGTGAAAATATGTACAAGCACTGAAAATGACCGGTGCGTCATGGAACTCAGTTTTGTCTGGCCACAGAATGCAGGTTGTGGATATTTTGCCTAAACGAAGTATGTGTATGATGGAACAAACCAACCCCGCTGACCAAGATAGAATCACCATTTTAATAGCGTGTTTTCTTGTTGCTGATATACGGTGTTTTAGAGGTTTGCAGATGGCTAAGTACCTCTCCTTACTGACGAAGACAATCAGGAATACAGAAGTAAAATTAACGATGTACAATGTCCCAAGAGCGGTTATGCATCAAAAATCTGTCCAGTAAGCTTGAAATAAGATAAATAAAATATCAGTTATGACAAGGTTCGCCAAGTATACATTAGTTATCGTACGCATACTAGGAATCCGTGCGACAACACAAGAAACCGGTAAGACCAAACAGCAGGAGGAGAGGATATAATATTAACACAATGAGCTTTTCACTGTTAGTGTAGAAATACGTTTCTTTGATGATATCTTCGGATACAAATCGTAAATCCCGTATAGTCATGTTGATGCACAACTTGGGCAACATTAAAGAGTGCATTGCATCAGTCATTTTCACAAGTTAATTAAAGGATTAAGAAAAAATAGAGCAAATTTAACAAATCTAATTGAATCTTCCACCATAAAATTGCACGTCAAGTCTTCGAGTTCAGATGATTGAGTACAGATTGAGTTCAGATGATTGGCTTGACCCATGTGGTCTCTATCTGTCTATCATACTAGTTATTGGTTATATATTAGCTGTCGAGGTCGCTAAAGAGTTCATACTAATTAATGTGTCCGTCGAACTGCGTTTTCGACAAATAAACACACCGATCAACGCTTTTCGGTATCTAGGGCTGGTGACGCTGTAAATAACTGGATTGATCACAGAATTAACCACACCCAAACCACGGACAATCTGCAGCAGCATTGCGTGCTTATCAGTACTTAACTGAAACCCAATTTGTTGGTTGCTGAGATCAAAAATACCATCATTTATACGAGTAACGAAAAAAGGTAAATTACAAAGAAAAAACACGACAGCAGTGATAATTAGCAGAGAAGCTACTTTGTTGCGAGCTTTTTGCGCAGAGTGCTCAAATTTCAGCGGACCTTTTACACTCTCTGGTTTATCTGTGCTTAGTGCATTTTGAGATGTCCGATTTTGCAATGCCTTGATGATTCTGAAATACATCAATGATGTTATGACGCTCGCAGCGAAAAATGGTATACCATGAAGAATGAGCGGGATAGATCTGAAGAATGGGTGAAAATATGTACAAGCACTGAAAATGGTCGGTGCGTCATGGAATTCAGTTTTGTCTGGCCACAGAATGCAGGTTGTGGATATTTTGCCTAAGCGAAGTATATGTATAATGGAACAAACGAACCCGGATGACCAAGATGTAATCACCATTTTAATAGCGTGTTTTCTAGTTGCTGAGACACGGTGTTCTAGAGGTTTGCAGATGGCTAAGTACCTCTCCTTACTGACAAAGACAATCAGGAATACAGAAGTAAAATGAACGATGTACAATGTCCCAAGAGCGGTTATGCATCCAAAATCTGTCCAGTAAGGCCAACTTTTTATCTGAGGTGAAATTAGATATCTGATAAGTATGTCGTAAGCTTGAAATAAGATAAATAAAATATCGGCTATGGCAAGGTTCACCAAGTACACATTAGTTATCGTACGCATACTAGGAATCCGTGCGACAACAGCAAGAAACGCACAGTTACCGGTAAGACCAAACATCAGGAGGAAAGGATATAATATTAACACAATAAGCTTTTCACTGTTGGTGTAGAAATACTTATCTTTGATGATGTCTTCAGACACAAATCGTAAATCCAGTATAGTCATGTTGATGCACAAGTCAGGCACCTTTAAGGAATGCGTTTCATCTGTCATTTTTACAAGTTTAATTAAAGGATTAAGAAAAAAAAGAGCAAGTTTAACAAATCTAGTTGAATCTTCCACCATAAAATTGCACGTCAAGTCTTCGAGTTCAGATGATTGAGTACAGATTGAGTTCAGTTGATTGGCTTGACCCATGTGGTCTCTATCTGTCTATCATACTAGTTATTGGTTATATATTAGCTGTCGAGGTCGCTAAAGAGTTCATACTAATTAATGTATCAGTCGAACTGCGTTTTCGACAAACAAATACATCGATCAACGCTTGTCGATATCTAGGGCTGGTGACGCTGTAAATAACTGGATTGATCACAGAATTAACCACACCCAAACCGCGGACAATCTGCAGCAGCACTGCGTGCTTATCAGTACTTAACTGAAACCCAATTTGTTGGTTGCTGAGATCAAAAATACCATCATTTATACGTGTAACGAAAAAAGGTAAATTACAAAGAAAAAACACGACAGCAGTGATAATTAGCAGAGAAGCTACTTTGTTACGAGCTTTTTGCGCAGAGTGGTCAAATTTCAGCGGCCCTTTCACACTTTCTGGTTGATCTGTGCTTAGTTCATTTTGCAATGTCCGATTTTGCAGTGTCTTGATGATTCTGAAATACATCAATGATGTTATGACGCTCGCAGCGAAAAATGGTATACCATGAAGAATGAGCGGGATAGATCTGAAGAATGGGTGAAAATATGTACAAGCACTGAAAATGGTTGGTGCGTCATGGAATTTAGTTTTGTCTGGCCACAGAATGCAGGTTGTGGATATTTTGCCTAAACGAAGTATGTGTATGATGGAACAAACCAACCCCGCTGACCAAGATAGAATCACCATTTTAATAGCGTGTTTTCTAGTTGCTGATATACGGTGTTCTAGAGGTTTGCAGATGGCTAAGTACCTCTCCTTGCTGACGAAGACAATCAGGAATACAGAAGTAAAATGAACGATGTACAATGTCCCAAGAGCGGTTATGCATCCAAAATCTGTCCAGTAAGGCCAACTTTTTATCTGAGGTGCAATTAGATATCTGATAAGTATGTCGTAAGCTTGAAATAAGATAAATAAAATATCGGCTATGGCAAGGTTCGCCAAGTATACATTAGTTATCGTACGCATACTAGGAATCCGTGCGACAACAGCAAGAAACGCACAGTTACCGGTAAGACCAAACATCAGGAGGAAAGGATATAATATTAACACAATAAGCTTTTCACTGTTGGTGTAGAAATACTTATCTTTGATGATGTCTTCAGACACAAATCGTAAATCCAGTATAGTCATGTTAATGCACAAGTCAGGCACCGTTAAGGAGTGTGTTCCATCTGTCATTTTCAAAAGTTTAATTAAAGGGTTAAGAAAAAAATTGAGCAAGTTTAACAAATCTAGTTGAATCTTCCACCATAAAATATCACGTCAACAAGTTCCAAAAAAAGCAAATCGTCTGTAGCCAGTCTAGCACGCGACATAAATACGTTCATGACGGAAACTCGGCAAAATAACATGTAGAGGGCGACAAACGACATATCGTTGGTTAGTGGGGCTAAGACCGTATTTAAGGCGCTGAAGTGGGGTGCTCGTTGCTGAAACTGCTGATCCGTAACGACAACCCGTCAGTACATCTATGGCAGGATTTAGGTTAAGAAAAAATAAATAGAGCAATGACGATTCCAAATTATAATGAATGTGTGTTGTGCTGTTTTTTACAAAAAGAGCACAACACACATGCTGATAAAAAAAATCATGCTGTTAATGCTGTTAACATGCTGTTAATGCTGTTTCAAAAACAGCATTTTTTGAAATGTTTTAAAAAAACATTTTAATTCCATTTGCAATGGAAAATACAACCTGGATGTGTTGTGTGCTTCGTTTGAACAAAGCATGAATATTTCAATTATAATGGATAATACAAAGTTACTGTTTTATGGGCTATGTTTTAAAACAAAGTACATACCGGGTGTCCCACTAAAAGGTTACATGTAGATTTTTGAAAATAATCTAAGTTAATGTTAACAAATATAAATATCCTTTTCATGACATAATCTATGTACCCTCTACTAGTACCCCTGTGAATGTCAAGTTCACAACTTACGTACTTAGCCCGCATTTCAGGCATTCCTGACCAAGCTCTTTACGTGACATAATGCAACACGAAGTTCATTATCGCCACCGTGGCGGGGCACTTGAGTAGGCCGAGCCATAGCATGGCAGATGTAGTAGGCTATTTTGATAAACAAAGAATAAAACTTGTTCAATTCTATTTCAGTCAAAAATGTAAAAACAAACAGCAGCGATTTCAAGTCAACAAAATCCAAGCAAGGTCTAAATTTATTTCACTATGTTAATAACAGGAGATACAGCGTGCAGAACTCCTTTCACCAAAAACGTGTTCTTCTTTAATGACCATCTTCCTTAATTTTTACCAACAAGAGTCAAGAAGAAAAACTGATTTATTTTCAGTGTACAATATTTAATTTTTCAATATTTTCTTTTGTGCAATAAGTTCAATAATGAAAAATAAGAGAAACATAAAATATAATAAAGAAAAGATCTCAAACAAAGGTGTGCTTATGTTCAACTTTTGTTGTGCGATATCTTGATGGTTAGCCACTCTGGACACCCCTGTCATCTTAGGCTCATAAGTTAAGTTGCTTATAAGATACGAAAATGAAACCTATCAAACAGTTACAAGAAGGATACATAAATAATATCTGAAAAAATCACATTGTTTTGTTCTACCATCACAAAATGCGGTTCATTTTCTACATGTAACCTTTTTATGGGACACCTTGTACATTACTATTTCACGGATTTGCTAAGTCTCGTGCAATGTCTTAAAACAAGGCTTTTAGATTCCAAATGTAATGGATTATAAGGCATGAAGATTTTAACTGTAATAGATAATACAAGCCTGCTGTGTTTTTTAATATACATTTGAAATGTCTTGGATCCACTATGTTTTCTACCATGTCTTGAAACAAAGCTTGCAGATTCCAAATGTAATGGAAATTTACAAAGCATGACGATTTCAATTATAATGGATAATACAAGCTCTCAGTGTTCTGTGCTATGTTTTAAAACAACGTACATAAATGTAGCTTAACTATTGCAAATGTAATGACTTACGAGACTTTTTGTGTTTATGCTATATTTAAAACAAAGCGTTATGATAATTGGTAATTTAAGACTTGGTCTGTTTTGTATATATGTTTTAAAAGAAGGTACTTAGATTGCAAATTTCACAGATTTGCTAAGCTTTTAGATTCCGAATATAATGAATCATTGAATACGTTTAAAATAAATCTAGGAGACGTTTTCCAAATGTAATGGATTTCAAGATTTGATGTGTGTTGTGCTAGGTTTTAAAACGAAGTTCCCAATATAATGGGTTCTTAAACACTTGAGAACGTTCCTGCAATCTCATTGGTTCTTACCCGTGTGATATGACACGATATCACACGGGTCCCCTTACGAAAATGGCACGCAGTTTTTGAACGCATGCAGCATGCAAGCAGCACGCGTGCCGCACCGCATGCAGCACGCGTGCAGTTGGTAGCGTGCGGATGCGTATATTTGGAACGAGGCACGCATGCAGGGAAGCGTGCAGATGCTTGCTGCATGCGTGCAGGTCATGAGCGTGTGCAGTTTGCATGCAGCATGCAAATCCATTAGCGTGCACTGCATGCGTGCAGCACGTACTGGCCATATATATGCGAGACAAAATCATGAAAAAAAAATCAAAAATAATGGTTAACAGTGTATACTGTCCTTACAATTAGTCTTACATAACCTGGCTATCCATTTCACAATGAACCAAAATTGCCTAGCTTAATTTTATACAAGTCACTTATCTAACTTAACCTACCTGATTTTGAACCTGGGACCTTCTGCATGGGAGTCTGATGCTTTACCATTTGAGCTATTGGGGTATACACATTTGATTAAGTGTTTTAAGTTAATATAAGCAATATTTTGATGACTAAACCGGCCAAAGTGCATCATTTTATGAATATTGATAACATTCACTATAAAAATGTTGAATTTTGTTTTGATTTTTTGTAGTGCCAATTAACTGTTGATTCATGAATGGCATACCAACATTGGCCCAATATTGCAATGCCAACTATCGAAAAAGAAATGGCATTCCAACATTGGGCCAATGATGCAATGCCTACTATTGAAACAGGAATGGAATTCCAACATTAATTGGCCCAATGTTGCAATATCAACTTTCGAAACAGGAATGACATTCCAACATCGGCCTAATGTTGCAATACCAACTATCGAAACAGGAATGGCATTCCAACATTGGCCCAGTGTTTCAATGCCAACTATCAAAACAGGAATGGCATTCCAACATTGGCCCAAAGTTGAAATGCCAACTATCGAAACAAGAATTTGCTTGCCCTCCCTCTAGACCTGCCAAAAATGCTTGCCCCCTCCCTGTTGGCCTGCCAAAATTGCTTGCCCCCCCCCTCCCTCTTGGTCTGCCAAAAATCTTGGTCTGAAGGTTGGTCCGAAGGCTAACTTATTTATTCATTGTAAACATTTAAATATTTTCACTTCTAGATCATTGCCAAATTGTGACTTGATGTCAGTTGTGTAAAGGTGAATTAGTCATTGAAAATCCTGCATGCATGCAGCATTTTACCTTTACTGCTTCTGGAAACCCTGTATGCGTGCAGCATTCTAACTTTGTGATCTGGAAATCCTGCATGCATGCAGCAATATGCGTGCAATTTGCATGCAGTCCTACAGTCCGCACACAAGTGTAGTCTGCACGTAATTTGCGTACAGATTGGTAGTCTGCACGCAGGTTCTGCAAGCAAATTGTGTGCGCGGTGGATATTTGTGTGCGGTGCCTGCATGCACACAGCTGGTTCGCACACATGAACACGCTACCAGCAGGCCTTGCTTGCATGCTGCACACATCTGCATGTGTGCTGCACACTGCCGCACGCGTGCTGCATGCTTCCGCACACATTTTTCATTGCTTGCATTTTCGTAAGGGTCGGCGCGTGTTCATCAACGCGATACGCGTGCTCGCTATTTGAACCAATCGGAGGCGCATAGCAACAATGGGACTGATCGATTTTAAGCCCAAGGTAGTTCCTTGTAAAATGTAGGATTTAATTTGATTAAAATTACTTTATTTTTATTTGAATTGAAGTGTTTAAGAATGAGAATAAAGGTATTGTTTTTAGCCGCTGTCGTGCATCTATCGTCTCATACGAGGGGCAGTCAGTATGTTTTAAGAGTTGACTCGTGACGTCATATGTGGATTGTTTTCATGGCATTTCTCAATGATTACATAAACACTGTACCTTTGTCTTTCAAACAACATATGTAAAAATTATATCATACACATGATTACGTAACAGTATTAGCATAAAATCAATCTACTAGGGACACTGCCAAATCACGCAAAAAGGCGGGCCTTTTAAATTACAGAAAAAACACGTGTTTACAATGTCCGAAAACAGCAAAAGTACAAGGTGCATATGGCTAGTTTTGGGCAGGAATAACCACTAGGTCCTCCGTTTGCATTTGGTAAAATATGAGACTTGCCATTAAACTTTGGTGG
Source organism: Amphiura filiformis (assembly GCF_039555335.1). Classification (NCBI taxonomy): domain Eukaryota; kingdom Metazoa; phylum Echinodermata; class Ophiuroidea; order Amphilepidida; family Amphiuridae; genus Amphiura; species Amphiura filiformis. The sequence goes on along the minus strand of NC_092634.1, from coordinate 21,940,725 downwards.
AAATGGGACGTCTGGAAACTTCAACAACTTTAGGGCTTGAATGGAAGCAAAATTATTCTGCAAAAATGGCGAAAATGAAAAAGCAGTTATTACAAATGACATTAATTATCTCCAAAATGAAACAGACTAAAATATAATGACTGGTCACGTGTGAGAGCTGGTACTCAGTGCGATGATAACTGGTGCAAATGAAACAACAATCTGCGCATGCGCAGGTTGGATGACCGATACAACATGGTGGAAATGCACGAAAATTGCTAAATTCCATGTAAATAGGGCCTAAAATATTACAAAATGCTATGAAAATTGTAATTTAAATATTCATATGAATTTTTATGGATGATCTCAACCTGAAATGAACAGAAAAGTTTTAAAAATAAATTTCTCATTCAAACGATGGCCTCTCTCTTTGTACCACTACTTTTTGTATAAATGTAACAATGGTACAATAACAGTTATATTTTAATCATGGATTCAAATATTCTCTAGGGAGACTCCCGTTTAAATGTTTGGAGATTAGTCAACAGAACTGGCAAAAAAATTAAAATTTTATATTTTTGGCAATATCAAGATTTTTAAAGAAAGAAAAGCCTTGTTTTTGTCAAAAATAAGACATATTTGACCACGCATTTTAAATAAACTAAAACCTTTACAGCCCAACAAACATGGTTTAATGAACTGGTAGTTTGTGTTCTATTACTGTTCCAAAAGGCAGTATTCTCCATTCTTTAATTCCCGAGAAAATATAGAAAATACAACAATACCTCATTTCAGCCTCTTATTTCCCTTAACAAAAACGCCTCGATTTCACCAGGTGACTCTAGACCATTGATTTTATGCTAATGCTGTTACGTAATCATGTGTGTGATAGACTTTTTACATGTGTTGTTTGAAAGACAAAGGTACAGTGTTTATGTAATCATTGAGAAATGCCATGAAAACGATCCACAAATGACGTCACGATTCAACTCTTAAAACATACTGACTGCCCCTCGTATAACACGGGCGACATCATTATTTTTGGCGTAAAACAACTCGGTTTCGCCTCGTTGTTTTACTTAAAATAATGATGTCGCCCATGTTATATGAGACGATAGATGCGCTCCAGTGGCTAAAACCAATACCTTTATTCTCTAAATGTTTTAATGCAAGACTTGCTGATTTCAATGACAATGGAAAATTCAAGCCTGATGTGTTTTGAGCATTGCTTTATATAAAAAAAAAGTCCTAAAATATCAATTATTTTAAAGCTTTTGTAATACCCGTAGCTACCAGTCCAGTCTCTACGTTGATGATGCTCCCATCATGTTCTTCATCATGTCCAGGGTGAAACAGGGACCAAGCTGCTGCATTACCAGGACCTAAAACAATGGAGGCATGGGCCAGGATATGGAACGTCCGTATTAGTGCTGCCAAATGTAAGACCACCACTATCTTCAATTGTAAGTTTTCCATCAAAACATCACCTTCTTGAATGAAAAAAAAACCCAAAACAGCGTGTATCTTCTCGGAGTCGTCTTGAGAAGCGATTAAATTTTATGAGCCTTTTTTATTTTACATGTAAAGTCTATGGGGGTGACGATTAGAAATGGACGGCAATATTGAAAAACCCTCATTTTGGGCCATTTTGGGCCTATTACAAAAACAAAAAATGCCCAATCAGTAAATTATTTTTCCCACCCAGTAAATGCAACCTGCCTATGGCCCCAAAATTCCCACCAGTGAATATGTTTGCCCAAACAAATATGGACACCATAGACGGTTGAGGAGAGGTGATGGGCCATTACGCTCGTCAGCACAGAAAATAAGTTTAGAGCTTTGTTTAGGAAAACGGTCCAGGTTCTTTGATTTGGCTCTATACAGGAGTGCATTGCCGTAGTCCAGACGCAAGAGAATGAGACAGCGAACGGCATGATGTGTCCTGATCACGATACGACTGATGTTCCTTAAGCGTAAGTTGGCAGAAGGAATAAGACTTTTGGTGTGCTTTTTCAGTATTTTGTGTTTAAATTTTGTTACATATATACTGGTTTGTAAATGGTTAAGCACAGTGCAAAAAAAACACTACGTTTCGGGTATTCACCCTTTGATTAGTGTGAGCAAATGATAAAAATAAGCATCGGTTTAATACTTGTAAGAAGTATTATTGACTTGACCGAATTGGGATTTACTCTCTATCTGTCTACGGTATCACAGTTATTAGTTATTTTGCCTTATATATTCGCTGACGATGACGCTAGAGAGTTCATACCAAATAATGCGTCAGTCAAGCTGCGTTTTCGACTCGACAGACAAACACATCGATCAACGCTTTTCGATATCTAGGGCTTGTAACACTGTTAATAACTAGATTTATAGCAGAATTAACAACAGTCAGACCGCGGACAATCTTCAGCAGCATCCCGTGCTTATCGGTGCTTAATTGAAACCCAATTTGTTGGCTGTTGAGATCAAGAATAGCATCATTCATACGAGTAACGAAATAAGGTAAATTACACAGAAAAAATGCGACAGCAGTGGTAATTAGCAGAGAAGCTACTATATTGCGAGTCTTTTGCGCAGGGTGATCAAAGTGCCGTGGATTTTTCCTACTTTCTTGATCTGTGCTTAGTTTATTTTGAGATGTCCGATTCTGCAATGTCTTGATGATTCTGAAATACATCAATGATGTTATAACGCTCGCAGCGAAAAATGGTATTGCCTGAAGAACGAAAGGAATAGATTTGAAGAATGGGTGAAAATATGTACATGAACTGACAATGGTCGGTGCGTCATGGAATTCAGTTTTGTCTGGCCACAGAATGCAGGTTTTGGATATTTTGCCTAAACGAATCATGTGCATGATGGAATAAACCAACCCCGCTGACCAAGATAGAATCACCATTTTAATAGCGTGTTTTCTAGTTGCTGAGACACGGTGTTCTAGAGGTTTGCAGATGGCTAAGTACCTCTCCTTGCTGACGAAGACAATCAGGAATACAGAAGTAAAATGAGCGATGTACAATGTCCCAAGAGCGGTTATGCATCCAAAATCTGTCCAATAAGGCACATTTTTTTTATCTTAGGTGAAATAAGATATCTGATAAGTATATCGTAAGCTTGAAATAAGATGAACAAAATATCGGCTACTGCAAGATTTGCCAAGTATAGGTTAGTTACTGTACGCATACTAGAAATCCGTGCGACAACAGTAAGAACCGCACAGTTACCGGTAAGCCCAAACATCAGGAGGAGAGGATATAATATTAAGACAATGAGCTGTTCACTCTTGGTGTAGAAATACTTATTTTTGAGGATGTCTTCAGCCACAAATCGTAAATCCATTGTAGTCATGTTAATGCACAAGTCAGACACCGTCAATGATTGTGTGTCATCTGTCATTTTCACAAGTTGTATTAAAGGATAATGCTTCAAAGTTAAAAATAGCTTTTAGGACTATTTTAGTCGAATTCTCCACTATAAAATAACACGTCTACTCTATAAATTCCAACACCCAAAACTTCTGTGGTCTATGAAGCAGTATGGGTTTTATCAAAGCAGATCTTCTGTAGCCAGTCAAGAACACAACGAAAATACAGTACGTTCGTGACTGAAACTGGTCAAAATTCCCACCAGTAAATATTTTTGCCCAAACAAATATGGACACCATAGAAGGTCCAGGAGAGGTGATGGGCTATTACGCTCGTCAGCACAGAAAATAAGTTTAGCGCTTTGTTTAGGAAAACGGTCCAAGTTCTTTGATTTAGCTCTATACAGGAGTGCATTGCCGTCGTCCAGACGCAAGAGAATGAGACAGCGAACGGCATGATGTGTCCTGATCACGATACGACTGATGTTCCTTAAGCGTAAGTTGGCAGAAGAAATAAGACTTTTGGTGTGCTTTTTCAGTATTTTGTGTTTAAATTTTGTTACATATAATACTGGTTTGTAAATGGTTAAGCACAGTGCAAAAGATTCATTTTAAGAATACTGATAAAAAAACACTACGTTTCGGGTATTCACCCTTTGATTAGTGTGAGCAAATGATAAAATAAGCATCGGTTTAATACTTGTAAGAAGTATTATTGGCTTGACCGAATTGGGATTTACTCTCTATCTGTCTACGGTATCACAGTTATTGGTTATTTTGCCTTATATATTCGCTGACGATGACGCTAGAGAGTTCATACCAAATAATGCGCCAGTCGAGCTGTGTTTTCGACAAACAAACACACCGATCAACGCTTGTCGGTATCTAGGGCTTGTAACGCTGTAAACAACTGGATTGATCACAGAATTAACCACAGTCAGACCGCGGACAATCTTCAGCAGCATTCCTTGCTTATCGGTATTTAACTGAAACCCAAGTTGTTGGTTGCTGAGATCAAAAATACCATCATTTATACGAGTAACGAAATAAGGTAAATTACAAAGAAAAAACACGACAGCAGTGGTAATTAGCAGAGAAGCTACTTTGTTGCGAGCTTTTTCCGCAGAGTGGTCAAAGCTCCGTGGATCTCTCCTACTCTCTACTTGATCTGTGCTTAGTTCATTTTGAGATGTCCGATATTGCAATGTCTTAATGATTCTCAAATACATCAATGATGTTACAACGCTCGCAACGAAAAATGGTATAGCTTGAAGAATGAACGGAATAGATTTGAAGAATGGGTGAAAATAAGTACAAGCATTAAGAATAGTCGGTGCGTCTTGGAATTTTGTTTTGTCTGGCCACATTATGCAGATTGTGGATATTTTACCTAAACGAAGCATGTGTATAATGGAACAAACCAACCCCGCTGACCAAGATAGAATAACCATCTTAATAGTGTGTTTCTTTGTTGCTGATACACGGTGTTCTAGAGGTTTGCAGATTGCTAAGTACCTCTCCTTGCTGACGAAGAAAATCAGGAATACAGAAGTAAAATGAGCGATGTACAATGTCCCAAAAGCGGCTGTGCATCCAAAATCTGTCCAGTAAGGGCTACTTTTTACCTTTGGTGAAATGAGATATTTGATAAATATATCGTAAGCTTGAATTAAGATGAATAATATATCGGCTACGGCAAGGTTCACCAAGTATACATTAGTTATAGTACGCATACTTGAAATCCGTGCGACAACAGCAAGAAACGCACAGTTACCGGTAAGACCAAACATCAGGAGGACAGGATATAATATTAAGACAATAAACTTTTCACTGTTGGTGTAGAAATACTTTTCTTTGATGATATCTTCAGACACAAATCGTAAATCCAGTATAGTCATGTTAATGCACATCTCAGGCACCATCAAGGAGTGAGTTTCAGCTGTCATTTTTACAAGTTGAATTTACAGATTGAAGCTAAAAATACAGCAATTTTTAAATTTTATTGTATTGTAAAAGTCGAATCTTCACCATAAATTAATAATACGTGTCGTTTACTCTTCACTTCCAACACCCGAGCTTGTGTGGTGGCAGAAACAAGGATTTTATACTGCAGCGATATAACTAATTGCTATTTTTGTTGTTTTAAACGGAATTGGTTGAGCATTGTTAATGCCTATCGCCGCGCCGGTCCTCTCCATTTTGAAAGGACAATGATCTTTTGTAACATCAAATCATTATTATTTTGCACTGAAAGCTAGAAATTGTTAGTCATTAATAAGGTGTGATATTCATTAATATTACGAAAGGAAGACATAACAAAGTATTGGCCGTTACCTATTAACTTATGTTATTCGTGGGGTAAGCATTAATAAGCTTTTTTCTCATAATTGTAGTTACAAAAACATTTCAGCGTTGACATTCTGCCTCATACGTAATGGACTTTCATTGAAATAAAGGAAACAAAAATAGCGTCAAAGTACAAGTTATTTCACCCGTTCATTTCAGCGTTAATATTCTTCTGCCTTATATCATACGTAATGGGCTTTCATTAAAACAAAAAGAGAAAACAAAATAGCGTCAAATTACATCCGGTTTGTAGATCTCTCGGTGTTTTGGTATGTTATGGAGGCATATACACAAAACAATTCACCATTTCGCTCCCTGGTGGTAATAGAGCAGACTTCATCAAGCACATAGTTTGTTAAGGACTCATAAGCATCAGTAAGGACATTTGGATCCCCACAGTCAAGGGGGAATTCAGACATGCGCTTTTGCAAAAGTTTGGTTAACTGTTCAGGTTTCATTTGACCAAATTGGCGTGAGCGAATAACCGAATTGGAGGTTTTGCACCAATAAAGCGCATTTTTGGCACTTACAACGTTCAGACCGCTTTTAAACCGCTGAGAACAGTGAGACTGCACTAGCTCTGGGTGATCGGCTAAAACAACACACGTCACAGAGCAAAAGTGCGTTTAAGAGTTTAGCTGTCGCAGACCATCTTAAGAACACAGGTCACATATTGGACTCCCCCAATATTACGATTGTTATGAAGAAGGAAAGCAAGTTCCTAAATCGGGAGATAAAGAAGTCCATAGCCATCATATAGGAGTAACAAGTCAAGCTCAACAGAGACAGGGCCGGGATCTTCCTAGAATTTACGACTGTCTTCTAGAAACACTAAAATCATCAAAGTATGAAGAAGACAGTCATTACTGCCTGAGGATGGTAACAGTTAGTTACAGAAAATATTAGCAGGTAAATATTTATTTATTTGCCATCAGTTTCCGTTGAAAGTTTTTACATTTTATTGGTTATATGTAAAAGAGTTTATCTAAAAGAGTTATTTGTGGTATTATTTTAACGGTCACAAAACAGTATATAAACTAACATTTCATTGTACGTATCAATAATGAAACAGTGTTATTTATGGGGTAATACAAAATGTGACGTGTCATGTCAAAAGGAGACACTTTTGGGCAGGTTATCAATTTTGAGGTTTTAACCTATCTTAAATATAGAGATATTTTGCTCCACAACACCGTTTTCCCCAATGAAATCGGACATTCCTAATCGAAGATATTGAGTTCAAAAGTTTTGGTATTATAAAATTGTAAATTGAGATATCGGCCTTTAAAAATATTATTGACAATGTTGAGAGTAGGAATTACCTTGAAAATGTCTAAAAAAGTACAAGATGCCAGTTATATTCCAGTCTGAAACTCTCGGACAATATTTTAAACATCAATAACATCACAAATTCGCAACAAACCAAAATTGTGAAAAGTCACCCTCGGGCAGATTTTTGGATATTTCTCCATTTACGATCCTGCCCAAAAGTGTCTCCTTTTGACATGACACGTCACAAATATGGCACCCAGGGTTACAAAAAAGTTCGAGTCTTTACTGGAACGTTAGTATGAAATGATTTATGATATTCTTATTAAAATAAAAGCGATTATATTATTCATCATTTGATCGCAAACAGCATTTGTAGCAGCACATACAAGCAGTCGTCTGGCCGCTCTTAATAAGTCGTATAGCAGTTTTACGAAAGGAAACATTTATGAAAAGATAAATACAGACATTGCACCAGCTATTACAAAGCGCCAACCATTGCACTAAGAACTCCAACCACTCTGGAGGACGCTGCATTCTGATTGTATTGATGAGTGTAGTACATACATATGGCATCCAGGTTATTGTAAATACTATTGTCACGGTGCAAAACATTAAAAGAGCTTTCCATTCTCTCATAGATCGCCTACATCTGTTGGTAATGCTTGAAAGGGAGGCTCTTCCACTAAGAGAAAGTCTATCGCTTAGAGATGATCTTCCAATTAGGGGTGGCCTTCTACCATGTCTACCAGGTGCAGATAGGGAGGAAAGATGAGTTATATTCATTGCTTGGTCATCAGTCACTGTCGGTAGCTGTTCGTTTGAAAAAGATACCGAATTGTCTACGCTACATCGTGGCGACATAGTTTGGAAAGCATCCATCGCACCGATTTGCTTAACGTGTTGACGACTTATGCATAATAATTTCGAGTACGTACATACCATTACCAACATTGGGATGAAATACAAAAAGACAACCAACATTGTTACTTTTATTAAGTATTTTTCATCTTCCATTAGAGCTATGCAAAGAGCTGATGTTTTGTCATATTCCACTTTTGTATCGATTGAACACAGCGTGATGATAACAAATGATAAAATCCACATTATTACGATCACGATTAAAGCTCGCGTTTTGGATACTAATGTAACATGATGAAGAGGCTTCGTGACCGCTAAACAACGATCTATCGTGAGCAAACACAAAGACATAACAGAACATACACAGAAAGAAATAGAAAATGTACAACTCATTTTACAAATTACTTGTCCGTAAGGCCACCTGTCCAAAATCGCAGGAACTATAGAAAGTGCTCCAATAAAACCAACAGACAAATCCGCAACAGCTAAGGACATCATAAGGACCTTTGTGCCTTCATGAAGCTCGGGTGTATGTTGCAAAACTCGAATGCAAAGAAAGTTGCCGCATATGGTGAAAATCGAGTAGAAAATGACGAAGATTATCCGTAGCACATAAACTGTCAGCTGCACTCTGTCATTATCTCCAAGATCTTGTGTGTCATTATGTTCAGAACGATAGTTAAAATTCTTTTCCATTTTGTTCTGTTGAGAAATATGTGATGATGCATACACAACTCCGTGGGAAAAATTTACACAGTGAAGCTCATTATGAAGCCCAAGACACTGAAATGCAGAATACCAGAATATTGCAAACCTTAAACCGTTGCAGCCTGGTCAATATCCAGAGCAATCGTAAAAGCTACCTCTGTCCAATAGGTACTCGTATTGTAGTGGATTTTGCTACAGTTACTTGCTTTGTTTTTGGGCAGTACTGAAGTGATGTTGGTTTTACATATTACAAGTATATAATGGCATAAGCGTATCCATCACGTATACAGTCATTCATCATTTGACTTGGAGTGTTTGCTTTCAAGGCACACTTGATTTATAGCATTCCATAAATGTAGGTGTAACGCGGAGTGGATTACTTCATGGTAATAGTCGGGCCATTATGGTTTTGCTAGTTAAAGTGATTTGTTTTTGCCGATTTTTACTTTTTGGTTGGGTGGTACAAATAATATTCGGGTCGGTGTAAAATTGTCACCCTTGGGCAATTCGAGAATTTCAAGGTACATGCAGTATTATCATCCAACTTAATTCATCTTATATTTTATGTACTATTGCATGACGATTACATACTAACACATTATTAATGTATAACGTTTTAACTATGTAATTTTCATATATATTAAAGGGGCATTTCGTAATCCACAGCCTCATCCCCCCACTTTTCTCAAAAATTGAGATTTTTATATCACTGAAAACCTCTGGCTACATAATGTTTATGTACAAAATATTTCTTGCAGATTAATTCGTTTTGCAAAGATATCGTGAAATTTGAATTTCGTTCTGGTGCACCAGAACGAAATTACAACACATTGTCTATGGAGCAGTGTAATACACATAATCATGCATAACTCGCAAACGCAAAATCGGAATCAACTGTGGATATGTACTGAAAAATGTCATAAAAAGAGGATGCTAGGATCACGAAATCCTCCTTTAATACAATATCAAATTACAAATACAAACTCATTTCTCTAATGAGATATCAATCAATCAATCAAATTTATTCATCCAACAATGCATGTTCAATATAAATATAAATATAAATATAAGCATATAAATACAGTGTAATACAAAAATATATACTAATCTGTATAGCACAAATTATACTATGCAACATGCATGTAATTGCAGATGTTAGGGCCTATACATATTAAATAAATATTATATGCAAAGTATACTGAGAATAAGATATAATAAACAAACATACTATTATAGTATATATTATGGTATATGATAATAATGACATGGTAATGATGGTATTGAAACAATAGTTATAAATAAGTTATGTCTAATTACTTGTAAATAGCTACACTGTTTTTGAATGTACATACAATGGAGGATGAGGACACTGCTAAACGACAATGAGAGGCAGTTGTCCTTACATGGGATAAATGCAGAACTCAGAACACGGTATAAAATAGAATGAATACTATTTATAGTACAGTTCAGTTCAATCAACAAAAGTTTAATGAGTGCAACATACTGCAGTTACTGTCCGTTTTCCTATACACAATACACAGTGCACTCACCATTGACGTGTGACCTCAACAAATGATGTATGTTGGGAGAATGGACACTTGCCTAGTTAACATCACTGTGTGAAAAATAACCAGCCAATATTTTATTTATTCTCCAAAACTTCTAGCAAATATATTTCTCTAACATGACCTAAAATTACAGCTAGGTTAGATGTTCAGAAATGGTCGCACTTTTGTAAAATATGAGTGAGGGCAAGGCATAGCTAGCCAACTCCCCGTGTTAATTGAATGGAGATTTGACCGAAAATATTGGTATCGGACCGCTCACTTCTGAAGGATGCCACAAAAAACGGTAAAAGCTACATTTAAATTATTCTAAATAGGTTCTAGAAAATAAAGTTTTGTAACATGTCCTAAATTTTTAGCTAATTTAGATGTTTGGAGAGGGTCGCACTTTTGTGTTTTAGGAAGGATATGTAAACGACAGATAACACCAAAAATATGAAGAAATTATTTCCAAACTGTGTTAAGTCAACAATCATTATGTTGCTCATTTTGAAGAATGCTGGTTAACAAAAAGCAGGTCTTTGTGTCATTTCGTGAACAATGGTACACATACCATTGTTTCCTTTCGTTTCCTTTATAATCGGTTACCCAACTGAAGCTGTAATACCAGCTTTATTGCGATGTCGCACATTGAAAACAGACACTTGTACACAACCAGAGAAGATCTGATTTAATCAGTTGAGCTGCTTCAATGAGTGTTATCTTGGTTTAATAGCTTTTAATGGGGTTTAAGTCCTGCAAAGGTCGAGATGAATTCTACTGTAGACATGACTGCATCATGATCATTGATGAAAACCATTGATGATGCTTGCATGTGTGGTGTCATATTCAGTTTTACCTGAATTAACACCATACTGTCAGTCTGTCAGATGAAGTTTGATTTTATACATATTTTGACACAAATAACTGATAGAAAGTCTGGTAACAGTATATATAACAGACAGTATTACATACAAAAAAATGCTAAAGTAATACAAGAGATACAAATTCGGTAGATGAGATGATCATGTTTTGGGGTTAATAACCAAAAGGGAGTAAGGGAGTAAGATGGTACAAGCACTAGGCTTCTGCCATTGGCACAGGTCAAAACTACACCGGACTATTATGGGGAATAGTCAAGCCAATGAAAATGAAAGCATGCATGTAAATATACATAAGTGCCAAGGACAGAAGGGAGGTACTTTATACTCACAGAACAACAGCTTCTTTGCTAGGTATCAATGCATTTAATAACATTAACATCCAATGGAGTTAACATAATATTAAGAAGACTAATATTAGGTATGTCACAGTGGCTGCGCAATAATTCTGCCACACTGTGCATGCAAGCATAACAGTGAATTAAAAAGCGCGCGCATCAAAGTCGGCTGATTTTAGGAAAACATCAATGTCAAAAATGAATTTCCTTAGTATGTTCCATTTATCCCAATTGTTTGAAATTTTAATATATGGTATGTGAAACCTTTCTGAAGCTACCATTGAATCCGACAAAATTAAATTTTGCTTTGTTCAAGAATTACTGCCTGTTTAATGGATTTTTTGACGATCGCTCATAAATCAGTAAATATAGGCCTATTGAAATAGTCTGATCTACCACCATTTAGCTAAAATACTAATCTTTCTTAGCATGTAAATTATTTCCGTCTACATTGAATGAAGCACTTGAGGAACACTAGTTAAAACATAATATTATCAAAGATATTCCACAGGGAGTAGTTTTCCAAACCACAATAGCTTTAAGCCATTGTGTGTGTCCAAGGCCATACTAGTTTTGTATACGCGCTAGAGTGAAATGGCAGTTCCTTTTACCATTTGCCCTCCTACGTTAATCCAGATAACAAAATGTTAATTTTAAGTCTCATTGCAAATGAATTTTTATTTTTACCTTTCGGATTTGGCTTTGAGTAATGGTGACACATACCATGTTGACAGTAAAAAAGAAAATTCTATTCCAGACACCATCAAAATGTCAAACTTTGTATTTTTTGTATTATTTTTAAGTAATTAACTGCAGTTTCTTTATTCAACATCATAGCAGGTTCATACTTGACAAATTTATGGTGAATGAATAGACTTTCATTAAATATTAAAAAACACCAAAATTACTCATGCCTAATTTACATAATAATATCATGAATACATAATTAGCTGTAATTAGCTAATTTGCATAATTAATTACTTTTTGTGTGTTTTTTGTTATCAATTGAAAGAACTTCGTATACATATGTGTGCAAAAAAACCCGCACCCTGATATCATGTACGGTTTTCCACTGGCATCAATTTTGCATATTAATTAGCTGAACATAGTAATTTTTTCAGCTTTAATTTGTCTGCAGATTGGCCGAAATTGCTAAAATAGTACATTTGGTTAATTTATTATAATTATTCAATGATAAATTTTTTAATTTTGTTTTCTTTAACGAAGTCGGGAAAGATAGGCATTTAACCTGTGATACTTAAATTAACGCTGCTTTTTCAAGCAAGCGTCCAAATAAACCGTCAAAATCTCGGAATGTGCCAATTTTGTCATTGCAGCCATTTTGTTATATGACTACTGTATTTTGTTATATGACTACTGTATAAAGCCCGTTTGTTATGGATCTGGACGCGTAAGGCATCTAAACGGCTGCAGGGTCATCATCTGGCATCCTGAACTTCTGAAACCTACTGATTGTGCAGGCACTGATTGCTTAAGGTTTTCAGTTATTTTACTGGTTTGTCAACAGTCAAGTTAGCTCAATCGATAAGGCGTTCGACTATGGTGCGAGACATTGCGGGTTCGAACCCTGACGGTGCCTAATACGCTCCCGTGGAAAAATTGAGTTAGCTTGAAATTCCCTGGACAAGGAACTTACTGCTATATATTTGTTTCGTTGCAACCCGTACAAAAGGTTATTTCTGGAATATCTAGGGTGTGCGCTGTTGAAGCAGCAAAGTTCCTGAATTGTTGTTAAATGGTTTATGGAATGATGTGGGGCCGTAGTGGTCAGCAACAACCTGTAAAGTGTGCTGAGGCTTGTGGGTCAAAGTCTAGGCGTAGTGCCTTACTATAAATCACTGCGCTTTTCTTTTCTTTTTCTTTTTTTTTTTTTTTTTTTTTTTTTTTTTTTTTTTGGCTTTTTTTTTGTATGGATACAAAGAAGGGTAGGGATTTATGACTAATGATTTAAACGATTTAAGCTTGCAGGGCTAAGAAAGAGACTAACATGTAAGTAGAAGATAGTGAGCATTGAAGATCCAGTATGACCGTGAAGTTGCGTACTAATACCATTATATAGTGAAAGGGGTGTAGTTTCATATTCAGCTGGGAGCTATGGAAGTAACAAATACGGAAGTATAAAGTACAAAATTAGATCTGCTTCAATTCTTCGAGTGGGTACAGTGAAGCGCTCACATGCCGCGAAGATGCAATCGAGTATTGCAGCGGCTTTTATTTATCTTCATTTAGCTTTCATGTTTGCCAGTTGTCATTCAGTAGCACATCTGCAACAGACTGACTCTTCTTGCAATACCATTTAGTAAGAAATGTATAGGTGAACAAGCCTTCTCTGTTGCAGGCCCATCACTTTGGAACTCACTTCCGCAGCATGTAAGAAATGCCGGTTCAATTGCAGTTTTCAAAAAACTCTTGAAAACTCATTTGTTTTAATCTGAATTTGTATTTTTGCTTTGTATTATATTTCATGTGGTATTATTTGTTGTATTTTGTATGGCGCCTTGATCATACTGGATATTTATTCATGTAATGATTTATAATGCCGCTTTGGTGGCCCAAGTGTATTTGTTCATTATTGAATAAAAAATTCGTATATGTATGTATGTATGTATATCTATGCTAGTTCCAAATATCTGGATTTTGATGAATTCTGGGGTGTAAGGGTTCAGCAAATCACTGTTATCAGCTGCTAACCCATTCAGGGCTTGAAATAAGGATTTAATATCCAGGAGCAATTTTGGGTGTTTTGTGTAAATATTGCCCCTGGTCTATACAAATACACACAGTTCTGTTTCAGAACCAGGGGCATTTTGCCTTTTAGCAGGAGTAAAATTTCAAACAATGACTTACTAAAGAAAACCAAAATGAACAGGACAAGTGAAGAAGTAAAAAGAAGGAGGTGGAAATGGATTGGCCATGTGCTAAGGATGGAAGATAATAGCCACTGCATGACAGCACTTTCCTGGGCTCCAGAAGGCAGAAGGAAATTTGGTCGCCCTAAGACAACATGGAGGCGGACAGTGGAAAAAAAGAAAGGAAGAGATTACGGTGGAGGTCATGGAGTGAAGCCAAGCCAGTAGCTAGAGAAAGGGACAGCTGGAGGAGGAGACTTGCAGCCTTATGGGCCACAGGGCCCGAAGAGGATAGGTAAGGTAAGGTAAATTTGCTCCTTGCTTCTGTTCATTTCAAGCCCTAAACCCATTTAAATAAATTTTAATTTCATCATCAGTCCAGTTGTATTCTTAAATAACATAAGTATATTTATTAAAACCATCATATTGTGACCCGAAGGTCAAATTACATGTCAATGTACAGAGTAAAAGCAAAGCATTCATTAAAATTGATATAAATATGAAAAAAGTATATAAAATAACATAAAATGGCAGACACAAGTAAATACTATAAATTCACACTATTATTGCACAATAAATATAAAATGTGCGTGCATGCAGGAAAACCTGAATAAACGGCGCCCTACTTGTTTAATGCATCAACAAAATAGGGATGGGGCTGTTTTTGAAGCGAGATGTTCTGAAACGCAGCTGGGAATAGTGATGCGCATTGCGGAGATTGCGAGCATGACACGCCTGTCTGGTAGGGGGAGAAGATCATTGGTACGCGATGAGTTGGCAAGCCCTTCGGCAAACCTGCGGCAATGGTTCTCTCTCCTATCAAACAGGGATTCAAGCTCGCAAGTCCGCAAGGCCTCAGCATAGGAGGTGAAATTTTGGCCCAGCGTAATCCTGCATGCACGACGTTGTAGCCTTTCCAGGGCACTACTCTGACCAGCAGAGAGTGAGGAGTGCCAGGCTACATCAGCATATTCTAAAAGAGGGCGAATGTAGCCTTTGTATACGGTGATCAACTCATCTTCATTAAAGCCAAATTTTTTCAGCATGCGCAGCATGTATAATTTTTGGTTTGCTTTAGATGTGATCTGAGAGATGTTCTTGTTCCAACGGAGATCAT
Source organism: Amphiura filiformis (assembly GCF_039555335.1). Taxonomy (NCBI): domain Eukaryota; kingdom Metazoa; phylum Echinodermata; class Ophiuroidea; order Amphilepidida; family Amphiuridae; genus Amphiura; species Amphiura filiformis. Next base: position 21,925,442 of record NC_092634.1, on the reverse strand, counting down.
TTTGGATCCACACGCCTAAGATTTTTGCTTCATCGACAAAATTCAGGGGGATGCCAGAAATATTTAAATTAGAATGAGCAGGAGGGTCTGTTTTGAAGCAGATCTGGATGGCTTGACACTTGGAGGATTTAAGCTAAGCTTGTTGGTGTTAGTCCAGTCATTGAACTTAGTCAGTTCTTCCTGAAGCTTGCTTGGTTGTGGATGTGAGCGATTCTCTGCAAGTGTCAAGTCATCCACGTACTTCCAACATTTGATATCAGACTCCATGTTTTGGGCTGCATCATTAATCACCACTTGAAATCCAATGGGACCAAGTTTAGTTCCCTGGGGAAGAGCTCCATTGAGGACCCTATACTCAGAGAGAGTTTGGTTATAGCGCACACATTGGACACGGTTACTGACAAAGTCACACAACCATGGAACGATGGATCTGCGGACTCCAAGGCGGATAAACTTACTAATGAGGATATTGTGGTCAATCATATCGAACGCCTTTGAGAAGTCCGTCAGAACCACCGTTCCAATGTTGTTGACTTTGTCAGCACCTTGGTGAATTGAGTGAAGAAGGCTGACCAAATAGTGCGATGTGGATATGCCCTTAATATTACCATACTGTTGGGGGTCAATCTTTTCCTGAATATCCTCCAGCACCCAGTCAGTGATAAACCCTTCACTGATTTTGGAAAAACAGTCTGTTAAAGAAATGGGCCTGAGTTTGTCAGCCCTAGGAGGCTTTGATTTGGGGATTGGAACCACTATGGCTCTTTTTCCATTGAGTGGGCACAACACCTTCAGCGTAAGAGCTGTTCAGAATATTAGTCAAGGGGACACTCAATTCATATGCAAATTCCTTAATTAATTTGGGAGAGATACCATCTGGTCCACTGGCTTTGGTAGACTTGACCTTTTTGAGCTCAGCATAAACATCCCAAGGGTAGAGTGATGGTGATTGATCCGGGGCCGGTAGGTAGGCCTCAAGAGATCCAAGATCCAGCGGAGGTATGTTAGACGAGATGCTAACAAATTGGTCGTTAATTGTGTTGGCAATTGTACCATGATCATCATCACTTACCCCTGAAATAGGAATACTGAGCTCAGATTTGGTGTTCCTGGTCATTGATCTTATTTGTTGGTGCCACTTCCGTGGCTCAGTGGCTTGAAGATTTCTTACTCTATTTGCATAATAATCAACCTTAGATTTCTTAATTGCACGCTGGACCTTATTGCGTAACATTTTATAACGCTCTACATCATGTGCTGCAAATGCTTTCTGACGATCTTTTACAAGCGACTTGATTTTCTGAGTCATCCATGGTTTATTATTGCTATGGACTTTGAGTGTGGCAAGAGGAAAGTGTGAATCAATAGCATCATGCAGAGACCGGTAGAGTGCATTTGCTTTCAGCTGTGTGGTACTAGCAGTAAGAACATTGGACCAGTCATGACCTTGGATCCATAATCCAAATTCTCTGATCTGGGAGTCTTTCATAGGACGATGAGTCCTTTTGTCATTGCAATGTTTGGCAATGTGAAGCACTGTTGGTCTCCAAATAATACAAATATGATCACTCTTTCCTAATGCCGAAACTGGTATGGGATCTTTGAAATGTGAGCTAATATTGGTCATGATAAGATCTAGTGTGGCTTCACCACGAGTTGGAAATGTAACTAGTTGCTTGAGGTTACAGTTCTTAAGAACATTGTTCACATTCATTCTGTTAAAGTCCCCCATTATTGTGAATCCTATTTCGGGATATTTGGTATGAAGAAAATCCATGGATTCCAGCAGATGTTGATCGAGAAGATCCCGATGAGGCGAGTCGCGTGGAATATAGACGCCACACACAGCGATGACAGAGACATCTCTGGGGAGTCGTTTGGGTTTTAATAGGACCCATAAGCACTCTAGTTCATCTGGGACAGCAATTTCCTGGATCTTACTGGCAGCAATATTGGATTTGACGTAAATTGCCACACCGCCACCCCTTTTTTGGTTGCGAGATTTAGTAAAAAGTTCGTAGCCTTCAATTGATAGCATGGTGTCAGGAAGGTCTTTGTGAAACCATGATTCGGTGACAACGCCAACATCTATGTGTTCCTGATCTAATAAGAGTTCAAATTCGTCAAATTTATTTACTATTGACTGAGCGTTTGTTAGCGTAAAGGTGGGAAAGTCACTTCTTGGGCGTTCATGTGGGATTCCACGAGATGGGGTTTGAGGTAATTGCCTCAGATTGGACAAATTAGCACCTTTCTGAGGGGCTGCAGGAAATTGATGATGGGCATTATGATTAGGGTTCACGATGACCTGAATTTTTCTCTGCAGAAATTTTCCCGCACGGCAACCACGGCGTTTAGTTCTTTTATAGCGTTGAAGCTCATCAAGTTTGATTTTAAGATCTTGTGATGGGATCAGGAGGTCACTGTTCAAGTTTTGAGGGCACACGAGGAATACGAAATTCTCTCCATGTTTACAGAAAACAAGTCGAGTAGCAGGCCTACAGATTGATGAAGTTTCTGTATGTTCACCGTCTTAGCTTAGGCAAATTAAACAGTCATTTTGCACAGGGCTGACATTCGTGACACTTGGGCGGTGGCGCTCGTGTTGACTGGAAATAGTAATGTCAACCTTATATACAATGATGTGTTAATAGGCGTACATGATATAGCGATGCAAAGGTGAAGAATTCTGACAGGTCAGAATGACAAGGAATGATTGTCACCAAAGTACACACCTGCAATGGTTCAGCTTTTAGTTTATGGAATAACTGCTCCGGAAAAGTTGATGAAGTATATTCATTGCACGAAAACAACACAAACAGACGAAGAATTGAGTGAAAATAAATGTTGAATCGGGAACCGAATATAATACGACCGGCTGCAGCTAAAGAGCGCCACCATGATATATGATAGAATATAGCACTCAAATTCATTCAACATGAACATGCAATTTGTAAAAGGTAAAAGAAGTCCATAGAAGGTAAAGAAGTCCATATTTGTTTCGTTTAAAAGGTTATATTTGCAATCCATTAATCTTGCACGCAATATCGTGTAAATGGATTGAAGTGTCATCTATCATATGAAATACTTAAGGCAGGAACCCGTCACTTCAACTGAATCAGCTAGGTAAATAACCGCTCTTACACAGCCAGACTCCGTCGACGGGGTACCTTTGAGGATATTTATTTGGATGCAATACGTATTCATCTAATACGGGTATTTTATGGGTTAGTACATTGAAAATGGCATGCAGGCTACATTTTTGGACGCATGCTCTAAAAACATAAAAAATAATCTACCTCTGTAATTATTATAGTCCGGCAACAAAGCAAGTTTCAATGGTTTTGCCAGTTAAAAGTTTGCTGATTATTGCACTTTGGTACAAAGTAAGATTCCGGTGGGTGTAAAATTATTACCCTTGCACAATTGGTGAATTCCCAGATCAAAGTTTAAAAATTCAAAACTGATCAATTTTTTTGTCAACAAAAGCTACCCCATAAATTGGGCTATTCCAGAAAATAGATGCACACCCCCTATAGAGGAGTTCGGATATCCGGACTTTTTGTCCAGTCGTGACTGTTGGAAATCCAGACTTTTAAAGTGTCCAAAAGCAAAAAAATCCGGCAGAAAAATAGTTTAAAATCAGAAATCCTCACTATGAGAGCTCATTTTCAACATTTCCGTGATTTTTCCTTTATTTGATTGGATTTCCAAGCTTTTTCCAGTAACATTGGCAACTGGAAATCCAGTCGTTTTCAGAAAGCAAACTTGGAAATCCGGACATTTCTTTGATTGAAAATTTACTTCTCTATAGGGGGTGTGCACTTATTTTCTGGAATAGCCCAATATTCCTTTGGTCGCACAGAATTGACGGAAGGAACTGATGATGGCATTGGCAATTGCCAAAGCCATCAATGATTCTTTTACATCAGTAACCCAGAGTACATAAGAGCATAATTACCGCAAAAGAGCCACCTCTGATGGAAGCTTTCCCAATGTATCACCAACTCATAAAAGATTACAGCTGCAATCAAAATAAATACATGTATCGAACAATAAAGAATTTGTCTGTGAATTCAGTAATCCAATAGCTGCGATATTCAAAAGTTTTCTTAAGGAAGAAAATGTTGAAAGATGTCAATACAGACTTCCTGTGATCTCAATTATGAGACCTATCGCCTCAAACCTGAATTGCCAAAGTTGTTCGAGGGTCTTCTCGACAAGACTGTGTTCCTGATGACATTCAGTGTGATATTGATCGATAAGACGGCAGTCTGGGGGATTCTTCTGATCGTATTGCTTAATTCTTGGTACAAGGAGTATTCAAATAAAAGCAAGTCATATTGTTGTTTCTACTGTCAGCAACAGAACTAATGGAGCTGTTGGAAACTGACAGAAAGAATCCTGAAGAGCCTGGTTTACTACATGTAGACAGGGTCGAGAATGAAGTTGTAACCGACCTACTTCTTCCAAATAGAGCCGATGGAAGTATGTTGATGATCTGATTGCTGATAAAACAAGATCTCCAAAGACGATGCTCAGAGTCAGATCACAGAAGACGCTCACGATCTTGACAATTGGGCCAAGGAAACTACCTGTATCTGAAATCAAAGAAATGTAAGCAAATGCAATTTTGTTTCAAACTTGATGGTCCTATACCATCTGCACTTTTAAAGTTGTATTAGCACCCTTGAGATGGTAAAAAAACCGAGGTTTTGGGATATAGATCCAAAGCAGTATAAAATGGGACAAACCAGTGAATATTATTTTGTACGACCCAAAGAGTAGAAATCGGCAAAAACAAAATACTTTAAATAGCAAAACCATCATGGCCGGACTACACTGTGAAGTCATCCATTCCGCGTTACATAATTATTATGGAATGCTACAATACAAGTGTGTCTTGAAAGCAAACACTCTATAGTCAAATGATGAATGACTATTACGTGACGGATAAGCTTATGCCATAACACACTTGTAATATGTAGAACAAACATCACTTCAATGCTGCCCCAAAACAAAGCAAGTAACGCTATCAAGACTAACTCGATCAACTACAATACGAGTACCTATTGGACAGAGGTAGCTTTTACGATTGCTCTGAATATTGACCAGGCTGCAACGGTCTTATAAGGTTTGGTATATAATTCTGATATTCTGCGTATCTAAGTGACCAGTGTCTTGGGTTTCATGACGAGCTTCGCTATGTAAATTTCTCCCACGGAGTTGTGCATAGATCATCACATATTTCACAACAGAACAAAATGGATAAGAATTTTAATTATCGTTCAGAAGAACTTGGAGATAATGACAGAGTGCATCTGACGGTTTATGTGCTGCGCATAATCTTCGTCATTTTCTACTCGATTTTCACCATATGCGGAAATTTTCTTTGCATTCAAGTTTTGCAACATACACCCGAGCTTCATGGAGGCACAAAGGTATTTATGATGTCCTTAGCTGTTGCAGATATATCTGTTGGATTCATTGGAGCACTTTCTATAGTTCCCGCGATTTTAGACAGGTGGCCTTACGGACAAGTAATTTGTAAAATGAGTTGTACATTTTCTATTTCTTTCTGTGTATGTTCTGTTATGTCTTTGTGTTTGCTCACGATAGATCGTTGTTTGGCGGTCACGAAGCCTCTTCATCATGTAACATTAGTATCCAAAACACGAGCTTTAATCGTGATTGTAATAATGTGGATTTTATCATTTGTCATCATCACACTGTGTTCTATCAATATAGAAGTGGAATATGGCAAAACATCAGCTCTTTGCATAGCTCTAATGGAAGATGAAAAATACTTAATAAAAGTAACAGTGTTGGTTGTCTTTTTGTATTTCATCCCAATGTTGGTAATGGTATGTACATACTCCAAATTATTATGTATAAGTCGTCAACACGCTAAGCAAATCGGCGCGATGAATGCGGTTCAAACTTTGTCGCCACGATGTAGCGTAGACAATTCGGTATCTTTTTCAAACGAACAGCTACCGACAGTCACTGATGACCAAACAATGAATATTACTCATCTGTCCTCCGTATCTACACCTGATAGAAGGCCACCCCTAATTGGAAGATCAGCGATAGACTTTCTCTTAGTGGAAGAGCCTCCCTTTCAAGCATTACCAACAGATGTAGGCGATCTATGAGAGAATGGAAAGCTCTCTTAATGTTTTGCACCGTGACAATAGTATTTACAATAACCTGGATGCCATATGTATGTACTACACTCATCAATACAATCAGAATGCAGAGTCCTCCAGGGTGGGTGGAGTTCTTAGTGCAATGGTTGGCGCTTTGTAACAGCTGGTGCAATGTTTGTATTTATCTTTTTATGAATGTTTCTTTTCGTAAAACTGCTATACGACTTATTAAGAGCGGCCAGACGACTGCTTGTATGTGCTGCAGCTGTTACAAATGCTGTTTGCGATCAGATGATGAATAATATAATCGCTTTTATTACACTTACTCATCGTACTGGGGGATTGGAATGCTAAGATTGGCAAAATGAAGGAGAAAACTGGGTGTATAGGCCAATATGGACTTGGGATCAGAAATGAACGTGGAGACAGACTAGAGGAATTTTGTGAAGCTAATAACCTAGTCATTGGGAACACGTTATTTCAGCATCATCCACGGAGACTGTGGACTTGGATGAGCCCAGGAGATAGAACAAGAAACCAGATCGATTACATCATGGTCAGGAAGAGGTGGAGAACATCACTCCAAAATGTCAGGACACGACCAGGCGCTGACTGTGGTAGTGACCATCAGCTACTTGTAGCCAAAGTAAAACTAAAACTGAGAGCTAAGAGAGACAATACACCACCTACCAGGTATGATGTTGACAACATTCCCACTCAATATTCAGTAGATGTGAAGAACAGGTTTGATGAGTTACTGAAAGTTAATGAAGAGGAGCAGACCCCAAATGAATTGTGGGAAGACATGAAAGAAGCAGTCCAGAGCACAGCAAAGAAGTACATCCCTAGAAAGATGAAACGGAAACAGCCGTGGATCTCTCTCAGCAGACCTTAAACCTAGCTGATGACAGGAAGAGAGCAAAGGCAGATGGAGGAAAGGAAGAATGGGCACGCTTAAACAAAGAGGTCTCCAAAAGTGTTAAGAAGGACAAAAGAAACTACATCGAAAGGAAGTGTGTGGAAATGGAAAGATGTAAGGGTGACTCAAAAATAGCTTTTGGTATTGCCAAAGAACTTACCAAGAAGTGGACCCCCAGGATGGATGTTATAAATGATGAGAAAGGTAACACTCTTACCGAAAGTGTAGACATCAAAAGGCGATGGGTTCAGTATAGTTCCCAGCTGTTTGAGGCACAAGATGACAAGGTGTATGTACAGTGTGAAATGAGTGAGGAAGAACCTCCACCATTGAGATCTGAAGTTGAGCTTGCCATGGAACAAATGAAAAATGCTAATACACCTGGCATTGATAATGTAGCTTCTGAGTTGTGGAAGGCAACTGGGAAAGAAGGGATAGACCTAATGTGGCGTCTATGTGGTATCATCTGGAAAAAGAAGAAATGGCCGAGAGACTGGTGCAGGGCAGTATTTATTCCACTGCCAAAGAAGGGAAATTTGAAAGAGTGTGCCAATCACCGGACCATCAGCCTGATTTGTCATGCAAGTAAAGTGCTTCTGAAGATCATCATCAAGAGAATGAAGAACAAAATGGAGCAGGAAATATCTGATGAGCAGGCAGGATTTCGTGAAGGAAGGGGTACTAGGGACCAAATTGTCAATATCAGGAATGTGATTGAGAAATGCAGAGAGCATAGACTTCCTCTTTACATGTGCTTCATAGATTACAGTAAAGCTTTTGACTGTGTTAGCCACCCTCAGATGTGGGAAACTATGAAAAAGATGGGTTTTCCAAGTCATCTTGTGGATCTGATCAGCTGCTTATATGAAGACCAAGAATCGGCAGTCAGAACAAGTAGTGGAGACACAGATTGGTTCAAGATTGGAAGAGGCTTACGACAGGGCTGTGTGCTATCACCAAACCTATTTAACATCTACTCTGAAGACATAATGAGAACAGCTTTGGAGGGGTTTGAAGGTGGAGTGAAGTTTGGCGGTACAAGAATTACTAACCTGAGGTACGCCGATGATACCACTCTTATTTGTAGCAGCAGAGTAGAGCTGATTGATCTTTTGAAGCGCATCAAAGAGGCCAGTGAAGAAAAACACCTTCTCCTGAACACAAAGAAGACAAAAATAATGGTTGTAGACAGAGAGAGCAAAAGTGATGAGTTTGTGATAGATGGACAACAGATTGAGGAGGTGAAGCAATTTGAATATCTGGGTTCAATGATTAACAACAGTGGTGACAGCACAACTGAAATTAAGAGAAGACTGGCTATTGCAAGGACAACTGTGCAGGGCATGTCAAGCATATGGAAAAGCAGAGGCCTATCCATTGACCTCAAGGTACGCCTACTTCGTGCAACTGTGTTTTCCATTGCCACTTATGGATGCGAGTCTTGGGCTATGACCAAGAATGATAGGAAAAGAGTAGATGCTTTTGAGATGTGGTGTTACAGGAGGCTTCTACGAGTGACATGGAAAGACAGGAGAACAAATTCCTGGATCCTTGACAAGATTGGTACAAGTCTAACCATCAGAAGCGGCATAATGGAGAGAAAGCTGAAGTACTTTGGCCATATTGTCAGGAAACATGGAGGTGTAGAAAAACAGATTTTGCAAGGGGCCATGGAAGGCAAACGAGGAAGAGGACGTCCACCAACATCTTGGACTAATGACGTGAAGCTGGTTTCTAACCAGGGAATGCAAGGTGCAACACACTTGGCATCGGATCGAGTGAGATGGCGTACTCTTGTGAAGACCACAGCAGCGCTACACAGCGCCACCTGACACAGAGAGAGAGAGATTATAATAAGATTATCATAAATGAAAGGGCATAGCGTTTGAACCTGCCCTAGGAAAGATATCAAGTAAAGTTTTTCTGTTAGCCAAGATGTTACATATTCCACTGCATATCACATTTACACCATGACCCCTTATTTTTGTCTGAAAAGCAAAAATGCAATTGCTAATCATGGAAGACGATTTTACGCAATGTGAGCTTGATATGCGCGAAAATGTCAGAAGTGGCCCAACTCGTTTTCTGGACGATTTTGTTAATTGAGCATAGCGTTACTGGTTCCATTGCATATAACATTGTTGCCATGTATATTTTTTTATTGCCACAGTCTGTAAATATTTTACTGCCATTTTGTGGTCATAAAATTCCTATAAAGTAAGAGTTACGAATGCAACTGAATGGACGAAATCCATCGTTACCTATTGTTTGAACTATGAGGGTTAAAAACATATGGATGGAATTTATGGAAATTATTCACCAATGTGATTTGTTCCAAATATTATTTTGCATAGATTTTGTTACCATATTTGTGTGAAAGAAAGATGTATGTATATAACTATATAAATAAACATATAACAAAATATAAATTTAGAATAGAGTATTGGTGATCGTTATACAATTTCATATTCTTAATAATTTTGTGGTAGCCTAAGCCCTATGGTGATGTATATTCCGTTTTTTAAACCATTTGAGTAAATTAAACTCGGAACTAAATTGGAACTAGTAGTCTTTATATAATAAAATATTATTTAATGTATGACAAAACCAAAATGATTCTGAGCCCAGCTGTGGGCAAAGTTGTATACTTTTATCACATTCAAAGTTGATGCAGCTGAGCAGAATAATCACACGATTATACAGCGTTTGAAAATAAATATGTCCTGTCCTAATGTAGAAGGTGTTCCACACTGAAATGATAATTGAAGAGTAGTACCACTCAAGCACTTCTGTTCTACTCGCTTCTGTTCCTTATGTACAATGGGAAGAAAAGACAGTTTCAATTCATGGATCGTATTGGTGGCGGTTTCATTTTCAGAATTCTTTTCCATCGGCTCTATTAAAATGTTTGGTGCAATCTTACCGGCGTTGAGGGAGCAACTCTGGATACAGACATGGGTTGCTGGTTCTGCTATATCACTCATGGTAGCATGGGGATTTACATTGGGTAAGTTGGTATACTGCCCCCTAAAAGTATCATTACAGTCCAAACAAGATAAAACAAAGGCAATTTCTTAAAGACCCTTAAAACTTGATTACCAAAATAAAGTAGCCGATAGGTGGACAATTTTATTCTACGTATTTTTATACTTATTGGGCAAGATGCGATTTTCCACAACTTATACCAATTTGAATGAGTGAGCATCTTTTCTCTCTCCACACGAGATTGTGAATACAGCACATGATCGTTAAACTGGCTCAATGTAAAAGGCGGCGGGAACGGAGGAAATATTCACATTTGGCACATTCTCCGATAAAGTGTTCAAAAAGCCAAATCTGTGTCGCCCATAGTTTCAAGTCGTATTCAGACTTGTTTCGTCAGAAAGAAATGACTTTTATTAATATAACTAATACTTAGGAGTTGCTTTCTAAAATATGTGGGACTAGAGGTTGTAACATGCCTAGAAAGTATAAAACAATAAAGCTGATTATGCATATCCATTGTTTTCCTCCATGTCGCCAGCCAAGGTGCGTTCCGTATAATGTGTCCCTGTTCGCTATACATGCGCGCATAATAATGGATTATAGGTACTTTTCATTAGCTGGTATCATACCCTAATTATAAAGTATAAAACATCACAACGCAGGTTATTAAATTTTTCCAACAGGTCTTTGCAATTTTTGAGACTATGTCGCCAATATTGTTCACAGATACGTTACCATATTTCTAATGGATAGCAATCTGTCAAAATAACTAGCTATATGAATGTTCTCATATGTGATGGATCAAGCAGGCTCCATAGTTTTATTATTATGTGGTACATAACACAATGGTTTCAAAGTAAAAAAATCAGGTCTATTAATGGCAAAAAATCCTGACGTTACGTTCATGTCGTCACAGATACGTTACCTAAATTCTACTCCCCACGGAAAAAACGCTGTGATAAATGAAGCCAAATACCATACCAGACTTTAGTACATTGGGTGATGACTGATCAAGTATGAGTATTAAGTCGGAAAGTTTTTACACTTGCACGATTAAGACAAAAGTGTGAAAGGGCTTCACAGATACGTTACCACTGATACGTTACCACCAATGCGTACAAGTAATATTGCTCAAAAATGAAGTATTGTTGAAAAATCACCCATGCATTGTTTTGTGCTCTGAAACTATTAAAGTTTACTATTCTGAATGATTTTCATGAATTCTTCGTGGTTGGAATTTTGCAATTACCGAGACCAAACTTGAACGCTTTATCGGAGAATGAGCCATTTGTCTGTTTTGAAACTCTACCTTTGGTCATGCAAATGGGTATAACTTGGGGGTGTTAGATAAAATCGCATCGGTCCAATAAGATATCAACTGGTTTTAATTTTGTAATTTAGTTTAATTGTCTTTAAGAAATCACTTTTTAAGGGACCGGATAGCAACTTTTGCACAGTATTTTTTTTGTGGGACATGAGACCACATCAGACATATCGAATTGCATTCTGAATACGAGGAATTTATAATGAGAAACCGATGATCATTTGAAAAGCTTGGCTTTTTTTTTTTAAAGATACACATTTTTCCCTAAAATACCAATTTATAGGTCTTTTTTTCCTCCCAGCTAACACTTTAAGTAAACATCGTTAGATTTATAAAACTATGAAAATTTTTTAATAATTTGCCATAAAATTTGTATTATATCACGAATTTCACAAATTCAAACTTACTAGTATTTGATATCAGAAGGACATTCAGAGTGCAATTCAATATGTCTGATTAGCTCTCGTGTCCCGCAAAAATACTGTGCAAAGGTGGGTGACAGAGCCCTTAAAGGAGTATTTCTTGATCCTAGCATCCTCTATTTATGACATTTGTCAGTAGAGCTTTTACGATTGCTCTGGATATTGACCCGGCTGCAACGGTCTTATAAGGTTTGGTATATAATTCTGATATTCTGAATTTCTAAGTGACCAGTGTCTTGGGTTTCATGACGAGCTTCACTGTGTAAATTTCTCCCACGGAGTTGTGCATACATCATCACATATTTCACAACAGAACAAAATGAATAAGAATTTTAACTATCGTTCAGAACATAATGACACACAAGAACTTGGAGATAATGACAGAGTGCAGCTGACGGTTTATGTGCTGCGGATAATCTTCGTCATTTTCTACTCGATTTTCACCATATGCGGCAATTTTCTTTGCATTAGAGTTTTGCAACATACACCCGAGCTTCATGGAGGCACAAAGATATTCATGATGTCCTTAGCTGTTGCAGATATATCTGTTGGATTCATTGGAGCACTTTCTATAGTTCCCGCGATTTTAGACAGGTGGCCTTACGGACAAGTAATTTGTAAAATGAGTTGTACATTTTCTATTTCTTTCTGTGTATGATCTGTTATGTCTTTGTGTTTGCTCACGATAGATCGTTGTTTGGCGGTCACGAAGCCTCTTCATCATGTAACATTAGTATCTAAAACACGAGCTTTAATCGTGATTGTAATAATGTGGATTTTATCATTTGTCATCATCACACTGTGTTCTATCGATATAGACAGTCCTGTATTCACTATTTATAAATAGCTATTTATATATCATCATGGGGTACATGGGCCACCCCTCATTGGAAGATCATCTCTAAGTGATAGACTTTCTCTTAGTGGAAGAGCTTCCCTTTTAAGCATTACCAACAGATGTAGGCGATCTATGAGAGAATGGAAAGCTCTCTTAATGTTTTGCACCGTGACACTGGTATTTACAATAACCTGGATGCCATATGTATGTACTACACTCATCAATACAATCAGAATGCAGAGTCCTCCAGGGTGGGCGGAGTTCTTAGTGCAATGGTTGGCGCTTTGTAACAGCTGGTGCAATGTCTGTATTTATCTTTTTATGAATGTTTCCTTTCGTAAAACTGCTATACGACTTATAATAATAATCTAAGTCTTTAATTGAAAACAAAGTATGCTTGGTACATATAACAACAATATACACTAAAATCACACAATCAGTTTTACTCTATCGGTACTTAACCAGCGGTCTTCTTGTTGGTGATTCTAGAGTTCTTGCAATGTTCTGGACGACTGATGTAATATATCCTTATTCACTTGTCCTGCGAAAATCAGCTTGCATTTATAAATCCTTGCGTATAAAATCCTCATACGAAAATGATGATGCTTCCTCCAATCTCCTTTGCGCTGCTATCTCCACAAATATATCTCCTTGCGCTGCTTTCTCCACAAATATATCTCCTTGCGCTGCTTTCTCCAAAAATGGTGTTTCTTTCACCAACACTCTTTTCCCAGGGAACAGGTTTCTTTAACACAGCTCCGCTGTTTTTTGACAGATGCGTGGCCTTCACAAACCCAGCAAACTCCAGCAATTTGACAGAAGAACTTTTAATCCTTTGATGAGGAAGAGCACTTTTGTGTGCTCGCTGTCTTCTTTGTTGCTGTATTAAAATTAGCTCAATTATTGGCTATATAAACTGGTTAAAATGTACTTCTTTTTTGAAGCACGAAGACCATCACACACATGTGGAGTTTCTCAATCTCCCACGGCATTCTGTAAAGTCCCAACAAAAGCCTCCAGCTTTTTATATCAGTACTCATGCAAAAAAACCCATCATCTATTAATAAACCATTACTTCAATCACATTTTCACAACATTGCTGCAATCTTGGGATTTCCCAATATTAATTATACACATTCACCTTTCACATTACATCACTTCCTGGGGGTTTCTGACTATGGTGCAATATACTGAACTGGGGATTTCCAAGTTCCAAACATAGATCTGACTTTGTTTACAATAATTTGGGGGAATACCAAAATGACTTTACAGACCATTGTCTTGCACGTACAAGGGGGTTTCCCATCTCATGAAATACTTTCAGCTTGTAAACAAAGTTAAATAATTAAATTAAATCAATTACTCAGGGCACATCACAAGAGCGACCAGACTACTGCTTGTATGTGCTGTTACAAATGCTGTTTGCGATCAAATGATTAATAATATAATCGCTTTGAGGGGTATGAAGGAAATCCCTCCCATCTTTACATGGGATGATACCATCTTATCCCATCTTTGTCTATTCCATGCTTGCCTATTGGTTTGCTAGTTTAAAATATAGTAAACCAGGAACTTGTCGCTATGTGTGCATTGGAGCAAGATGGGAGCCAGCTAGCCAGCTCCCATGCAATTTTCATGGTATAGAGGTTATCCGTGTTCTATAAGCTGCATATCCTATCAACGACTGCTATACCTTGTTTAGGACTTTCAAACCTGCATGAGCAACCATGACTGTTTCAAAATAGCCCGCCAAAGTCATGCAGGTAACTCCGAAGTCACACATGAGTAAAGTGGATCTACCAAAAAACGTTTTAAAACGTAAAAAGTGGCCAAAGTTTAAAAATCTTTCCTGTGTGGCTTTTCACCCTTTTTAAACTTGGTCCCATTTGGTTAAGTAGTAATAACATGAAGAATGAGTCCTAATTTTTACATGTAACAATGTACTCCTTTGGGCCACTTTTTACGTGGTCTTAAAAACAGCAATCTATCAACACGCGATTTTCAAAATTCCCGCGCCGAAACTTACTAGAGCAATGACGTCATGGTTATTTGTGCTTATTTGTCGTCAGGCTTCATTGAATTATTAGGACCTCATTGCTCTAGACAATTTCGGTGCGGGAATTTTGAATATCGCGTGTTGAGAGATGGCTGTTTTTATTCGTTTTTATAGTTAATATGACTTTGTTTTAAATAAAACCATGTGATTCGTGCTTGATAATTATTTTTCTAACATATAAGACATAATGTTGTGATTGCCGGACACTTCCTTTAAGACAAGCCACGCGCTGGGTCTTTCGATCAACTTATTATGCGTGTTTGGTCAAGTGAGGATAATAAAGCAGCAAGTCATACACGGTGTGGTAATGGTGAGGATGTTGCCAATTTTGACGACTTCTGACTTTTTGTAAGCCCAAAATGAATCAATAAAATCGTGTATAAGATATTTGCGGAGATATTTGGGCGGGATTACAACAATTTAGAAAATAAATGGGCACTTCTTTGTTGGGTATTAAAGATTCTATAGAATTTAAATATGATATATTTTCGATGGTAAATATATTTTCACTTTCAAAGTTAGTAGTTTTCATAATTGCAATTTGTTAATATTATATAAAAAGCACATTATAAATATATAATTGTAAGAGTATGGGATCATTTTGAAAATTAATAATTGCGAAACGCCGGTAGAGATCAGCAATAAATGTGTATTTCAGGCATTGCCGCGATTCCTGCAGTAGTTTTTATGAATAGAACACAATAGCGGATACAATAGCGAATTCAATAGAACTCTACATGTATTACGGGTAAATAAACCTCGTCGCGCTGCTAAATTTCACTTTCTTATTTTTCATTAACTAACCGTTATTTCATTAACTGACCGTTATTTTTAAAACTTTGGAAAACCTCAACCAAGGTTTTTAATAACCTCTATTATAACACTATGCAACATTAGGCATTCGTCCTTGCATAAACACTCATTATTTGCGCTTGGTTAAACACCTTACAATTTATAAATAATTAAAATGCCATTGAATAAGCCTCTTAAAAGTATTTTTCAGTTTCTGAATATATATTGGGGTAATAGTTTATATACATGGTGTATCGAAATGATTGGTACCGGGATATGTGACATTTTCAAAAATATATCAAAAAAATCAATTGCTAATTAATTGCTAATTAATATAATTTTTGTACTATAAGGTGCACATGTTAATGTATTGATCTACTAATCTGAAGATAATAGGTTGATGCATCTGGAAGCTACTGTCAGTTAAACAAAGATCGTCGTAATCATAGTTAGTTTTACTTACACAACACAAGATGAATATAGGTTCACTGCTTGAACTACTAGTATTTATTGCATACATGCTCTCAATCAATATCTCATTTCAGTCTACATAGCGTATAATTGCTTTACATGTACTCTGCCTTACGACTATGGCAGGGTGAGGTAGAAACCCCATCTTGAATGAACTTAACACCTGGGATGGATCCATTCTGTAACTGCCCAGATCAAAATTTGAAACATTGTAAGTAGCTGTAAGTTATAGCATGTTTGCATGGGATACTCCTTGCACTTGGAAACTGTCTTCTAGATCTTATCTGCAGTTCTCCATGGCTCAATGTCAATCAGTAATTCTTCACTATGAAACCACGTTGACGTGTGGAATACTATGGAACCGTAACTCTTACCAGGTCTAACCTAACAGACACTGTCTGCAGTCTATAACCATTCTGCCACACCATCTCAATGCATCTTATGCTACAATTTAAATTACCGTCCTAAAAGGCATTACTCACAACCAATAAATATTGATTAGATCATTTATATACATTATGAATTAAGAAATAGGCAAAGAAAAAAATTAAACATTTCAAGATTTCAACATATCATTCATTCTCACTTGAAAAGTATTTGTAGTAAAATAGAGCTTTGAAATTGGTGCGCTACTGATCCAGCGTTGCGCCGAAGATTGTGAAAACACCTACTTGTCTTTAGAATCATGTAACTTCTGAACAAAATGCGCTAGCTTAATGATATAAAATTCGTAGAGAGGATAAAACGACTACAATTTCAAATATTAAAACAATTAACCCCAGACTGGTACAAAAATAGTTTAAAAAATTCTGCAAATATGAGAAGTCGTCGGTACCAATCATTTTGATACACCCTGTATTATATGGTATGGTATTTTAAAACATTAAGATTTCTAAAGGATAAAGTTTTATGTTTATCAGAGCTTTCAATCCTAATAATTTTGCTTGTAGAATACACTATGTAGGTTTATAATATGTATGTTGTCAACATTTAATGAAACATGATAATAGATTCCATTAACCTGTTAAATTGTGTCAACATCCTTCATACCCCTTATTGAAATAAGATTATCATCAATGAAAAGGTTCCAGTGAAGACTCGAACATCTTTGTAATAGTTAGGTCAAAAACTTCAATTTGGTGACCACTCTCTGGCTAGTAAGGTTTGACGATTGATTCGACTTCTATGGACCATTTAGAAAAAAAATAGCCCCATGTCCCTCGCGAAAATCCCGGCGTTTTTCGCTAGAGGCCAAAATCCAAAATGGCCTCCGCCACCATTTTGAAAATTTAAGTTTTGAACCAGAGGACCTAAAATCGTGTACAAAGACACTTTTTTGGATAAGTCGACCACAAGGATTTCAAATATGACATTTCTTTGACATTACGACCTCATTTTTACCCAGAAATCCAAGATGGTGGCCGCCGGCGCCATCTTGAAAAAATAAGTTTTGGCCCAGAGTACCTAAAATCTTGTACAAAGACACTTTTTCCGGTAAGTCGACCCCAAGAAATCCGAATCTGACATTAATTTGACGTTATAACATAATTTTTGCCCAGAAATCCAAGATGGCCCCTATTTGGTAGAGCGTAAATGTGATTTTTGAATGAAAGCAGTCCAAACCCCAAATAAGGCGCCTTAACCTAAATGAGGAACATAAACCTAAGATAAGGCATCTAAGCCCCACATAATTTGCCTTAATTCTAGATAAGGGTCGTTAACCCCAGATAAGGGTCGTAAACCTCAGATATGGCAGTCTTAACCACAGATAAGGCGCCGTAACCCCAGATAAGGGACGTGCACCTCAGATAAAGCAGTTCCAACCCCAAATAAGGCGCCTTAACCCTAAATAAGGAACATAAACCTAAGATAAGAGAAGTTAACCCCAGACAGCGCCTTATCTGGGTTTAGACTGCCATATCTGAGTTTACGTCTCTTATCTGGGGTTAAGGCGTCTTATCTTGGACCCTTATCTAGAGTTAAGGCACCTTATGTGGGGTTTAGATGCCTTATCTGGGGTTTATGTACCTTATTTAGGGTTAAGGCGCCTTATTTGGGGTTTGAACTGCTTTATCGGGGTCTACGTCGCTTATCTGGGGTTACGGCGCATTGTCTTGGGTTTAGATGCCTTATCTGGGTTTAGACTGCGATATGCTAAGGTTAAGGCATCTTAGGGACCGTTCATTATTTCTACCGGAGGGGGGGCCGGGAGCAGACAGAAAGTCACTGCCGAAAACTATATGACCCCCCCTTCTCCGATAATAAAAACCATATGACCCCCCTCCGAGCTACATGAAAATCATATGACCCCCCCACCACCAACCAAAATAGAAAGTATTGCTGCATGCTGCAGAGGAGTGGGGTCTTTGTAATTTTGGTTACAGGGATGTGCCACACAGACCTTTGAATGCCCCGGGTTTGAATGCTGACTTTCTCGCATCTGTACCATTTTTCATCACCATGTAGCAGTGATGTCAGTGTGCATTTCATTTATATTATAGGCACAGCTTCAAGTAGCTAGTGGAGTAGTGGACACTTAAAGCGCTGAAGTATGCACATGCGCAATGACGCGCAATAGATGCGCACATGGATCAGCTGCCTCAACGCATCACGTCACATATCAGACTGACAAATTATGCCTTTAAAAGGAATAAAAAGTAGAATAAAAAGTAGTGACATCTTACCATAAATCAATGATGTACAGTGGCATAGATTTCTTTTTTGACATGGGGCGGTATTACACGCAAATCGATAGAGAAAAAATTAATTGTGCACATTTCAAATCACATTATTAAGTATTATTGAGTATCGATTCGCGTGTAACACCTTTATTTTGACAAACTAAAAAATATTGTCACGTGTTCCCATGTAATAGCATGGTAATATTCGTATTGCGCGGACTTGGATGTCGACCTTTTCGCATGATACATCACGATTACATCGCAAACCGCTGGCGGCGCCCTTATTGTGAATAGCGAGAATTAGATCCATGTAAAATGTGAAATGATTATCTAAAAATGTCAAAATAGATCTCAAATTTGATTCAAAATTTGTTGTCATAATGATGATGATGATGATGTTATTTTTCTATATATGTATTTGAATACATTGCCCAAGTTTACTGTCATGGTGGTTTAGGCGAGTCTTTGTAGTTTAACTAGGGTATGGAAATGACACCTGTGTGGGGTGGGGTTTGATAGTAAAAGAACAAAGAAGAGTCTGACCACAGCATTACTGTGCAGCAGGTTGCAATTCTCTATTACGAAAATGGCAGTGTACATGTATATTTATGAAATATGGTTTCAGCAAATTTGTATTGTACATTTGGCAAATTAGAAGCAAAATCTAGAATTTTTCTCCATTTTTTGGAATGTTTTACCCAATGACCCATTTTTTCAAAATGTTATAATAAATTACTTACTTTTGGTGCAAATTTATGTCAATTCACACCGTGGCAGGTGAAAAACAGGTGAGGCCCGACTTAAGTCCGGACTAGGAGGACCAAAGTGTCAGCCGACATGCAAAGCGCAAATTTAATGGTCAGGGGTCATGGGGCAATGTTCCAGATGGGGGTCCAGGGGGCGAAGCCCCCGGAAGCTCTAGGATTTTTGAGATGCAAAACCATCTGACCCCCCTTTCAATAACTAAAAAACCAGCTGCCCCCCCTTTTTAGCCTGACAAAAACCATCTGACCCCCTATGTATTCTCCCCCCCCCCCTCCGGTGGAAATAATGAACGGTCCCTTAGCCACAGGTAAGGAACGTAAACCCAGGATAAGGCCGTCTAACCACAGATAAGGCGCCTTATCTCTAGATAAGGGATGTAAACCCAAGATAAGGCAGTTTAAACCCCATATAAGGGACATGAACCCCAGATAAGGCGGAAATGACACACTTATGCTTCTGCTCTCATTCAAAAATCACATTTACGCTCTACCAAATGGGGGCCATCTTTGATTTCTGGGCAAAAATTATGTTATAACGTCAAATTAATGTCACATTCGGATTTCTTGGGGTCGACTTACCGGAAAAAGTGTCTTTGTACACGATTTTAGGTACTCTGGTTCAAAACTTATTTTTTCAAGATGGCGCCGGCGGCCACCATCTTGGATTTCTGGGTAAAAATGAGGTCGTAATGTCAAAATAATGTCAAATTTGAAATCCTTGTGGTCGACTTATCCAAAAAAAAGTGTCTTTGTACACGATTTTAGGTCCTCTTGTTCAAAACTAAATTTTTCAAGATGGTGCTGGCCACCATCTTGGATTTCTGGGTGAAAATGATGCCGTAATGTCAAACTAATGTCAGAATCGGAATCCTTGTACTCGACATATCCGAAAAGGTGTCTTTGTGTGCATGATTATAGTTGCTGTGGTTCAAAACTTAAATTTTCAAAATGGTGGCGGCGGCCATTTTGGATTTTGGCCTCTAGCGAAAAATGCCGCCAGGGACATGGGGGCTATTTTTTTTTTTTTTTTTCTATAGAAGTCGAATCAATCGTCAAGCCTTTCTAGCCAGAGAGTGGTCACCAAATTGAAGTTTTTGACCTAACTATAATCACACAATTACATAGCGTTTGAAAATAATTAATGTACAAAGTGTGCTCACACTGAAATGAGAATTGAAGAGTAGTTCCACTCAAGCACTTCTGTTCCACTCGCTTCTGTTCCTTATGTACAATGGGAAGAAAAGACAGTTTCAATTCATGGATCGTATTGGTAGCGGTTTCGTTTTCAGAATTCTTTTCCATCGGCTCTATTAAAATGTTTGGTGTAATCTTACCGGCGTTGGAGGAGCAACTCTCGATACAGACATGGGTTGCTGGTTCTGCTATATCACTCATGGTAGCATGGGGATTTACATTGGGTAAGTTGATATACTGCGCCCTAAATGTATTATTACAAAATTAAACAAAGGCGATTTCTTAAAGACAAAAATTAATTACCAAAATAAAGTACCCGATAGGTGGAAAATTTTATTCTATATGTGTATTTTGATACCTTATTGGGCATGCGATTTAATATCCACATCTTATACCAATTTGAATGAGAGAGCATTTTGAAAATGACGAATTTACAGAAACTTTTCTCTCCCCACGCGAGTTTGTGAATACAGCACATGATCGTTAATCTGTTTCAATGTAATGAGCCTATTAGAAAAGGCGGCGGGATAGAATCGCCCTGAACAGTGGACTTCGAGTACATATATAAATGTGCTTTTATAAATGCGCACGTGACATCTACAAGTCGTCATACCGTGTTCAACGATGTAAGGTACCCGGATGTACACAAATTCCACACGCAAAAGTATAGGCGAAAATGACAGGTTACAAGGAAAATTGTTTTTGCAAAATAGTGGCATTGATTGCAAAGGGCAAAAAAATTTGAACGAAACATACACTCTTTATTTAGATTTTCCATTACGGACAAAAAATAATGACGGAAAAGCTAGATATAGCTGATTTAAAAACTTGTATTTCAGTATTTCCTGCTAAATGGGCGTGGCAATTGGCCATATTGATGACGAAATGTGATTCTTACTGGCATTAAGGTCAGAACTGAGTAGCTGCCGATGATGTTATTTGATCATTTTTGCACGTGATGATTACGGGAACTTAGGGGGCTGTCATTTTCTTCGGGAGGAATGGGTCATGGATTTATTTATTTGATGCACGGGAACTTAGGGGGCTGTCATTTTCTTCGGGAGGAATGGGTCATGGATTTATATATTTGGGAGTCAAGATAAGTATTTCCACCCCCCCCCTCCCGTAGTGCCGCCACTGAACATAACCCTGACCCTAATTTTAACTCTAATTTTAACGTAAATTGACGAAACTATAACTTTAGTCCTTTTCGGAATAATGACCCTCCCGAACTTAATAGGCTAGATGTCCCCGCCCGACCTCCTCAACCCCAACTTACTCATTCGCTCGCTCACATTCAATTAAGTATCAAAATGGACAAAAAAACAAATTCAAAATGTGTTTTTAAGCACCTTTTTGTGTCCCCATGCTAAATCGGTAATCCTTTGACGTACAATTTAGAGTATAAATACGTAGATGACTGTACATGATCTAATCATCCCGGCTGGAAGATGTTGAGGAAGACTCGTATACTATATATCACGCTCATACGTTATATGACAATTTGACGTACAATCACGTATGTTATGCATGGTCTATTCTTCTAGTACGGTCGTCATACACATTATTGTCATGGTATTATATATTGTAATTGTATACGTCAATTTGGTTCAGTTTGGTTCAAACGGCTTATAAAGTTTTAATTTACACGAAAGGGGAAACTTAACAAAAAAACCAATTAATTTATGAGTGTAAAAGGGGGAGGGTGGGTTTTGCCTAGCCGAAAGGGGGAACAAATAATATTGATAAAATTATAAGTAAGGCTAAGAAAAAAAGAAACTCTGTTCTACGGGCGGACGGACCTTTCAAGTAGGGTCGGTCGGTCGGTTTTTTGTTGTTGAAATAACCCAAAATCTGTAAATAATTTGCAATTTGAGAAAATAAATAAACATTTATTTGTACGGAAAAAAATTATTTCTCAATTTGTTCAAAATCTGGGTCGGTCGGGCCAGTAGAACAGGGTTTTCTTAAGTACATAAGTACATAAGTAATAATAAATAAATAAATAAATAAATAAATAAATAAATAGATAAATAAATAAATAAATAAATAAATAAATAAATAAATAAATAAATAAATAAATAAATAAATAAATAAATAAATAAATAAATAAATAAATAAATAAATAAAAATAAATAAAAATTAGTTATGTTTGTACATGGGGGGTGCTGTGCAATAATCATGATCCTTCGATATCCATGCTTTATCCTTGCAAATTTATAGCATCGAACCTCCAGCCAATGTTCCTTGCCAGTGCTAGCCACGAAACAAGGTCACAACTGTAGCCACTCCCTCAATGGTCGTCATTTCAGTGATTGACAGTGATGTAATGCAAATATGGCGCTGGCCATCTGGTCACGTGCGCATTTATAAAAGCGCATTTATATATATAACCGAAGTCTACTGCTGAAGGAGGAAATATCCACATTTATCTGGTTTGAAACTCTACCTTTGGTCATGCAAATGGGTATAACTTGGAGGGGGTAGATAAAGTCGCATCGGTCCAATCAGGTATCAACAGTTTTTAGTTGTGTAATTTAGATGCATTGTCTTTAAGAAATCACTTTTGTTTTAAGTGATCTTGTAACAACATTTGCACAGTATTTTTGTGGGGCATATATGGAAAGGTTTCTATACAAAAACGATTCTCTTATTATAAACCATCATGCGCACAGTTTCCACCTCGATACACCTGAGCACACATTTTCGTCTAATAACTATCAAGCAAGCAGTGAATTGTCTGCGCAGTCTTTGATTACAATACACGGTTGAGTGCATAGCAATGTAAGAGCTGTGGAGCTTCTAGCTTTGATTGATTTTTGTCGAAACCCCAAGTGTTCCCTTCATCCAATCAGAATTTTTTTTAATCAAACGAAAGCTAACACATCCCCTAAAAATACTTTTCGTCACAAGGTTAACATATAACACAATTCAATGTTATAGCAAGGCGAATATGGAAAATCCTTTGAAAATTACCTATCCAAGCACATTTTTGAACAAAATGTAGGTTTTAAAAGACAAAACCTCAAGTGTTCCTTAAAATATTTTTAAATTTTATGTCATTAAATGAAAAAGCACAATTATATCGTCCATACTAACGTCACTAGAATGAGCAATGGCCAATTCTCTTTAAATTGCAAATCTTGTGCAAAAAGTTTCTATTTTCGCCTGTTTTGTCATACGGTTGTAAATTCCATGAAGAGCGTTTACAAATTGATATGTGAGAGCACATCAGACATGTCGAAATAATTTTTGAATTTTTGAAATTGGCGATATAATACACATTCTATGGCAAATTATTATTATTATTCATATTTTAAAGTCCTCGAAGTAAAATTTATAAATCTAATGATATGTACTTAAATTGTATATAGCTGGGAGGTAAAGCCGACGATCATTTGAAAATATTGACCTACTGTATTGAAGATATACATTTCCTCACAATACATATTTTTTAGGTCTTTTGGGGAACAAATGTATATCTTTAGAACTTGTTAACGCGTTTCAATCAAAAGAGGATATTTGTCATCTACGTCACGATAATAACCAGGGCGCAGTATAATGCACAATTTTTCGGGGATATATCGGAATTCCGAAACTGAACTGGAAATAGTACTGGTTAACAAAGTTCCTTGTATCTGATCCAGAAAGTTTACTTACTTGTGTACGTTTCAACAACACCTGTTGTCTTTATCAACACTTGATTGGTAGTGACTGCTGCTGACAACCGACGCTATAAGTAGTTCCAGCGTTGATCTTAGAGTTGCCAGTTGGATAAAGGAGGCTATAGAAATAAGAAAGAGGAGGGGCACCACCATGAACAGAGATGAAGGACAGTACCAACTATCTCACATATATGATGACTTTCTGAAACAGGGACCTAAAAAATCCCTTGGCGGAAAATCAACTGGCAACTCTAAGATCAACGCTGGAACTACTTCTAGTGTTGATAAAGACAACAGGTGTTGTTGAAACGTACACAAGTAAGTGAACTTTCTGGATCAGATACAAGGAACTTTGTTAACCAGTTTACTATACCGATCCTGATGAATCTGTTCAATCATGGAAATAGTACTATATTAACCTATAGTAACCCAAGTCTGGACTCCCACTGCTAATCCAACTAACGAGAAATAACCTAACGTTCTAAGTACTTTTCGGATAATGGACAATTTCGGCTAAAAGAATAAAGAGAGAAGATGAACCAAAAAGCTGTTTGTTTTTGTCGGGATTCTCTTGTATTAACCTTGTACCAAGCAGTAGGTCGGGGACCGGTAGCCACCAGTATGTCGCTGACCGGCCAACGAAACCGTGCGTATAATCACTTCAGGTGATTGCGTCGCCGCATCAGATGGGATGCATACTCGTACACGTGGGTATATATCGTAGTATTTGAATTAACTGGAAGTGTTAGTAAAATCTCAAATTTACATTTCTGTGCATTCATTCTCATTCCAACAGAAAATAATCACAACCATGAAAAAGCATTCGGGTTTCGGGTCAATATTAAAACTAACATTGTATGAAATATTAATGGTAGTCATATATTCCCAATCCTTAAAAAGATAAGTTTGCGTCTGACGTCAGGGCAAAGGCGCGATGGGATTGGTTGCTGACCTGCGCAGTACAGCATTTTTGGTCTGGTTGACAGGACGTCATACGCAAACTAGTCTTTTTATTTAGGTCTTCATTTATACCGCTTCATTCCAATAATTTCAGGCTTGATGACACAAACATTGGTTGGCAGAGTGGGACCTCGAGCTGTAGCTGTGATGTGCGGTGTAGTCTATAACGTCGGTTTCCTAATTTGCGCAGGTGCCACTAATGGATATGTTATATCGCTTGGTCTTCTGTTGACAGGTAATTTGACTTTATGATAACATTATGAAAGATGGACCGATAATTTAACATGCCTCTTGGTTTGGCTACGTATATTGCGTACGCGCTATCACCGATTTGACCATAAACTGTTTTAAATTAAATAGCGACGACGTTATCAAGTCGCAACGCACAATAAT
Organism: Amphiura filiformis; assembly: GCF_039555335.1. Lineage (NCBI taxonomy): Eukaryota > Metazoa > Echinodermata > Ophiuroidea > Amphilepidida > Amphiuridae > Amphiura > Amphiura filiformis. The sequence goes on along the minus strand of NC_092634.1, from coordinate 21,899,829 downwards.
GAAGAATGTCTCGAAGGAAATCAAAGTGAGGAAGCCTTCTTTCACGGAATGCAAGTATAAACCTTCCACGGCAAAAATGAAACAAGGACGCCCTCTGTTGTTAGAATAACACGGCACTCCTCGAGCTCGGCGAATTGCCTGAATCACTTCACTTGTGAGATAGGGACGGTTAGGTGGTACTACACCCCCAGATAAATTTGCATTTTTTCTCAAAAATAACTACATACTATGGTAACAACAGTTATGTATATTAAAGTGGCAACGAATCCAATTACTTCACTGAAATTTCGGTGGTTCAAGACAAGTGATTCATTTATATATGTTAAGAAATGAGGTACATTCTAGCGGTACCTCTTTTCTTATCATAAATAACGTACCGATTTTCTTGAGTCACTGACCCAGTGTAGTAATTGTATTCCTTGCCCCTATAATATACGTAACTTTTGTTACCAGTGTGCTATTATTTTTTAGAGAAAAATGCAAAAATAGTCAAAAGGGGTGTAGTACCACCTTAAATAGTAAATTGTTATTTGGCACACTGTCTTATTGATAACGAATCATGCATGTCACGAAATCGAAATATTAAACTATCTTTTATAAAATGCTCTCTTTATCAGGTTTCACCTTCGTTCAGAATATCGTTATGTTGGGAATTGTACCAGAATATTTTGACCGACATTACAATACTGCTGTTAGTATTTATTGTTGTGCAACTGCCGTAGGAATTATAATCATGCCTCTCATAACACAATGGTTTCTTCTGACGTACGGCTGGCGTGGCACTTTGGTTCTCGTGTGTGGAATTGGTGCTCATTCTATTCCATTGAGTGGTTTATTACGATCTCCGAGACACCTAAAATGGGCAAAACAGAAAATGATCCATTGCTGAGAATCCCGAAAAAATGATCAGGATGATAAAAATAACTCATGTCTATCAAATATGAGCAAAGTCCTGAAAAGAGTCATCTCGGGACCAACGTTGCTGAATACGTCATTCATTGCCAAACTTTTGGTACCTGCATTTTCATATGGCTACGTATTCGACGGTTGGATGATATATATCGTTTCCTATACTGTTGCTAATGGAGCATCAACTAAAGAATCTGCAATTATAGCAAGCTGTGGTGGAATTGGCGTGCTTTTAATCAGAATGATCCTACCAATTCTGAACAATGTAGCAACAGCTAGACAAATTATTCACGCGTCATCCATTTTGGTAGCCTTATCTTTGATATCCATTACTTTCATAAAAAGCATTGTAGGAATGAGTTTGGCATCGTTTGGCTTTGGAATCGGTGAAGGTGCTCTTGGAGCTGAAATTTATATCCTAAGTAAAGATGTCGCTGATGAAGATCACTACTTCACTGTGTATGCTCTTTTACATGTTTCAAATGGTCTTGGTCTCGTTTGCAGTGGGTTCCTTACAGGTAAGGCAAAGTTTTGCATTGAGTACTTAATATTCTAGTCAAAATGATTTATATCTTTCTCATCCAGCAGTACAAATGTAATATTAGGTTTTCTCGCTTAATAAAACCTCTAGTTTCAATGTCTCTTTAATGGACGTTTATATTTTTAATCAATCCAAAATTGATGCAAACAAATCATTTTGATGCAGGGTCAAGGTGACGGAGGAGGATAAGAGAAAAAGGAAGAGTTGGAAGAAAGAGAGGACGAAAAAGATGAAGGAGAAAGAGGTGGAGAAGGATTAACATTAACCAATACTAATGTTTTATATCGCAGGATTTGTTTATGACGCTACACAGAGTTTCTCTATATCTTTCGGTATGTTAGCTGGGATGGCCTTGATTACATCTTTATCAATTGAGATAGAAAAGGTTTGGACAGCTGCTACGTCGCACCATCAGGATGGTGAAAGTTCATAAGGACGCTGCCGGGTCGAATAGTTACGGGTGCAGCCCGTCACTCAGAAGACCCGGTAGTCAGAAGACCCGCTATTCAGAAAACCCATTATTCAAAAGGCCCGCTAGTCAGAATTTTCTGAGTAAAAGGCCTTCTGCATAATGGACTTTCTGAATAGTGGGCTTTTTGTTGTATTTTATGTAAAAGTCCCGCTACTCAGAATTTTTTTTCTAACCAGCGGGTTTTCTGGCTAGCGGGCCACTATTCAGACTTACGACTAGTGGGCTGTTTTAATCATTTGGAAGAACTCGGTTAGCCTTAACCCTAACCCTAACTCTAGCCCTAACCCTAATCCTAGCCCTAACCCTAATCCTAGCCCTAACCCTAAACGGTTGTCTGAATAGAGGGTGTGATTCTGCAAAGGGCCCGTTAATCAGAAGGATTCTGGTTCCCGCGTTTGGTACCAAAAAACGGGAACATGTCAAATCGGTGGAAAAAAAATGGAAAAACAGATTTACCAGGGCAAACAGGAAAGCATCTGAATCCCGGGGGGGTACTCAAATTTTTTGGGTAGGGTGTGCCTCCGAAGATTTTGAAGTAGGACCCATGGCTATACCACTTCAAACCTGATTTTTACTACCGATGCATATACCAACATAGAAACGACACCCATGACTATACCAGTTGAAAAGACAAAAATACCACCCATTGATATACCAACCCATATACTGACCCATCCATATACCACTATACGTTTAGAATACCGTAACAAATTTTCACATCATTTGTTTTATTTCTTGTTTACTGTATTTTGTATTCTATTTATCAAGGGTCTATCATTTATTAATTATTATTATTTTGTTTGTTAGGGGTGGTGCAATAATTATGTGTACCCCGGGGTGGTGAATTATAGGGGGGCAAAGATTTTTGGCAGACCAAAAGGGGGGGGAATTTTGGCAGAACATTTTGAGAATTCACAACCCCGGGGCACACATAATTGTTGCACCACCCCTTATTTTGTAATGAATACAAATCCAAAATATATTTATTGTTGTTTTGTTTTCTCAGTTTCTTTCATCTATGTTCGTTTGTCTTGTAGGGGCCAATATTTAGCCTAGTTTGTAACAAATATTGTGTAGGGAAAGATGATTCTTGCACTTATTTATTTTTAATTTTATTTAACAACATACAAAAACCACGAAAACAGTGGTGCAGCCAGTGCCCCCCCCCCCCCATACCCTGCATGGTGAAAGAAGAACGAAAAAAGAAATTTTGAACATCAACATGAATTTTTTATTTACCGGTATATTTTTTTTGTACGGTACCTTTTTCCGTCCCACTCATGATTTATTGAAATTTTAAACGAATTTAATATTCACGCATTTCTGTTCAATGCACTTGCAATTATCATTGAATTATCGAACCAAAACAACATCAATTTGACCCATGCATATCGATCGTGTGTGATCTTGACACTTTTGGCAGTGCTGTCGCGTGTCATGTCAGCTGAATTCGGCACCAAAAATATAACTCAACTTTACACTAAAAACTTACCCGATTGTTGATAAAACCTATTTATATGATTCGATGCATTTAAAAATCGGCAGTTAATTTACTCAAATTTTGCGATCCCGAGTTCGAGAGGCAAAACTGACTTAAAAAAACAGCGATGAAAAAATTGCTGTTGCAACTTCGATACCGATAGTATTTCAGTGATTTATCAAAATTGGCTGGAGTAAACAAGTAGTGCTGGGCTCGCATATACTACACCGGAAGAGTGTCGCCATCTGTTTGCAATGACAACTCAACGTTTGCTAATCGGACTATCAATTGATTTGCCCAGCTCTGAATTTATGATTCTGATTTGCCTTATTTGGATTGCAATGTACCTTATTTGGACACGCTCAGACAATTTATTTTCGTGAAATTCATGCAAGTGAGTTTAAAGATTTTCGACCCATTGATATACCAAAATCTGATTTAGACCCCATTTCAATACCAATTTCAACTTACTACCCATGCGTATACCACACAAACGGAAAAAATAAGGGGTCATTGAGATACCAAGCGGCCGAAAATGCGACCCATGTTTGCGGCACGTCCCTGTATGGCCATTTGTACTGAGTACCCCCCGGATCTGAATCATAATTTCTCACTTCTGCATTAGCTGATCACGTAGCTCAAAATAACCATGTTATAGGCTGGGAGGATAGCTCTATTCTTACAACTGAAAATGACAAGAATACAAGATGGGTCAAGGAATCCATCTGGATCAGGAGGCGGGGCACCCAATCTATGAACAGAGTTGATGGCACAGTCAAATTAAGCCACCTTTATGATGTATTGATCACTGGTGATGAGAGTGTTACTTCAATCAATACCAACAAGAAGTCAACTGGCAACAACTCAAGCAGATCAGTGCATCATCTGGCTGATGACAAGAGCAGACCTTAGCTCTTGAAACGTCCCAAACAGTAAGTGTTTCAATTGGACTTGCATAGAAGAAATGTTTAATAAATAAGGTATCCATATTCATCCACGAAGTTGAGGAAGAAATCAGCCTAGATGCCTGCTTAAGGGGAAGTCTTTTGTGCCTAATTATAGAGGGCCAGGGGATTCACTCTATCATTATAAAGAAATATTTGAAGAAATCAAAGAACCCCAGGAATAAAAATTGTAGTGTAATTCATGCCAGACACAATTTCTTGAATTTTTGTAATCGATCAAAAACCAAACATTTTATACCAATTTTGAATTTAGCCTCTCTCCCTTTTGAAGCCGCGTCCCGGGCGATGCTTCCCTATTTAATTTCACCGAATTGACTTACATACGATTTGGTCATATGCCCCAACTTTTGTTGCTACACCATTCATAATACATGCGATAATCGAGCTCTATACGACCGGGTGCATATGTAGGTTAGGCGCATGTACACTCTGTATTTGTTATGAATTTGTTTTGTATGGCAGTACATGACTGAGAAAGAGATTACACATAGTTAGTCTTTCTAACAGTCTGTGCAAGGATTCGCCGGTTTGTACTATGTATGAACTGTCTGAAGTGAAGGCCAATAGCCTCAATGCCTTATCGGCAATCTCGCGGGCCATAGGCCTATAGTAATTTAAATCGTGAAACCGTAGAGCGATCTGTTGGGCAGCATAGATATTGAATAAAATTGAATCCCATCACATCAATTCAAAGCGAGTACACCTGAGATGTCGTTATTTGACGTCACGCCGAATTGCAATGCGCAGTAACGATGTTCGACAACCGATGTGCGCGTCGGCGCAGATGGGCGTGACGTAAAATGACGACATCTCAGGTGTACTCGCAAAGGCGTATGGGATTTACCGAAATGGTCAATTGGTTTTTTTTACAATCTATAAGGGGAAGGAAAAATAGAAGACAGCTTTTCGTCACATCTCACACTTTTTAATAACCTCTCTGACTTATCATACACCTTTATCGCTTAGATGGAGTACGCAAATGGTAACGTTTCCAAATACATCTGTGGAATCGGATGTAAAATAATAATTTTTAACAATCGATAAGAGGAACGAAGAATAAAAGACCGTTTCTCATCAAGATGAACTGTCAAAGTTTACACTTATCAGATTTCACACCTTTTAAAAACCTCGCTGACTTAGAAAATATGTATTCAAGTGGCGAATTGGAGTTATTGTATAACGTTATCGTAATGTGTATATAATCTAAATATGACTGTAGTGTAACGCAATGTAATGATTTAAATATAATGCAATGTAATGTCAATTATTTTATAAATATAATAAGTGTAATGTATAGCAAATATAACGTGATTCTATGTAATGTAACTATATAACGTAATGTTAATTTTTGCATGTAATATGGTCAGTGGCGGCGCTACGGGGAGGGGACAAGGGGGCATTTCCCCCCCAATATTTTTCTCCCCCCCCCCCAGTTTGCCACCCTCCCTTACTTGAGGCAAACCCACAAAATCACACAAATTTGTTGTTGATTTTGCCCCCTCTCGAAATTCACATTGCCCCCATGCCCCCACCACTGAATATGGTGCAAAAATGTCGTGTAGTGTGATTATATTTATTTGTTTAGAGTGCATATGGTACGAGTCGTTAAAGACTCGAGGCCAAAAAACCTTTTACCTAAATTCACTTCAGAAAAGAAAAGAAAAGAAAAGAAAAGAAAAGAAAAGAAAAGAAAAGAAAAGAAAAGAAAAGAAAAGAAAAGAAAAGAAAAGAAAAGAAAAGAAAAGAAAAGAAAAGAAAAGAAAAGAAAAGAAAAGAAAAGAAAAGAAAAGAAAAGAAAAGAAAAGAAAAGAAAAGAAAAGAAAAGAAAAGAAGAAAAGAAAAGAAAAATATGAAAAGAAAGAATATGAAAAGAAAGAATATGAAGAGAAAAATGTTTTCCCCGCCCGGGATTTGACCCAACGACCCCCCGTACCGGCCTCAGGTGTCAACCAGCAAAATGTGTGAGCGTTTCCCGGCCAACGTTTTTGTAGTTTGACAGGATTACGCAATCGGATCGCGTAGGATGAATGGTCGTGCAGTCGCTTCGTGCCAGGCAGCGAGGGGCATGATATACAGAGACGCCAAAACCGCTCAGCCGTATGGCACTTTCCATACACTCGGAACATGGAAGTGAATTTTGCAGCTGCCGTGATCACTTGTACACGCGCACCGTTCAATTTGCACACTGAGTGATTGGAGCCCAGCCAACACGGGGAATTTTAAAACCGTTACGGCGACTCTCACCCATTAATAATAAAAATTTGTATTGTATTTAATTAATACAAATTAGAGGTTAGTTGTTACTTTGTGGGGTTCATTATCGAACCCCAATGGTTTTAGCTTGTATCTATAGTATTTATTAACATACTTGTTTAGTTTGTGATATTGTCAGCGTTTCAAAATAAATCAATTACACGACCGACAAAGGAAAATTCCTGAATTTAGTAAATTCGTGCCGCATACCACCTACTTCTAGTAGCGTTATTGTTACAGTTTCTTTCTTAACACAACCCAAGCCAAAAACTAATGTATTTTGAGTAAATAGCATTCACAGTTCCACACACAACCCACCAAAAGCAAAACATATTGAAGAAAACTACTATTTTTTGTTTACATTTGAATTATTTGTATTTTATGCTGTCCTAATTGTATATATATTGGCGTCTTCGAAATTGTAAAAATAAACACTGCGCTGTTTTGTGACGCTTTCGAGGCTGCCGTCCTCCATGAGAGCCTGTAGATCATCCTCTAATCTCTCTCGAAAGTCACTGTATCGGTCCGATACATTGAAGATGATCAGCCCACCTGAACAAAAAAAAAAAAAAAAGTACACATAGATGAGTCAATTTAAGTACTAAAATGGGCGCACCTAGACAAAAATGGATCACCAATGTTTTTGCTTGCTAGTGACTCAAAGCATCCTCCTGAACAACACATCTAAAATTATTATCTAAAAAGGACAAAAAAGAGCATAGGGGAAACAATGTCAATTTGCATATTTTCAAAATGGCCGCTAATGCAGGCCTCAAATTTCAAAATCGGTTGAATATGGATAAAAATCATCTTATTGTATTGTTCTCATTATTAGGATTCAGACAAAATATAGTTTGACATATCTCTGAAGTATAGTTCTTGAGTTATAGGCATAAAGGTCAAATTTTGGTCTCCATGATTATGTACAGGGCCAGGGTAAAAAATAAATAAAAAATGCTCCGATTTCGCTCAAAGTGGTCTCTTATTGTTCCGCTTGAAACCAAATTTAACCAAAGAATACTTTGCCATATCTCACGTATTTTGTTACCTGGGTAACAGGGAAAGAAATTCAAAGCCCATTTAATCATGTTAATCTTGATATATTTTGTGATGTTACCCAGGTAACAAAATACCTGAGATATGGCAAACTATTATTCTCTGTTTAAAATTTTGTCCCAAGTGGAACAATTTGAGACCACTTTGAACAAAATCGGAGCATTTAATTATTTTTTTAGCCCTTTACATAATGATGGAGACCAAAATTTGACATTTGACCTTCATGTCTATAACTCAAGAACTATACTTCAGAGGTAGGTCAAACTATACTTTTTTCTGAATCCTAATAATGAGAGGAATACAATAAGATGATTTGTGACCATCCAGCACAACTGAGCCCGGAAGTCGCCAAACATCATTTATGAGATATTCAACCAAAATATTCTGCTTTAAATTAGCTTTAAAATGATGTATATCATGTCTATAGTACTTGACATTTAAGTAGTGAAAAATCAATAAAACAGTCAATAAATCCTTTCTTTCCTATTGTTTATTGTTAAGTTCAATGGAGTATATCTCAATAGTGGCACTAGAGATATCCGGGCTCAGTTGTGGTGGATGGTCACATTTAAGCTATACATTGCACATCGTCATCATCCCTGTATCTTCGTGTTAAAAATTGCCGTGATAGTACAGCGAATCCTCTCGTTTTTTAACAGCTACGCATCGCGATTTTGTTCGAGATAGGCCGAGCGACTCAGGCTAAGCATACCATGACTATCATATGAGATACCACAGCGTTTCTATATTCTACACATTATTACGATTTGTGCATGCTCTAGTACCCCATATGATGTTTCTATTACCAGGGTTTTGTTTCCAGTACACTCACTCGAAAAGCAGTACACTAATTAGCGGGGCCTTGCAGCTTGCTGTGGATATATTTTACTGCATTTTTAAAGTAAAAAATTTGAAATCCAAAGTAAAAATTGACATATATTTAATTTTGAGAATGACAATTATACTTTATAGGTATAAAGGAACGCGTTTAGCCCATTCAGTTAAGTTCCAGGTGCACGTCCTATAACACAATGCATATGTAAACTTTCTTTATCTGTGTCAATAATAGAATATTGATTTCAACAGAGTATTGAGCTGTATGGAAAAAAATATTTATAATACAGGGTGTTGACACTGTGCATTGGAGATAGGGCAAACTATACTTTGTCTGAATCCTTAAATTGAGAGGAATACAATAAAATGATTTTTATCAATTTTCCACCAATTTTGAAATTTAAGGCCTGTATTAGCGGCCATTTTGGAAATATGCAAATTGACATTTTTCCCATATGCCCTTTTTTGCCCTTTTTAGATATGTTGTTCAGGAGGGTGTTTAGAGTCATTAGCAAGCAAAAACATATTGGCGTTACATTTGTGTCTAGTTCATACGTAAATTAACTCGTCTAACATTGAAAAACGTTTTGGACCGTACATGTAGCCCATCAAATACAGGGTGCCCCATAAAACACCAACGAATATGGTGATATTTTGTAATGTGTTTTCAATAATGATTCAGTGTCCATAGTATGTGAAAGCTACATCTTTTAGTTATTATTTGTAATACACCAGAGCGCATTTGATAAAACAATTTTGAAGATATGATTTTGGTTGACTTCAAGTCATACTGTACTGTTTAATTGCATAGTGCACCACTTGTGGAGCCTTGCGTGTGTCCGTTGTGGCTCTATTTGTCAAATTGTTCTCAAATATCAAAACCTTTTTGTAAAAATTGAGACGTGTACATTACACATGTCACAGGAAATTTCAAAATATGCATATAATTATTTGTCTCCTGCGCAGACCTTACAATACACAGGTGACAATGCATATAATTATTTGTCTCCTGCGCAGACCTTACAATACACAGGTGACAATGGGCTATTCCAGAAAATAGATGCACACCCCCTATAGAGGAGTTTGGATTTCCGGACTTTTTGTCCAGTCGTGATTGTTGGATATCCAGACTTTTAAAATGTCCAAAGGTGAAAAAATCCACCAGAAAAATAATTCAAAATCTGAAATCATCAATTTGAGAGCTCATTTTGGACAAATCCGTGAATTTTCATTCATTTCATTGCATTTCCAAGATTTTTTCAGTAACATTGGTAACCGGAGTTCCAGTCGTTTCCAGAAAGCAAACTTGGAAATCCAGTCATTTCTTTTACTGATAACTTACTCCTCTATAGGGGGTGTACACTTATTTTCTGGAATAGCCCAATACATAAAAACCCTATAATGCCCCCTATAGTCACATTTGGGAAACCAGTGTTCTGGTGTGTTGACAAATAATTTTGGCACATTCCTCTATAGTCACATCATAACTTTTGATATTTGAACAAACTTTTTCAACGTAGCGCCACCTATACCTGAGGCGCGAGGAATTAAAACAAACATTGCTACTACGACGAATAACAAAATATGAGGAGGGAATGCCTCGTAACAAGAAAGAGCAATGTTTACTTCGTTTTGTGCTATACATATTTTGAAGCTTATTTGTACAGTGCAGGTACATGTAATCAAAATTAAAATTCTATTTTCTGATGGAAATGTTTCAATATTGTGTAAAGTTACTTTTTGGCTTTAATTTTAAGTAAACGGAACTCAATGCAGCCGAGTGACAGGTACAATATTTAATTTGTATTACATTTGTTTTATTATAGTGTGTAGTAATAAGCAACTACATCCAAAGATATGGGGTTTAAATTAATTTTAACAGAAATCATATTTGGTCAATTCTTAAAATTGTTCGCGTGATTTATTTATTTATTTATTTATTTATTTATTTATTTATTTATTTATTTATTTATTTATTTATTTATTTATTTATTTATTTATTTATTTATTTATTTATTTATTTATTTATTTATTTATTTATTTATTAACCATATTTAAGCAGGGTAACCTACTCAACAAATATTACAATGTTGATTTTCAGTAGGGCCCTGAGACAAACATATAAAAGCATTAAATACACGTAGATTATACATTATTAAAAACCATTTTCAGTAAGGCCCTGAGACAAACATATAAAAGCATTAAATACACGTAGATTATACATTATTAAAAACCATAAAAATTGAGCTTACATAAATATTACAGAGCATTAAAATACCTTATATAAATATTATACAGCATGAAAACCAAGTTTTGACATGTATGAGCTGCAGAATTAGTTGTGCTACAATTTCAGGTCTTCTTTGAGTTTCTTTTTGAATTGCATTAGTGAGTTGACTTAACGAATATCTTTCAAAATAACATTCCATCATCTTGATTGTATATTGGACGTTTAATTCACAATATTGTTAAGCATGTATGTTAGCGGGGCATAACTGAATTGTAATCTCATAAACCTATCCAACTATAGAAAATAACATTCCATCATCTTGATTGCGCATTGGACGTTGAATTCACAATATTGTTAAGCATGTATGTTAGCGGGGCATAACTGAATTGTAATCTCATACACCTATCCAACTATAGAAAATAACATTCCATCATCTTGATTGCGCATTGGACGTTGAATTCACAATATTGTTAAGCATTTATGTTAGCGGAGCATAACTGAATTGTAATCTCATAAACCTATCCAACTATAGAAAATAACATTCCAGCAAAAATAAGGTTGAACGAAACGTAACTCAGGCGAACGGAAAACTTTAATTTACAATGGTATTACAAAGGATAAGGTAAGTTTTGTGAGATCTTCTACAGCGTAAATCTCAAGACATGTTACAAACAACGGAAATATTATTGAAATTGATATGCCAGTCAAAGCAGAATTATTACTCAATGTATTTTGGCCCATCCCATCTTGTGCATTTAATCATGTGTACATGCAAAGATATATCGATTTTTCAATCATTAAATAACTTGATTTTTTTTTAATTGTAGGTATCGGTCCAGTCCAGGTAGTTTTCAGTGACTAGTTTTCAGGTGCTACTTTTGTTGTGCCAGAGAGCGCCACCTGTTGTTCATACACAGCAAACAAGTTACGGGAGTCATGTTGTTGAATTTCTGGTCACTTGATTCAGTGACCAGTCTTTCACTGGGCGGTCACTTACAGTAATGGATGGCGGATACCTTCAAAATACACCTAAGATAATATGCCTAACCTTAGACGTCTAAGATGCAATCTTAGACTAAGATGCAATCTTAGACGCCTAAGAATTCGGCGGTAGACTTAAATCAACGAATGACAGGACTAGAAATCCCAAACAACCAATCATCTTAGGCGTATTCAATTATTGACCAATGAAATCTTGGATTTTACACGCCTAAGATTTTTCTTAGACGTCCAAGATTGACCATTTGACCATGACTAGTGATGGACGGTATCGCAAATTCGATCAAAACGTACGACGGACACTGTAGAGAAGCTCTCACTAGCGCCTGTTGTTGTTAGTCAGACCCTGTAGATGATGCTACAGGCTGTGTTGGCATGGTTGGCTGTCATGTTATTTGGTCAAACTGATCTAGTCCGACGAGTAGGACCTGTTTTTTTTCTTAGTTAATACCAACTATAATCTAACTCTGATCGCTCAAGAAAGATTAACCACAAAAATCCACTAACCGCGCCTCCCGAAAATCTTGCATCTTAGACGTGTAAGGTTAGGCGTATTATCTTAGGCGTATTTTGAAGGTGTCCGCCATCTATATACAGTGACATCTTCAAAAACAAGGATCAACGGTAACAAAAAACTGATCTGAAACACATCATCCTGAAATGTAAAATTCAAGATCCATTCTACTACAAACTTGTTAGGCTGAATGTCTTCCTTGATTTTTAATGCCTGAAACGACAGGTTCATGACCCAAAATTACCACTCAAATGTGTTTTTGTCAATTTGAGGCTACTGGAGATATGTATTGCACAAATATGATGTCAGGTGTGTACCGGAAGTTGTTAACTATACAATTACATTGAATTTTGGGTTATTTGTAGCTCAAGAGGTGTCAAAATAACACAAATTTTACGTTACATGGGTGGTATCTAGTATTGTAGATGGCGCTGTGTGATATTCTGCTGAATACCACGACCAAACTGGTCACTGAAAACAGACACGGACGGACAATAGAGTGGTTATAGTTCCCGTGGTTAAAAGTGCTTTGAATTCTTGCTTTGAATTAGTGTTTTATAGCCTATTATTTTAATACATTTTAGATATTTGTGCCTATAATAGCAAACTTCGCTCGCGCTGGCTGCCGTATTTGGATTGCGCGCTACCATATTTGCACATATTGTGATACGCACTTTTGTTATTGGTCGTCTTGTTTTAGCCTGATCGATTTTTGGAAAGGGAAGATGTAAAAATCATCTATTTTTATAAACTTTTGAGCAAAATTTGGTGTAATTTTGCAAGGTGAAGAGATTAAAGTGACGGTTATGAATGAGGTATATGAATGAGGTATTATGAATGAGGAATATCCCTAGGGGCTACGCCCCTCAGGATATTCCTCGGTTCCAAAGGCAAAATGTTTAGATTTTTCACAATGCCCTCCAAATAACCGATGCGCAGTTATTAACCTCTAAATAAATACAGATAGGGTCTGTTAGATTCTTGTAAATCACCAAAGTGGAACAAATAATATTTTATACAAAACAATTTCAACATGCTAGGACATGATTAAAATGTGCTTACAAACTATTTCAAACAAATTTAATTTAACAATTGACAATGATTGGCATTAACATGCTGATATGTCTACTCAACAGTCTCGATGTCGCTAGCCAAATATTTAGATTATAATAGAAACAATTATCTATAGTTTCTATACCAGATTTTCAACTACAGCTTCTGTGTTATATCTGCAAAAGAAGTTGAACTGCATTTAAATATTGGGTTTTACCTTATTTTTTACTACAAATATTACACTTCAATTAGTTTGCATTTATATTTCTGTTGTTAACAAAGGCCTGTGTCTAGGAACATTTCGTCGCTGTTTTGGCATAGTTTCATATGACGATTTTTGGGCAAAATGAGTTATATAAACTTTCAAAATCTATGAATGAAACTCTATATATTCACAAAGTTTTTGAGACCCAAATGTAATTAGTTAATGAGATACCAGTATGGCACTAATTAGTATGATACGACATGTTTTTAATGTAACAGCCCCCCCCCCCCCAAATCAACATTCTGTGTTTTGGCATACAGTCGTATCATAGTCGTATCATGGTACGTCGCCATAGGTCACCGTGTAACTGCAGTTTCCTATTGTTTTGGCATACTGTCGTATCACATGGCGTATCATATATTTTTACATAGGTTGTTAAATTGTGCATATTTTGGCATACTGCCGTATGAGTTTGCAGATTAATTACTTCTAATTAGTGAATGAATAAAAAGTTTGTATTAAGTTGAGAACAAAGACAAATATATTATTGATTATATTCTTTGATAATAATAAACATATTTTACTTTGGTGCTCTCCAGTGGGTCTTCAAAAATTGGAAAAACTTTAAATGCGATTTTCTCAAAACGGCATTTTTCGTCATACGACAGTATGCCAAAACAGCGACGATTTATTTTGTCACGTCATAATATTACCTGTTATCCCCCCCCCCCTATTTTAGCGTGATGGGCTATTCCATTTGAAAACCATACATCCCCTATGGAAGGCATGACCATAATCACCCATTCATGTAACATCACTTGAAATCCACACCACCCCTGTGGAAGATTAAGGTCATGTTTTCCATATGGGGTGTATGAATTTCAACCGGAACAGCCCAATCTAGAACCGATGCATTTTAGACGGACTAGAATCACAATATACATCTATGCTTGAAATAAATCAATTAAGGGTTGTTTTACCTGGTTTAAGAATTCGTACGAATTCTGAGAAATGTGCCCCTTCAATGTGACCTTCCAATACAGAACCAGTGCTGACCAGACAGTCATAGGAATCTATTCCAAGAAACAAGATCAAGACACGCTCTAAAGGTTAGCAAATTTTTTAAACTGTTGCGATTTGGTAGTTCACAGCATCTTGCGAATGGTAGGGAGCTTTGGCAAAAACTGCATTGATGTAGAAGAATTTTGTAGGCCCTGTGGTTCTGAAAAAGGGCTAAAACAATATCCCTTTTGTAAAACGTGCATAACTCATTAACAACAATAAATCAAGCAAGTTTTCAAATGTATATGATTTGTAGAATGAAATTTTGCAAAACATCAAAGTGTTATTTGTCAATAATATATTGATTTAAATAATGGAAATCGATTTTGGTTACTTGACCCGATTAGTGTTAGATTTGACATTGATTTAGTCAAATTTGACATAATTTCTGGTCAAATTAGACTAGAAATCTAGTGACATCTGATCTACAATAAGCCAAAACATTAAGGTACCAGTTGTGTTCACCCCTCTATATCGTAAATAAAACATGTTAAAACAAGCAGCCAATACATGTACTCTTTAGCTCTGAATTAAAACCTTATTCGTTGAAATTGGTTGAGAATTGAAGAAACGGCGATCTAAAACCTAATAAAGAAACGAAATCAAAAGTTGCACTTTGTGTTCTAATCAATAAAAGCACGATTCTAGTTTTAACGTGCTAATCAATGGAAGCACGGCGTTTAATAGTTCTCTTGATCGCGAATGCTTTATATAGCCTACAATAGGCATCTTCCTTTGGTATTTGGATTGTCGTGGTTTTTTATTTCTAGAACAATTTCAACAAATGATGTCTTAAATTCGAGCTAAAAGATGCCGCTATTGGCTGCCGGTTTCAATAATATGACATATCTGTCTTTGTTTAGGATATACAGGGTGAACATAACTGGTACCTTAAATTATTGGCGTACTGTATTATACTAGGAATCTAGTCCTATTCGACTAAACATTTTAAAGAGTGTATTATATAGATATGATTTTCTAACCTGAGGTCTCAAGGATTTTCTGAGTATCCTTGCTAGGTCTGAGGTTCCTGGAGGTATGAAAATATACAAAATAGCGGGACCAGATTGCTATAAAACATACCCCAGTTTTCGCTGGGAGTTTGGTTGAAATTTTCAGCCCCGCCCTTTTTTTTTTTTTTTTTTTTTTTTTTGTTTTTGCATCAGGTTCCCTGTTTAAGTATTTGTCCCTTATGTATAGAAACCTGTGAAAGCCAAATCAAACGTACGGGTTAGAACATTTTGATATATGATTTGTCCATTTGAAACATCTTTTCATACGGCACGCTGTATTGGGTTCTTTGTTGTTTCAGGACAACTCTTAAGGATCTTTGGTCACCTGTTTTAGTTCTCTAAAGAGGCCGTGGAACCTGTAATGCTTTTTCATAAGTTTTTTGAATTTTCAGGAACATTTTGAGGATTTAGATGTGACGGTTCTCCCAGGAATACACTTTGAACCCTTTTGGAACCTTTTCGAGTTCATTCTGGGATAAAGTATCAGCCTCTTGGCCCATTCCATCTGACAGGTACCTCCACCAGAGAAAAGAAACCATGATATTAAACTTTGCTTACTATTTGGAATGTTCGATTGTTTTACAGGATCTAACGCTTCCTTGTAGATGTTCTTGTACACGTTTCGTGGCAACTTCTTTAACATTTCTTCAGATGGCTCCAATGCATCGATATTCTCAAAACCCAATTTGGTGACCTTATAATAAGAATATTTGAATCAATCAGCGATGTAGACATGAAGAATTATTATTATTATTATTATTATTATTATTATTATTATTATTATTATTATTATTATTATTAGCGTTATTAGTGTTATTATTATTATTATTATTATTATTATTATTATTATTATTAGCGTTATTAGTGTTATTATTATTATTATTATTATTATTATTATTATTATTATTATTATTATTATTATTATTATTATTATTATTATTAGTGTTATTAGTGTTATTATTATTATTATTATTATTATTATTATTATTCATTAACGTTATTCAATGAAGTTCTCATCCAAAAGTCATGGTCTTACTAGCCCTGCGGGCGTTTTCTAAAATTGGACTTGTATCAACAGCAAGCCTTTACTACAGCCGTTGCTGTCGCTTATTGCTTGTTGTCAGTATTTTTGATAGGCCTCCTATATTAAGAATTTCTCAGCAATTCCTGATCTCTTTTTTTCGTTTTGATTTTGTTAAAGCCTCTGTAAACAGTGGTAAAAGATAATGGGACATGTAATGTAACACCCTTTATGAATAATGCAATAATTTAATAGATCGCAGCTTCCACGCGAGGCCGTGGGTTTTTCCTACGATATATACAACCATAGACTACCAACTTGCCCTACCTCGATCCCCGTTAGGCCAGTACCTGCTGCAACGTCAAGTATTCGAGCTTGCTTAACCTGGACTTGGCTCTCCATAACTTCCGCGATGATGCGAACGCCAATTATATACAATATGTCTAGATGTTCATACTGCAAAAAAAATCCCATCGATTATTAGAAGTATTTTACTATCATGTCTTTACGGATACTAAACAAAAAAAGGGGACGAGTTGACAAAATCACGAGTCTGCATGTAAAGTCTGCACAAAAAGTAACTCAGCTGTTATGAATACGCCTATAGATTCAGAACTGATAATTGTTTTCACAATATTTCAACATAATAAGAAGGATGGTTTATTTACGCGCATTTTGATACCCCAATTGTCCAATTTTGTTCAATATTGACAATACAGCAGTGTTTTGAAAGAAAAAATAGCCCAAATTAAAATTTACAGTTATTTGTATTGATTTGAAGTAAGCGAGAAGATAATGGCAGGCTTTACGTGTTTACAGTTCTGGCATTATAACCATTGATCGCTGTAAACTGCAACTTTTAAATTCGGGTATTTTTCTGTAAAAGAACTACTGTGTTGTTAATATTGAACGACATTTGACGAATGGGGTATCAAAATGCGCGTAAATAAATCATCCTTCTTTTTATGTTCAAGTTGAAATATTGTGAAAACAATTATTTGTTCTGAATCTATAGGCGTATTTATAACAGCTGAGTTACTTTGTGTGCAGACTTTAGATTCTTTGGACATCTGGAACCCAATGAAAAGAAGAGCCACGTGCTCAGATTGTGATAAAATTACAACACTGCATTCTTTAGGGTATCGACCTATCTGCGATTAACATATATCAGGTTATCAATACAAAGGTCAAAGGTCACCTTTTGAGCTCCACAGGATCAAATTTGAAAACAATTGCTCCGGTTTTGATCAAAATGGTCTTAAATCATAATTATTTTCTTAGAGGGTACTACACCCTGTTCAATTTGTGCCTATTTTTGCATTTTTCTCAAAAATCATAGCGCATTGGTGATAAGTAAAATATGTATATTATAGGGCAAGGCTACAACTACTGCACTGGAAATTGTATTTCAGCACAGACAACAATTGTGTAGTTACAGTCAAAAATGAGGGAAAACCAGTATTTGATCAATAAATCAATAACTACTTGCCTTGAGTCATTGAATTTTCAGGGCAGTACTTGTAGTCCTTGCCCCTATAATATACATATCTTAATTGTCACCAATGCGCTATAATTTTGAGGAAAATGCAAAAATATGCACACAAATTGGCCAGGGTGTAGTACCCCTTAAGGAATCGGATATTAACGTTTGCACAGTATTTTTGTAGGAGCTGAGAGTACACCAGACATATCGAATTGCTGAATTGCATATTCTGAATACGAGGAATGTCCTTCTGATATTAAATAATTTGGATTTTTGAAATTCTTTCATTAGCGAATTATGTTTCTTTCAAAAGCAAAAACGTTGAACCCCCCCCCCCCTTAAAAAAAGCTCACAGGGCAAGTTGAAGCAGCTTGAAGCCTGTGAAAATCGAAAATCTTACGCTAGAAGCCTAACTTGTACACCTAAGTTTAACACCAGGGTTAGAAAAAATATACAGTACTGAGTATTACAGTATTTACCTGACATTTACCCCCAAAAAAATGAAAATTATTGCTTTTTGTTTGACCGAGAAAATTTATTATGATGTGAAAGAGTGTAAATAAAAATTCTGCTAATTTCAGCTCCGAATTCGATCGTTTCCAGAGCCTAATTAAGTGACTGGGTGGATCTTGTATAACAATAGCCATCGACTGACTAGCGTTCTGGGTGTTGTATTTGCCCCCCCAAAAAAAAAAACTCACTTTTTACCAAGTTTGAGGCCAATTCTTTACCGATTCAACCATATATATTTTGATGCCGTTCCTGTATATTCCTTGACCTCCCGTATGAATTTGGCGAAATGTAGATCCAAACTGATAAAGCCTTTAAACCAACATACGTACTATCTCACATACAAACTACAAATACTTACAACATTTTCTCTGTTTCTAGTAAGATTCATTAGATATCGACGGAAAGGGTTAAATTCCTACATTTCGGTTGATTCGGACTTGAATTTACGCATTATTGAATATTATATTACCGTGCTATGACCATTATCATGATTATGTCACTATTTAGTAATTGCCGCCTGTTGACGGAAATACAAACTGGACGATGTCTATGGCATACGAATGAATATGCAAGAAAGTTTAGTACATACTACATGTAAAAGCATTATTAGTCCTAGATTTCTGATAGTATAAAAATCTATTTTTTGGAGTAAGTAAGGCTGTGAATCACGAAATGCCCCTTTAATTGATCGAGTTGTACGTTCTTACTTTTATTACTTTATGTTATAATTATAATACGTTTTATGCAATGTACATTATATATTGAGATAATGCCTATACCGTAAAAACGCAATAGTTAGTATATGTGCTTACTACCGAGCGCTTTGAAAAAATGCAAACATGAAGTGCCCGTCCACAAAAGTGTGAAGGGTTTTGAGAAAAATATACGAACAAGTAAACCTACAAATGTGTGTCTCAACCCATTAGCTCAGTTGGTAAAGCGCCGAACCTTGGTACAATTTCATGTTTTCAAAAGTGCTCGATAGTAAGCACATATGCTAACTATCGAGTTTTTACGGTATATAATTGTTGCTCATTTGGTGGTATAATTAGACAAATTTCTGATAAAGCCTTTAAGCTCGATCCTGTCTATTGTTTTGTCCCTGAATAATGCAGTTACCTTTTGGTACCAGTCCTCCGCCGCTTCATTATCATAATACACCGTAACACTCTTGGAATCCTCATTTTTAGAATGATTTACAGCTTTCAACATTTCAGCTCTTTGTTCCTCTTGGTAATTTACGTAAGTGATAAATTCATTTGCCGATATACTGGAAACAATTGTGTTTTCTTCCTCCGTAAGATTTACCCGTCTGCTTTGGACAGTAGCCATGTTATTTTTTATTCTGTATTATGTACTCTCAATAAAGCAGAACGTCAAATTGTTATCAATTATTACATGAACATTCAATGCCGAACTCGTTTATTTGCAAGACCAAAATGTTGGTGTAGAAAACTAAAGGACAGCGACTGAACGAAAATATAATCACATTGAACCATACAATAGAGGCCTTGCATGAAATTATCGATTGGCTCCAAACAAAGGATTTGAGCCGGTGTCCTTCACCGAGTTATGGCGGAGTGCAGTCCATTCAATCAAATGTTGTCATCAACCTATTTGATCGTAGTCATGGTAGTGCAGGGTTATGTGTGTGAGTGAACTGTCACGGTAGATTGCAATCATGCTTTTGTTGAATGCATTTGAGTAGTCCGCCATATTTACGGGATGATACGTCACATGCAAGGCCTCTATAATTCAATTCAATTCATGTTTATTCACTCAGAACGCTATAGCACAGAGAACCTATTCACGTGGTTTCTTTTCCAACGCTAAAAGATCACGAATTTTGGTGGTTTGCAAATGAAAAGTGTCCGCACTATCGATTGATTAAGTAACTGTTATGAATAATTTATTAGGTTTTTCAATGCAATCGCCTCGACCCATTAATACATATTATCTGTATTATCAAAGTACTTGGAATAGCAATCCGGTGAGTTCACTGAACTACGCCCTAATACTGATGGAGTTTTAATGGCGTTTAATGGCGTTAATCCTCTCCATACACAGATGAACAAATACAATAGATGCAGGTCAACACGTATGACCTCCTATGTGACATGTTATATGTGATGTACAAAACCTGAATATCATAAAGATCAGTATTCGTTTGTGCATATGAACTGCACATTTATGTTGCTAAATATTACTCATTATATATAACGACAAATATTGGTATTATGACAATACGGTATATACATTGTATATAAAACGACTAATAGATCCTACTATCATGGCGTCAGGTCAATGATCATCATATCCCGTATGTTTCTTAAAATTCATTCATATTTGAGACAAATTGCTGTGCCCATTTTATAGGTGCACAGGTAGATCCGTGTTTTTTAAATTTTCATTTCCTAGTAATGAAAGAATTAAGGTTTTCCACTGCACGGGGGCCACAAGGGTGATACTAATTTTAATGCTATATTTTCAAAACGAATACGTGTTCCCGGTTGGCTCTATAGCGATTTCACAGAAAAGGTATTTCTAGTGCAATGCAGCGTCGGACTCTAGCTGAGAGCGTAGCCTAAGTCATTACGGACTCCAAGAAGGGCTCTCCATACACAAATGAACAAACACAAAGGGTTATTTTGCCATGCAAATTTTTCAGTGTCAGCCGCCTGGCTATAGTGAGCAGCGCTAGTGACCCGTGGCGTACATGAACTGTACGCCACGGGTCACTAGCCATGCTAGCCTAGCCATGCTAGCCTAGCCCTGTAGGCACAACAACGACATTGGAGCACGTGAAAATGAAATATCACCTACAGAGTGCTAATAAGTAATATTCCTTACAAAGCATGGGTTTGAATAACGCGCCAAAGATTCACAGAGGATGATAATAATTTGTTTGTCCTCCACTGCACTTGACTGACTCTCAATGCAGGTCA